>NW_006793426.1:49229-90833 GCF_000442215.2 Lipotes vexillifer
CACTCTTTCACTACTCCTTTTCAATCCCATCTACTGTGTACCCTGGAACTTGCATTCCATGATTAAAAAACTTTCCAAAATCTTTCACCCTTTTAGTAAAATTTCCTTTTATTACATGTTTTAATTTAAATTTTTGTACACCACTTGACATAGGCATTATTAATGCTTATCAACATTTCTTTTTTTTAATTGAAGTTTAGTTGATTTACAGCATTGTGTTAGTTTCAGTTATACAGCAGAGTGATTCAGTGATTTTCAATTCTTTTCCCTTATAGGTTGTTACAAAACATTGAAGAGTTCCCTGTGCTATACAGTAGGTCCTTCTTTGTTATCTATTTTATATATAGTAGTGTGTGGATGCTAATCCCAGACTCCTAAGTTATCCCTCCCTCCCACAACCTTTGCCCTTTGGTAACCATAAGTTTGTTTTCTATGTCTGTGGGCCTATTTCTGTTTTATATGTAAGTTCATTTGTATCACTTTTTTAGATTCCACATATAAACGATATCATATATTTGTCTTTCTCTGTCTGACTTACTTCACTTAGTATGATAATCTCTAGGTCCATCCACGTTACTGTATATGGCATTATTTCATTCTTTTTTATGGCTGAGTAATATCCCACTGTACATATATACCACATCTTCTTTATCCCTTTCTCTGTCGATGGGCATTTAGGTTGCTTCCATGTCTTGACTCTTGTAAATAGTGCTGCAACGAACATTGGGGTGTGTGTATCCTTTCCAACCATGTTTTTCTCTAGATACATGCCCAGGAGTGGGATTGTTGGATCATATGGTAACTCTATTTTTAGTTTTTTAAGGAACCTCCATACTGTTCTCCATAGTGTCTGTACCAATTTACATTCCCACCAACAGTGTAGGAGGGTTCCATTTTTTCCACACCCTCTCCAGCATTCATTGTTTGTAGATCTTTTGGTCATGGCCATTCTGACTGGTGTGAGGTGATACCTAGTAGTTTTGATTTGCATTTCTCTAGTAATTAGCAATGTTGAACATCTTTCCATCTGCCTTTTGGCCATCTGTATCTCTTTGGAGAAATGTCTGTTTAGATCTTCTGCCCATTTTTTGACTGGGTGGTTTGGGTTTTTTTATATTGAGCTGTTGAGCCGTTTGTACATTTTGGAGATTAATCCCTTATCAGTCACATCGTTTGCAAATATCTTCTCCCATTCTATAGGTTATATTTTTGTTTGTTTATGCTTTCCTTTGCTGTGCAAAAACTTTTGTTTAATTATGTCCCATTTGTTATTTTTGTTTTTATTTCCATTACTTTAGGAAATGGATCCAAAAAGAAATTTATGCTATTTATGTCAAAAAGTGTTTTGCTTATGTTTTCCTATAGGTGTTTTATGGCATCTGGTTTTATATTTAGGTCTTTAATCCATTTTGAGTTTATTTTTGTGTATGGTATTAGAGAAAGTGCTAATTTCTTTTTCTTTTTTTTTTTTTTTTTGCTTTGCAAAAAATTACACTTTAATTAGTGAAAAAATTCAAATTCAAGCCTTACCTAATGCTTATTGCCCTTCCTTGCAGGTCTAAATGCTAGACCTAGTGACTGTGGCCAACTATCTCTCATTGGATATTCCAAAAGGTGAAGAGCTCCTTCCTGCTAGACTTTCTTCGATATTTCAGTTGTAATAAGCAGATTTAACTAGCTTTTGGAAAGTTGCTCACTATCACCATAGTATGTCATGCCTTCACTTCTCTGTAGTTGAAGCTCTTGCTGCTGCCTTGTCATTCTTTATTTATGCTGACTTGTCCATACTCAAGAGGCTGTTGAAGTCCTATCTTAGTGAGTCTCCTTTGATCCACACTGTGCTTAAAAAGCACATCTTAGGTCCTTTAAAGCTGGTTAAATCACTCTCCTCATGGCTTAACTTTTCCACACTGTTCACAAGAACTAAGCTAATACAACTTATAAACAGGTCACATACACAGATTTCACCTGCTTATAGGTTGCAAACATCAACTTACTGACAATATTTTCACTATTAAACTAGTTCCAGAACACAGAAAGTTTGTTAACAGTACAAATTAACCTCATATGCCATTAAAGGATACTGTCAAGGTTGTGTCAAACAATTTCACAAACATAGAAACAGGAAATGTTAATCTCCCCCATTCCTTCAACCTTTATTATATGAATAAAAGAACTTGAGGCAATTTAGCTTAATTTTAATAAAATGTTTCCCAAGCATTATTTTGACCAGGTACCCAGGTTTAAGTTATGAACATTGACAGTGTCCATTTATATAACCAACATTTGAAGTTGTTAAAGACTTAACCATTTTCTAATAATTAGCCTATTTTCTACACTGCTTATTCACATATGTCCATTAACAAATGGAATGTTGTCTGTTACATGTATTGGTTTGTGAGTGTTTTCTGGAAAACTGCAGTGTCTGTGAAGACCGATTTCCATGCTGGCATTGCATGCATCCAAATATTAATGCACAGAGGCACAGAATTAGAGCAACGAGAGCATATTCAAACACTAGCACGCCCCATCCCCCCTTTTATTGCTTGTTTTGCTTAGTACTTCTTAAAACAAAAATAAGAATCTCAAATTTAACGTTCAACTACAGAAGAAATAATAACAGCAGGGCACATACTTAGGGCTCGACTTAAATTTTAAGCACTAGCTGGCGCAAAACAGTAGACATTGGTTTATATATATATATATATATATATATATATATATATATATATATATATATATATATTATTTTTATATCTACCTTCACTCTCTGAATTTTCTATTTTTTTATATATATATATATATATATATATATATATATATATATATATATATATATATATATTACCTTGTTATCTAAGACTTTTCTCAACCAGGGTCTTCCAAACAAATTGTAAACTCATACCAACATGATTTAGGTTCAAGCATACACATGGAAATAACAGTGTGTTCTTTGGGATTTTTACAAACTCTGACTATCCAAATTTGGATTCAGGTCTTGAGGAAGTGAAAAGCTTGTTTGTACTAAGCAACTGTGCTACACTTCTACTGCAGTAATCACTTGGGATGATTATATCTAGACTATCCTTGGTTTCATCCAGTAAAATGCATCCAGTAAAATGCAAACAGGAAAGCATGCCAGCCAGTTAAGGGTTCAACAATGCATGATTTTTATTCTCTTGCTCTGAGAGCTTGTATCAACAAAATATATATTAAACCAAGGAAGATAACTGAAGATTTATGGGTCTCTTGTTCTTTAAAAGGGGAAAAAAAAAAGGTAGCCACTAATTCACTCAGATAGAGCAGGCTTAGTAGTCCTGTATTTTGAAGATTTTACAAATGTTTCTTAAGGTAGGAGGAAACGGAAAACATTCACTATCCCTTTCCAGAATTTAAACAGAGGGCAGAAGACATTCTTTACACCCAAATAAAACTGTGGCAGCAGTTCACATGTGACCAAGGTGAATGTAGAATGGAGATGTTCTAAACACAGCTAGGACTCTCAGCAAAGCTAATACACTAAAATCATATGATTACATTTTGAAAGAAAATGCACAAAAACCAAATAGGAATTTTGAGATTTTTCATTTGAAGTAAATCTTAATGCTATTAAATTTGCAAATATGCTAATTTAAATACCCAATTCTATTATCTAAAACACATATTGCAAACATACAAATATCTATTCTCTCCACATGTCAGAGACCGTTCATTTCATGGCTTGGAAATGGGGAGAATAGATCTCCTTAAACTGCAAGTCAGCAGGTGTTTCTTTACAGTTAACTTTAACAAAATTCATACAAAATAGTGATTAACAATGATCTTCTTTACTTGTTAACTCACAAGGAAACACCTTCAAAACTGCATTTTGTTAAAGTTTCTGTACTAAAATGTAGAAAAACTGAACTACACAAATATTGAAAAGTTAAAAATTCCTTAATTTTTTATTCCTGGTACCACTACCACAATTTACAGGGCAATATACCTGATGTAATGAAAAGAAAAAGACAAAGCTATAACAGATAAAAGACCTCAGGAATGTACATCTAATTGACACTACAATGCATTAATCAATAGTTGCACTTTTTGCAAACTGTGGCTATGACACTCCTGAAGAAGAAGGGCTTCCTGTTTAAGCTGCAGTATCTTTTATGACTATGGATCATTGTTCCTTCTGTGGCAGATTTTTACAGTTCCTCTAATGCATTTGGGATGACTGTCTCAAAGTAACCTGCAGCTTTCCTGACAACTCCTCACTCTCTCTCCTGCTAAGAAATGTAGCCCTTTTCTTCTGAGTTTTTAGAACCTTCTGTTACCACATCCACCACTTCCACCACCAGATCCATAACCACCACCATAGGGACTTGCCGAGCTTCTTCCACCAAAACTGCCCCCCTTCATGGGTCTGTAATTTGATTGCTGTTGTCCACTATAATTTCCAAAATCATTATAGCTCCTACCACCACCACAGTTACCTCCAAAATTTCCTCCTTCATTGTAACCATCATATCCTCCACCACCGCCACCATATCCACCACCTTGGTTTCCATATCCTGGTCCACCACCACCATAGCCTCCTCTACTACTATAACCAGGACCACCACCATAGTTACCACCATTGCCTCCAAATCCATTATATCCACCATCACCTCCTCCATAACTACCTCTGCTGCCACCAGCTCCATGACCATAGCCTCCTTTTCCACCAAAGTTTCCACCATGGCCAAAGTTACCTCCACCACCTCCAAAGTTTCCTCCATGACCCATAAAGTTGCCAGATACACCTCCACGACCTCTTTGTGATGCAGCAAATTGCATTTCTTGTTTAGAAAGGGCCTTTTTCACTTCACAATTATGCCCATTAATAGTGTGGTATTTCTGAATAACAATTTTATCAACTGTATCATGATCATCAAAAGTTACAAAAGCAAATCCTCTCTATTTTCCACTCTGCCTGTCTTCCATAACTATGGTTTCAATCTTGCCATACTTTTCAAAGTAGTCTCTCAAATTATATTCTTCTATATCTTCTTTAATACCACCAACAAAAATTTTCTTCACTGTTAGATGGGCACCAGGCTTTACAGAATCCTCTCTAGAAACAGCTCTCTTTGGTTCCACTACATGCCCATCAACCTTGTGTGGTTGAGCACACATTCCTGCATCCACCTCTTCAACACAAGCATAAGTAATGAAACCAAAGCCCCTGGAACGTTTTGTTTTGGGGTCTCTCATCACCACACAATTTGTAAGTGTGCCCCATTTCTCAAAATGTTCTCTTAAGTTATCATCTGTAGTTTCAAAGCTCAGACCACCAATAAACAGTTTTCTCAACTGTTCTGGTTCCTTTGGATCATGGCCCTCCTCCCCCCGGTGGTGGCGGCGACAGCCAGAGTCAGGCTGGGGGCGACCGGGTGGCGGTTTTACCTCCATTTTGAGACCAGACTAGCCTCTTCCAACTCTGAAAGTGTTAATTTCATTCTTTTACATGTAGCTGTCCAGTTTTTCCGGCACCACTTATAAGATATACTGTGTTTTGGATTCAAAGAATCAATATTGTCAAAATGACTATATTACCCAAGGCAATCTACAGATTCAACACAATCCCTATCAAATTTTTTAATTTGTATGGGAACACAAAAGATCCCAAATAGCCAAAGCAATCTTGAGAAAGAAAAACAGAGCCAGAAGAATCAGCTCCCTGACTTCAGACTATACTACAAAGCTACAGTAATCAAAACACTATGGTACTGGCACAAAAACAGAAATATGGTTCAATGGAAAGAATAGAAAGCCCAGAAATAAACCCACACACCTATGGTCAATTAATTTACAATAAAGGAGGTCAAATTATATAATGGAGAACATTTCTTATTTTCTTTGCTTTCCTGAATATATATGTCTTTCTACCCCCTTGAAGTTAGGTATGACCATCTAACTTTCATGGCCCAATGAAATGTGAGTGGAAGGGACATTGCATCACTTTGGGAAGTATTTAAAAGCCAGTATGTGAATTTCTATGCTATATTAATTTACTTGTGGAAAACTTACTTTGCTATGCAGGTGACATAATATGAAACATGCAGGAATACTGAGCCACCCCATAAAGGAAAGCTGTCCTAGAGAGTCTCTCCACCCTACAGTGACATTTATGTAATAAAAATTTGTTATGTAAACCCCTGGGAACTAGATGCTGTTTATTTCAGCAGCATATGCTAGCCTATTCTGACTAATATACTCCTGAATAGTAACATCTCTTACTGAGTGCTCTCATGAGTAGCATGTTTATTTATTCATTCATATATGCCTCAGAATCTGGATCCCAGGTCTATCTTCTTCTCTCCTGTCCTCATAGGTCATTAATCATTTAAGGAGTATGGCATTTGGTGATACAACCACTTGAACTTCATCTTCTCTTACAGGGCCTACAATCAACCTGAATGCTTTTCATGTTCATTTGTATGATCAGTTCACCAACCTATCAAATCAGTTATTTCACTATCTCACTTCAGTGATCTCAACACCACTTCACCCCACATTTCATAAGCATACATGCATATTTTCATCACCTGACTCAGTTTCTCCTCTGAAATAATGAATTCATTCATCTCACTTTCTGAAAACAGCCTCCTATCCTCCAAGTTGATTCATTTAATTATGCCCTGCTATACCAACCTTATCAGGACCCCAAGGATACAGACCCTCTTATTTTAATCTATTTTTATCCTAATTACTATTGATCCCATTGTTTTGATCCTTAGCAATCCTAATCCTAATGATTTTGCCCCTTTGGTCATTATTCTCAGTCCTTTCTTCATTTTCCTATCCTTTCCTACATCAAACAAAACCTTACTTTGAATAATCAGAAATGTCTGCCTTTTCTGCCTCTTTACCTTATAAGTACCTACAACTAGTTAGACTGATCCAACTATAAATTTGTGCTCACCAAGACCAACTGGATCCTCCTATACTCCCTGGAAATACTAAGAGTTCTTCTCAATTCTCTCTCATTTTCACAAAAGTCCCCCTCTGTCCTGAAATCTCAACTTGAGTCATTCATGGTTTTTCATCATAAAAATCATAAGAGGGGAACCCCTTTGAATTCCCAACCTTAAGACCTACAAAGCTACGTGCATTAATAATCATCCTTTTTGGGGAGGACATTCAAGATGGCAGAGGAGTAAGACATGGAGATCACCTTTCTCCCCACAAATACATCAAAAATACATCTGCGTGTGGAACAACTCCTATAGAACACCTACTGAACGCTGGCAGAAGATCTCAGACTTCCCAAAAGGCAAGAAACTCCCCATGTACCTGGGTAGGGCAAAAGAAAAAAGAATAAACAGAGACAAAAGAATAGGGACAGGACCTGCACCAGTGGGAGGGAGCTGTGAAGGAGGAAATGTTTCCACACACTAGGAAGCCCCTTCACTGGTGGAGATGGGGGGTGGGGAGGGGGAAGCATCGAAGCCACAAAGGAGAGTGCAGCAACAGGGGTGCAGAGGGCAAAGTGGAGAGATTCCTGCACAGAGGATTGGTGCCGACCAGCACTCACCAGCCTGAGAGGCTTGTCTGCACACCTGCCGAGGCAGGTGGGGGATGGGAACTGAGGCTTGGGCTTCGGAGCTCAAATCCCAGGGAGAGAATTGGGGTTGGCTGCATGAACACAGCCTGAAGAGGGCAAGTGTGCCACAGCTAGCCAGGAGGGAGTCCAGGAAAAAGTCTGGAACTGCCAAAGAGGCAAGAGATCATTGTTTCGGGGTGCACAAGGAGAGGGGATTCAGAGCATGGCCTAAACAAGCTCCAGAGAAGGGTGTGAGCCACAGCCATCAGCACGGACACCGGAGACGGGCATGAAACATTAAGGCTGCTGCTGCAGCCACCAAGAAGCATGTGTGCAAGCACAGGTCACTATCCACACCTCCCCTCCTGGGAACCTGTGCAGCCTGCCACTTCCAGGGTCCCGTGATCCAGGGGCAACTTCCCCAGGAGAACACAGGGCACGCCTCAGGTTGTTGCAACATCACGCTGCCCTCTACCACTGCAGGCTCGCCCGCATACCATACCCCTCCCTTCCCCTGGCCTGAGGGAGCCAGAGCACCCTAATCAGCGGCTACTTTAACCCCATCCTGTCTGGGCGAAGAACAGACACCCTCGGATGACCTACACGCAGAGGCGGGGCGAAATCCAAAGCTGAACCCCAGGAGCTGTGTGAACAAGGAAGAGAAAGGAGAATCTCTCCCAGCAGCCTCAGGAGCAGCGGATTAAACCTCCACAATCAACTTGATGTACCCTGCATCTGTGGAATACCTGAATAGACAACGAATCATCCCAAAATTGAGGCAGTGGACCTTGGGAGCAACTGTAGACATGGGATATGCTTTCTGGTTTTATGTTTATCTTACTTTAGTATTTAGAGCTTATTATCATGCATAGATTGGTTTATAGATTTAGTTGTTCTCTTCCTTTTATATATATATATATATTTCTTGTTCCTTTTTCTCTTTTTCTGAGTGTGTATGTGTATGCTTCTTTGTGTGATTTTGTCTGTATAGCTTTGCTTTTACCATTTGTCCTAGGGTTCTGTCTGTCCTTTTGTTTTTTTGTATAGTTTTTACCACTTGTTATCATTGGTAGATTTGTTTATTGGTTTGGTTGCTCTCTTCTTTCTTTCTTTTTTTTAAATGAATTTTTAATTTTTTAATTTTTAATTTTAATAACTTTATTTACATTATTTTACTTTATTTTATTTTTCTTTCTTTTTTTTTCTCGCTTTTCTTCCTAGCTGTGTGGCTTACAGTGTTTTGCTGCTCCAGCCCAGTGTCAGGCCTGAGCCTCTTATGTGGGAGAGCCGAATTCAGGATATTTGACAACCAGAGACCTCCCGGCTCCATGTAACATCAAACAGCAAAAGCTCTCCCAGAGGTCTCCATCTCAAGGTTAAGACCCAGCTCCACTCAACGCCCAACAAACTACAGTGCTGGACACCCCATACCAAACAACTAGCAAGACAAGAACACACCTCCACCCATTATCAGAGAGGCAGCCTAAAATCATAATAAGTTCACAGACACTGCAAAACACAACACCAGACACAGTCCTGCCCACCAGAAAGACAAGATCCAGCCTCATCCACCAGAACACAGGCACTAGTCCCCTCTACCAGGAAGCATACACAAGCCACTGAACCAACCTAACCCACTGGGGCAGACTCCAAAAACAACAGGAACTATGAACATGCAGCCTGCGAAAAGGAGACCCCAAACAGACTAAGTTAAGCAAAATGAGAAGACAGAGAAATACACAGCAGATGAAGGAGCAAGGTAAAAAAACACCAGACCAAACAATTGAAGAGGAAATAAGCAGTCTACCTGAAAAAGAATTCAGAATAATGATAGTAAAGATGATCCAAAATCTTGGAAATAGAATGGAGAAAATACAAGAAAGCTTTAACAAGGACCTAGAAGAACTAAAGAGCAAACAAACAATGATAACACAATAAGTGTAATTAAAAATTCTCCAGAAGGAATCAATAGCAGAATAACTGAGGCAGAAGAATGGATAAGTGACCTGGAAAATAAAATAGTGGAAATAAATGCCCCAGAACAGTATAAAGAAAAAAGAATCAAAAGACTTGAGGACAGTCTCAGAGACCTCGGGGACAACATTAAATGCACAAACATTAGAATTATAGGGTTATAGGGGTCCCAGAGAAGAAGAGAAAAAGAAAGGAACTGAGAAAATATTTGAAGAGATTATAGTTGAAAACTTCCCTAATATGGGAAAGGAAATAGTTAATCAAGTCCAGGAAGTACAGAGAGTCCCATAAAGGATAAATCCAAGGAGAAACACACCAAGACACAAGCTAATCAAACTATCAAAAATTAAATACAAAGAAAAAATATTAAAAGCAGTAAGGGGAAAAAAAAAATAACTTACAAGGGAATCCCCATAAGGTTAACAGCTGATTTCTCCACAGAAATTCGGCAATCCAGAAGGGAGTGGCAGGACATATTTAAAGTGATGAAAAGGAAAATACTTCAACCAAGATTACTCTACCCAGGAAGGATCTCATTCAGATTCAACAGAGAAATTAAAATCTTTACAGACAAGCAAGAGGTAAGAGAATTCAGCACCACCAAACCACCTTTACAACAAATGCTAGAGAAACTTCTCTAGGCAGGAAACACAGGAAAAGGAAAAGACCTACCAAAAAAAACACAAAAGAATTAAGAAAATGGAAATAGGAACATACGTATCAATAATTACCTTAAATGTAAATGGATTAAATGCTCCAACAAAAAAAATAGACTGGCTGAATGCATACAAAAACAAGACCCGTATATATGTTGTCTACAAGAGATCCACTTCAGAACTAGGGACACATACAGACTGAAAATGAAGGGATGGATAAAGATATTCCATGCAAGTGGAAATCAAAAGAAAGCTGAAGTAGCAATCTCATAACAGACAAAATAGATTTCAAAATAAAGACTATTACAAGAGACAAATAAGGACACTACATGATGATCAAGGATCAATCCAGGAAGAAGATATAAAAATTGTAAATATTTATGCACCCAACATATAGCACCTCAATACATAAGGCAAATGCTAACAGCTATAGAAGGGGAAATCAACAGTAACACAATAATATTAGGGGACTTTAACACCCTACTTTCACCAATGGACTGATCATCCAAAATGAAAATAAATAAGGAAACACAAGCTCTAAATGATACATGAAGTAAGGTGGACTTAATTGATATTTATAGGATATTCCATCCAAAAACAACAGAATACACTTACTTCTCAACTGCTCATGGAACATTCTCCAGGATAAATCATATCTTGGGTCATAAAACAAGCCTTGGTAAATTTAAGAAAACTGTATCAAGTATCTTTTCCAAAAGCAACGTTATGAGATTAGATATCAATCACATGAAAAAATCTGTAAAAAAATACAAACACATGGAATCTAAACAATACACTAGCAAAAAAAAAAACAACAACAACAAGAGATCACTGAAAAAATCAAAGAGGAAATCAAAAAATACCTAGAAACAAATGACAATGAAAACCCGATGACCCAAAACCTATGGGATGCAGCAAAAGCAGTTCTAAGAGGGAAGTTTATAGCACTATAATCCTACCTCAAGAAACAAGAAACAACTCAAATAAACAACCTAACCTCACACCTAAATCAATTACAGAAAGAAGAACAAAAAAATCCCAAAGTTAGCAGAAGGAAAGAAATCATAAAGATCAGATCAGAAACAAATGAAAAAGAAATGAAGGAAACGATAGCAAAGATCCATAAAACTAGAAGATGGTTCATTCAGAAGATAAACAAAATTGATAAACCATTTGCCAAACTCATCAAGAAAAAAAGGGAGAAGACTCAAATCAATAGAATTAGAAATGAAAAAGGAGAAGTAACAACTGACACTGCAGAAATACAAAGGATCATGAGTGATTACTACAAGCAACTATATGCCAATAAAATGGACAACCTGGAAGAAATGGACAAATTATTAGAAAAGCACAACCTTCCAAGACTGAACCAGGAAGAAACAGAAAATATAAACAGACCAATTACAAGCACTAAAATTGAGACTGTGATTAAAATTCTTCCAACAAACAAAAGCCCAGGACCAGATGGCTTCACAGGCAAATTTTGTCAAATATTTAGAGAAGAACTAACACCTATCTTTCTCAAACTCTCTCAAATATATAGCATAGGGAGGAACACTCCCAATCTCATTCTACGAGGCCACAATCACCTTGATACCAAAACCAACCAAAGATGTCACAAAGAAAGAAAACTACAGGCCAATATCACTGATGAACATAGATGCAAAATTCCTCAACAAAATACAAGCAAACAGAATCCAACAGCACATTTAAAGGATCATACACCATGATCAGGTGGGGTTTATCCCAGGAATGCAAGGATTCTTCAATATATGCAAATTAATCAATGTGATCAAACATTCACAAACTGAAGGAGAAAAACCATATGATCATCTCAATAGATGCAGAAACAGCATTCGACAAAATTCAACACCCATTTATGATAAAAACCCTCCAGAAAGTAGGCATAGAGGGAACTTTCCTCAACATAATAAAGGCCATATATGACAAACCCACAGCCAACATCATCCTCAATGGTGAAAAAGGGAAACCATTTCCACTAAGATCAGGAGCAAGACAAGGTTGTCCACTCTCACCACTATTATTCAACATAGTTTTGGAAGACTTAGCCACAACAATCAGAGAAGAAAAAGAAATAAAAGGAATCCAAATCAGAAAAGAAGAAGTAAAATTGTCACTGTTGGCAGATGACATACTATACATAGAGAATCCTAAGGATACTACCAGAAAACTACTAGAGCTAATCAATGAATTCTGTAAAGTAGCAGGATACAGTTTAGATGCACAGAAATCTCTTGCATCCCTATACACTGATGATGAAAAATCTGAAAGCAAATTTAAGGACACACTCCCATTTACCACTACAACAAAAAGAATAAAATACCTAGGAATAAACCTACCTAAGGAGACAAAAGACCTGTATGCAGAAAGCTGTAAGACACTGATGAAAGAAATTAAATGTGATACAAACAGATGGAGAGATACACCATGTTCTTGGATTAGAAGAATCAACATTGTGAAAAGAATTATATTACCCAAAGCAGTCTACAGATGCAATGCAATCCCTATCAAACTACCAATAGCATTTCTCACAGAACTAGAACAAAACATTTCACAATTTGTATGGAAACACAAAAAAGCCCCGAATAGCCAAAGCATTCTTGGGAAAGAAAAACGGAGCTGGAGGACTCAGGTTCCCTGACTTCAGACTATACTACAAAGCTACAGTAATCAAGACAGTATGGTACTGGCACAAAAAAGGAAATATAGATCAATGGAACAGGATAGAAAGCCCAGAGAAAAACCCACACACATATGGTCACCTTATCTTTGATAAAGGAGGCAAGAATATACAATGGAGAAAAGACAGCCTCTTCAATAAGTGGTGCTGCGAAAACTGGACAGCTACAAGTAAAAGAATGAAATTAGAACACTCCCTAAAACCATACACAAAAGTAAACTCAAAATGGATTAAAGACCTAAATGGAAGGCCAGATCCTATAAAACTCTTCGAGAAAAACATAGGCAGAACACTCTATGACATACATCAAAGCAAGATCCTTTTTGACCCACCTCCTAGAGAAATGGAAGTAAAATCAAAAATAAACAAATGGCACCTAATGAAAAGTCAAAGCTTTTGCACAGCAAAGAAACCATAAACAAGACGAAAAGCCAACCCTCTGAATGGGAGAAAGCATTTGCAAATGAAGCAACTGACAAAGGATTAATCTCCAAAATATACAAGCAGCTCATGCAGCTCAATATCGCTAAAACAAACAACCCAGTCCAAAAATGGTCAGAAAACCTAAATAGACATTTCTTTAAAGAAGATATACAGATTGCCAACAAACACATGAAAGATTGCTGAACATCACTAATCATTAGAGAAATGCAAATCAAAACTACAATGAGCTATCACCTCACACCAGTCAGAATGGCCATCATCAACAAATCTACAAACAATAAATCCTGGAGAGGGTGTGGAGAAAAGGGAACCCTCTCGCACTGTTGGTGGGAATGTAAATTGATACAGCCACTATGGAGAACAGCGTGGAGGTTCCTTAAAAAACTAAATTAGAACTACCGTACGACCCAGCAATCCCACTACTGGGCATATACCCTGAGAAAACCATAATTCAAAAAGAGTCACGTACCACGATGTACACTGCATCTCTATTTACTACAACCAGAACATGGAAACAACCTAAGTGTCCATCGATAGATGAATGGATACAGAAGATGTGGCACATATATACAATGGAGTATCACTCAGCCATAAAGAGAAATGAAATTGAGTTATTTGTAGTGAGGTGAATGGACCTAGAGACTGTCATACAGAGTGAAGTAAGTCAGAAAGAGAGAAACAAATAGCATATGCTAACACATATATATGGAATCTAAAAAAAAAAGGGGGGGGGTTCTGAAGAACCTAGGGACAGGATAGGAATAAAGATACAGACATACAGAATGAACTTGAGGACATGAGGAGTGCAAAGGGTAAGCTGGGACAAAGTGAGAGAGTGGCATGGACATATATACACTACCAAATGTAAAATACATAGCTAGTGGGAAGCAGCTGCATCACACAGGGAGATCAGCTTGGTGCTTTCTGACGACCTAGAGGGGTGGGATAGGGAGGGTGGGAGGGAGACACAAGAGGGAGGCAGTATGGGGATATATGTACACATAGAGCTGATTCACTTTGTTATACAGCAGAAAGTAACACACCATTGTAAATCAATTATGCTCCAATAAAGATGTTAAAAAAAAATCATCCTTTTCTTTATCATGTACTCTGTCGATTTTCTCCACTCCTCCCTGTGTCTCCAAACACTTCCTTTTCTAACTCCTTCTTATTAGTATTTTACTATGACCATGATTCTTTCCAATTTTATAATTACTCAACCACTAAAATTATCCCTCTTAATTGTACCTGAAATACTTTCATCAATTACTTACATGCTGCTAAATAAATGCAACAAACCTCATCATATAACCATATTTTTACACAGGTGGACACTTTCTTCTTCTTTTAAAAATTTTTATTGGAGTATAGTTGATTTACAATGTTGTGTTAGTTTCTGCTCTACAGCAAAGTGAATCAGTTATATATATACATATATTCACTCTTTTTTAGATTCTATTCCCATATAGACCATTACAGAGTACTGAGTAGAGTTTCCTGTGCTATACAGAAGGTTCTTATTAGTAGTCTATTTTTTATATAGTAGTGTGTATATGTCAATCCCAATCTCCCAATTTATCCCTCCCCCCCTTATCCCCTGGTAACCATAAGTTTGTTGTCTACATCTGTGACTCTACTTCTGTTTTATAAATAAGTTCATTTGTACTAGGTTTTTTTTTTTAGATTCCACATATAAGTGATGTCATATGATACTTGTGTTTCTGTGTACTTACTTCATTCAGTACAGCAATCTAAGTCCATCCATGTTGCTGCAAATGGCATTATTTTGTTCTTTTTTAGGGCTAAGTAGTATTCCATTGTATATATATACTGAGTAGTATTCCACATCTTCTTTATCCATTCCTCTGTTGATGGACACTTAGGTTGCTTCCATGTCCTGGTTGTTTTAAATAGTGCTGCAATGAACATTGTGGTGCATGTGTCTTTTTGAGTTATGGTTTTCTCTGGGTATATGCCCAGGAGTGACACTGGGTTGTATGTTGGCTTCAGTTGCCCCCATGCTTTCTTGATTTTCCCTTACTACTCCTACCTGGTTATCTCAGCCTAATTTACAGAATCTTCTTCTACCTCCAGGTCCTTGTCCATATACATTTAGGTTTCATCCTTGGTGTGAAATCTCTTCTTAATCCCTACTCTTCTTAATCCTGGGTGATCACATATACATTTATTACCTCTACTATCTATGAAGATTATATATTAATGATTTACAAATATTTATATAGAGAACAGACCTCTCTCTAAGTTCCTTTTGTTTACTACATGTCTCAATGTAGTTGTCTCATAAGAATCTCATACACGATCTAAACAAACTAAAATTTTGGAATAAACAAAAGTGACCCAAGAAAAAAGAAATAGAGCACATAAGGCACAAGGAATTTCCAGGTTGATGGTTATGGAAGCACACATGGTGAATCAATGCAACAGACATAGAGGTCAAGTATTCCCAATTGAAATGTGAGGATAGAGGCCCAGGAAAGATGTCTTCAAGATGAGAAGCTGGCAAAATATTTACTATGTTTAGAGAAATTTAAAAGAGGTCTCTGTAAATAGGGTGGAGATTAACTAGCAATAGATAAATGAAACAAACTAAAACATTAGATATTAACTCCATTAGACTTTAGATATTAACATTAACTCCAAGAAAAGCAAAAAATTAGCAAGAAAAGAAACATAATCATAGAACACTTCTTGAGTCCCCTGTGAATAATCAAATAATGTGATATAACAATACTGAAAAAATAAGAAGAGATATAAAGTTGAGCTGAAAAAATAAGGAATAGCAATATAAACAGAGGTATTTATCAGAATAGTCAATTTAAAAGATATGAACATGTTTATCTCAAGGTAGTAGAAGTCAGGAGAGGAGAGAATGGGGCAGATGGCTGCTATTATTAAATATTGCCTACTAGAACCAACAAGGACCTGTACAGCACAGGGAACTCTGTTCAATATTCTGTCATAACCTAAATGGGAAAAGAATTTGAAAAAGAATAGATAGATGTATATGTATAATTGAATCACTTTGCTGTACACCTGAAACTAACATTGTTAAACAACTATACTCCAATATAAAATAAAAATTTTAAAATATATATTAGCCTATGAGTATTATTATTATTTTTTTTTTATTTTTTTATTTTTTTTTGCTGTACACGGGCCTCTCACTGTTGTGGCCTCTCCTGTTGCAGAGCACAGGCTCCGGATGCGCAGGCCCAGCGGCCATGGCTCACAGGCCCAGCCGCTCCGCAGCATGTGGGATCTTCCCGGACCGGGGCACAAACCCATGTCCCCTGCATCGGCAGGCGGACTCTCAACCACTGCGCCACCAGGAAAGCCCCTATTTTATTTTTTAAATAATGTACATGTACTACTTTGATAAAAATTTAAAACATTAAAAGTTTTATAATATATGTCTTGCTTTTGTCTAAATGCAGGAGGTGTGAGGTACAAATTATTGTCTAGGTAGAAAAAGTAAAATACCACAAAAAGAGTAGATGAGTTGATAAATAGAATATGTAGCACATTGGTGCATGTAAAATGAGAGAGTATATGGTTGGTTAGTTGGGTAGTCAGGAAAACTAGGAGACAAGAAACAGAATAAACTCTACATAGGAAGTGGTTGCTAAGCTCCTTGAAAGGGAGTAACATGTATAATTTGCTTTATATACAGTAGGTAGTTTAAATTATTATGGAAAGAAATACTTCAGCAAAATACATGAAAAGTAGATGAAAGCACATTTAGAGCAAACTTTAATAATGGTGCTGAAACCCCTGTGATGGTACATGAAAAGTTATTTTCTGAATATTTTTTGAAAATGTTGGGGTGGAGAATAACCTAGGGTTGACATATAAAATACAGAATGTCCAGTTACATTTTATTTTCAGAAAAACAACAGATTTTTATGGGTTCCCCAATATTGCATGAAACTTATAATTAAAAAATTTTTCATTGTTTATCTAAAATTCAAATTTAACTGAGCATCTTATATTTTTATTTGCTAATTCTGGCAACCCAAGGATAAACCAATTGTTAAAGACCTAAAGGATAAATAATACAAATACAGACATTCTAGTTAAAAGTAGAAAATTATAATAGCTAAACTTTTTAAACTAATTTAAGAACCTGAAAATGAAGAGCAGGGTAATGAGCGTTCTGAAAGAAAAACCCTGACATAAGAGATCCCCTTACCCTTGGTGAATACCAAAAAAGTGTGTTTTTGTATAATGATGATGTTAGCTTTCCTAACTGGATGAACATCACCATAAGGCTACTCTCCTGTTCCATATTCAAAGGAATCAATCATCTTCCTGATGGACACATCTAAATTTCTAGCCAAGAGCAACTAAAACAGGGAGATATTCATGAGTTCCAGGCAAATTAAACTCTAAAGCAGGTTGTCAAACTATGGCCCACTGACCTGTTCTTGTAAATAAAGTTTTATTAGAACACAGCCATGCCCATTCATTTACACATTGTCCATGGCTGCTTTTACACTACAAAGGCAGAGCTGAGTAGGTGTCACAAAGACCTATGGCTCACATAGCTAAAAAAAATTTACTAACTGATCCTTTATAGAAAAAGTTTGCCAACTGTTACTCTAAAGGCTACCTTGACCAGCAAGGACACAGCAGAATCAGGCAAAGAGAAGCTCTGAACAGGCCTACAACCTACAACTAAACCTTCTCTTCGATAGCAAAATTTCAATGAGGTCTAGTTGGACTGAGGAGACATCAGAATTAGACGGAGTTAAGCAGTGAATATTAAAAATATTTATAGATTTTATTATTTTATTTTAAGTCACCTTTATTTTTTTAATTTTTATTGAAATATAGTTGATTTACAGTGTTGTCTTAGTTTCAGGTGTACAGAAAAGTGATTCAGTTATACAAATAAATATTCTTTTTTTACCTTCTCTTCCATTATAGGTTATTACAAGATACTGAGTAGAGTTCCCTGTGTTATACAGTAGATCCTTGTTAGTTATCTATTTTATATATAGTAGTGTATATATTTTAATCCCAAACTCCTAATTTATTTTTGATCATCTTTCTTCAAAAGAGCTTTTCTCTTATTTTTAATATTTACTTAACATCTAATTTTAAATTATTAGATTTTATTAAAAGTGTAATCAACTAGGTCATAGACATTCTCTTCAGATCTTTAGCTGGGCTTGCTTGGCAAAGAACCTGCTTGTTGAGTTTATACTCAAGATACTTTCACCTGGCAGTAGTGGCTGACACAGAGATATAGGTACAGTAAGTCCCCTACATACAAACAAGTTCCATTTAGAGAGTGCGTTTGTAAGTCCAATTTGTTCTTAAGTCCAACAAAGTTAGCCTAGGTACCCAACTAACACAATCAGCTATATAGTACTGTACTGTAATAGGTTTATAATACTTTTCACACAAATAATACATAAAAAATAAACACGAAAAATAAAGAAAACACTTTTAATCTTACAGTACAGTACCTTGAAAAGTACAGTAGTACAGTACAATAGCTGATGCTTCTTAACAGTACCAGCTACATCACCGCTGCTTTTATGCTTCCTTCTAGACATCCTGGGCTGAAATAAAGATATTGTACTACTGTACTCTATACAGTACTGTAAAGTAAAGTACACAATAGCACAGCCACTTGTAGAGGATGCATGCACGTGACAATGTACACCAGACACGTGAACTAACTTATGTTATTGGACATGTGAATGCATGTTCGCATCTTTGAAAGTTCGCAACTAGAGACTTCCCTGGTGGCCTAGTGGGTAAGACTCTGTGCTCCCAATGCAGGGGACCCGGGTTCGATCCCTGGTCAGGGAACTAGATCTCACATGCATGCTGCAACTAAGAGTCCACATGCCGCAACAAAGATCTCGTGTGCCATAACTAAGATCCGGGGCAGCCAAAATAAACAAATAAATAAATAAATATTTTGAAAAAAGAAAGTTCGCAACTTCAAAGTTCATATGTAGGGGACTTACTGTATTTGGTCTTAGAATGAAAATAAGAGATAAAGTTTATTGGAGTTAACTTTGTAAGTTCAACGTATTTCAGTAACAGCGTCATTTTATACCAGAATTACAATTTATATTTTGTTTTTAACTTTTTAGCCAATTTTAGGTGCTGTAAAAATGTAACCTTAGAAGTGAAAATTATAAAACTGCTTATAGGGTGAAAGTTACTCATTTTCTCAAAAAACAAAAGTTGAAGAAAGTCTGTTCACTGAAATGTCATAAGTAACAAAATCTGTTTTCTACCAAGTCACACAGATGTAGATGCTTTTTTAAAAAATAATAATTCTATATAATAAAAATAGATTTGTTTTTCTTCCATACATTTACCATGACTTATTCTCTCATTAAAATATGAAATATACCACAGAAGAGAACCTGTTAGGTTTTAAATTAACTTCTTTAAGATAAATAGTTTAATCACTTAAAATTATTTTATGGAAACAAAAATTGTTTTTGAAAGAAAATATGGCTTTGTCTTTTCTCCTTGAGGTAAGATCAATATAATTATCAAAAAGCACACTGATATGAAAAGCTTAAGTGTTTCACATAAATGTTTTTTTTTAATGCTAACAATTTTTACTTGTTTGAAAAGTTTTCTTGAGATATAATTAACAAACACATAATTCATCCATTAAAAGTTTTCAATTCAGTGTTTTTTACTATAGTCACAGCATCATACAACCATCTTCACAACCTAATTTTACAACATTTTTGCCCCTCCTGAAAAAAAAAAAAGCCTATCATATCCTCATTCATTTCCACCCACTCCACCCCCAAGCTTAGGCAACCATGAATCTATTTTCAACACCAACAGATTTGCGTATTCTGGATATTTCATAGGAATGGGGTCATACAATATGTGGTATTTTGTGACTGTCTTTTTTTACTTAGCATGTTTTCAGGTTTCATCCATTTTGCAGAATGTATCAGTACTTGATTTCTCTTTATTGCTGAATAATATTCCAGTGTATGGTTATATCACATTTTACTTTTCCATTCATCAGTGAATGAATGGACATCTGCATTGTTTCTACTTTTGGGCTACTATAGATAATACTGCTCTGAAATTCATGTACAGGTTTTTTATGTGAACATACGTTTTCATTTATTTTGGGTCCAAAACTTAAAAAAAAAAAAGAATTGCTAGGTCATACAGGAACCCTGTGCTTAATATTTTTTTCTAAGTTTATTTTTTAACATCTTTATTGGAGTATAATTGCTTTACAATGGTGTGTTAGTTTCTGCTTATAACAAAGTGAATCATCTATACATATACATATATCCCCATAACTCCTCCCTCTTGCATCTCCCTCCCACCCTCCCTATCCCACCCCTCTAGGTGGTCACAAAGCACCAAGCTGATCTCCCTGTGTGATGCAGCTACTTTCCACTAGCTATCTATTTTACATTTGGTAGTGTAAATATGTCCATGCCACTCTCTCACTTCATCTCAGCTTACACTTCCCCCTCTCCATGTCCACAAGTCCATTCTCTACTTCTGCATCTTTATTCCTGTCCTGACCCTAGGTTCTTCAGAAACAATTTTTTTTTTTAGATTCCATATATATGTGTTAGCATATGGTATTTGCCTTTCTCTTTCTGACTTACTTCACTCTGTATAACAGACTCTAGAACCATCCACCTCACTAAAAATAACTCAATTTCGTTTCTTTTTATGGCTGAGTAATATTTCATTGTATATATGTGCCACATCTTCTTTATCCATTCATCTGTCGATGGACACTTAGGTTGCTTCCATGTCCTGGCTATTGTAAATGGAGCTGCAATGAACATTGTGGTACATGACTCTTTTTGAATAGTGGTTTTCTCAGGGTGCATGCCTAGTAGTGGGATTGCTGGGTGGTATGGTAGCTCTATTTTTAGTTTTTTAAGGAACCTCCATGCTGTTCTCCATAGTGGCTGTATCAATTTACATTCCCACCAACAGTGCAAGAGGGTTCCCTTTTCTCCACACCCTCTCCAGCATGGGCTTAATATTTTGAGGAAATGCCAGACTTTTCCAAACAGCTACACCATTTTATATGTCCACTAGCAACACATGAGGGTTCTGGTTTCTCCACATTCTCACCAATACTTGCAGTTGTCCTTTTTATTATAGTCATGTATTAATTATGATATCTCATCTCATTGGAGTTTTAATTTGCATTTCTCTAGTGAATAATGTTACTGAGCATCCCTTCAAGTGCTTACTGGTCATGAATCTTCTTTGCAGAAATGACTATTCAGATCCTATATCCATTTTTTAATTGGGTTACTGAGTCTTTTTACTATTGAATTATGAGAGTTCTATATATACTGGATACAAGTCCCTTATCACGTACATGATTTGCAGAAATTTTCTCTCATTCCATAGATTATCTTTCCACTCTCTTGATGGCATTCTTTTCAGCACAAAAGTTTTAAATTTTGATGTAGTCCAGCTTACCTGTTTTTTCTTTTGTCATTTGTGCTTTTAGTGTTATATTTAAGAAACCATTGCCTAACCCAAGGTCATGAAGATTTACTCCTACAATTTATTCTAAGAGTTTTATAGTTCTAATTTGTACATTTAGGTCTACAATCCATTTTGTGTTATTTTTGTGTATGGTATGAAATAGCGGTCCAACTTCATTCTTCTGCATGTGGAAACCCAGTTTCCCAGAACTATTTGCTGAAAATTATTCTTTCTCTGATTGAATTGTCATAGCAACCTTGCCAAAAATCAGTTGACTATAAATATGAGAGTTTATTTCTGGACTCTCAATTCTATTCCATTGATCCATATCTCTAACCATATCCCAGTACCACATTGTCTTGATTATTGTAGTTTTGTGGTAAGTTTTAAAATCATGAAGTATTAATGCTCTAGTACTCCTTTACAAAATTGTTTTGGCTGTTCAGGCTCTCTTGCATTTTCATAAGAATATCAGAATCAGGTTAGAGTAGAGCTCTTCCCTTGGAGCAGCAGCTAGGTGGACAAAGGGAGAACCAGTCATCTCCGTGTGCCTACAACTGGAGTCGTGAGGGATGAGAAATGGCAGCCTGTCTCTCCAGGGGTGAAACTTTAGCCCAAGCTGGGAGCTGGAGGGAAAGGGATCCCTGGTCTTTCTGACTGTGCACAGCTGGGAGAGAGCTTCTCAACACAGGGCTGGGGTGTAGATGGGCAGCAGTGTCAGGGAACAAGACATGACTTCAATGCCACAACTCTGTTCTTACTGAAAGCTAGTAGATTTTCTTGAATGAATTTTTTCCAGTCTCTGTATGCCTTAAACAAACCTTAAATGTTTCATTTTTTTACCATTTTCATCAGTTAAATTGTTGTTTGCTAAGGAAAGAGACTACCAAGCTCCTTACTTTGCCATTCCAGAAGTCCCTGCACTCTGTGCATAAACTTTAAAAAATCTACCTGATGATTATAACATCACTTTGAGTTGAGGAGTAGCAGATATTATTTCCATTTTTCAAATAAGGTAAAACAGTTTAAATGTAGAAATGAAAACTGTACACCAGGAAATAAAACATATGTCTCACAACCAACTGGTTTCATCAGTCCAAGCTGCCTCTGTGGTAGAATAAGTCTGGAGAAAAAGTTCAATGAATTTAATTTACCTTCTAAAATACCTTTGATACTGTGATCCCATGTTTTTATTCTATTATGACAATGTTCAAGAACTTTGCAAAGACAGCCAGAGCTAGCCAGGTAGCAATTTTGTCAAATGTTGGCAAGGTATACTACTTCACTATATTTAGTAGGACTCCTCCTTAACAGAAAACATGCCAAAACAAAATAGACTAAATTGAAAATGTAGTTAAATTTTCCAATGTTTTTTCTTTTGGTTACATGTTAAACAGTTTAAAGAAAGCAATAACATATTTAGTGAAAGTGCTAAAAATGAATGAATGCTTAATAAATGCTATGGCTACATGCATATAGACAGCTAAACTCATAGGGCAAATGGCTACTTGGACAAAAACTATAGGGTCAATCCAAGATAAAATTGTGATCTAGGAACTTTTTCTTCTTCAGTGCCCTTTTCCCCCTGCACTGGTAAAAATTTCCTTTTCCCAACCACAAGTGTCTGACAGATTTTCATTCTTCTCCATCTTAAAACCCACTTCATGGCCATTTGATCTTACCATGGTACCCATTCAAGTTGTCTGCGTCTTTACTTAGGCTTGAGTGAAAGATTACAGTTTTACCCGTGTAATTTTGGGAATCCTCAAGAGAAACAGAAAGAGATTTTGTAATGCACTGAGGCTGTCTTCCTTCACACCCTGGAACCACTCACATATGTGTAGTTTTCCACCTTACTCGCACATAAGTATTGTTTTACAAGAAAGATACCATTTCTGCTTGTATAACTGAATCATTGGCCTGAACTTACAGCTTCAATCCCTCTTATCAGTCATTGTGACAGCACTTCACAGCAGTACAACAGGAGAGGTTGAAGAGAAAGACAACTGGTCTGCCTACCAGTCAGATGTGATTACAGCTCTGAACATCAATGTTTAGACTACAAGGCAGTGTGTATCATCTCTATCACAATGCAAGATCAGATGAGCTATTTGCTGTTCTTCATTATCTGGGGGAAAGCCCAGAAGAGAACACATAGTGCCAGTCATATTATGTGTCACCTCCCCTCCACTGAAAAGTAAAATTGGAGGATAGAATGAAAATTAATCAGCTCAGGGATTTAGTACTCCACTTTATTCTGCAACTAAACATCAAAGACCTATCACATTTCTATTTTAATTTCTGTTTTAGCTCTGTGAATATAAGATCCATCTAAGAATACAGGGGAAAGGACACTAACAATACCTCTAAATTTGTTTCCATCTTCAGCCAAGTTCAGTATTAGATTGGAAATTTTGAGGTAAATAGGAAGCTGTCTTCTCTTAGTTTGAATCTTCCAGAGAGAGAATAAAAAAATGCTAACAGGATCCTGTTTGAAACCTACCTTCCTGATTATGTAAAAGTCCCAGAAGGGAGAAGATAGAGCTAGTGAAAGACAGACACAGAGACCACAACATCTGAGTCAATCCTATTACCCATCTACCCAGGAGTCTACCCTAACTGTTTTACCAACAGAGGTGTTATAAGAAAGCATGGTGGTCTTTTAGAGCTCAAAAAGTCTTCTTATCATTAAAATTCTAAATATATACTTTAATGTCATGCAGGATAATTAGTTGACCATACAACGTACATCTACCTGGCTTATAAAAGTAACTATATTGACAATAGAATATAATTCATCCATTAAAAAAGAGGGAAATCTGTCATTTGCAACCCTTGAGGGCACTATGCTAAAATAAGCCTGACAAAGAAGGACAAATATCATATGATCTCACTTATATGTGGAACCTAAAAGAAAAAGAAAAAGAAAAAGAAGTTCATAAATACAGAGAACAGATTGGTGGTTTAACAGAGGTGGTGGATATAGGGTGGGTGAAATACATGGTGAAGCGACTCAAAAGGCAGAAACTCAGTTATAAATAAGTCTAGGGATATAATGTACATATAATGTACAGCATGACTGCTATAGTTAATAATACTCTATTGCATATTTGAAAGTTGCTAAGAGAGTAAATCTTTTATTTTTTTAATGAAGTATAGTATGCACGGTAGTTTGTATCTCTTAATCCCATATCCCTATCTTGCCCCTCTTCCTTTCTCTCTCCCCACCAATAACCACTAGTTTGTTCTCTATATCTGTCAGTTTGTTTTGGTTTTGTTATACACACTCATTTATTTATTTTTTGGATTCCACATATAAGCGATAACATACAGTATTTGTCTTTCTCTGTCTGACTTATTTCACTAAGCATGATACTCTCCAGGTCCATCCACATTACTGCAAATGGATTTCATTCTTTTTATGGCTGAGTAATATTCCATAACTTCTAATATCCATATTTTCTTTATTAATTCATCTGTTCATGGACACTTAGGTTACTGCCATTTCTTAGCTATTGCAAATAATACTGCTGTGAACATTGAAGTGCATGTAGCTTTTCAAATTAGTATTACCATTGTTTCTGTATATACACCCAGGAGTGGAATTGCCTGATTATATGGTATTCTATTTTTAGTTGTTTTGAGAAACCTCCATACTCTTTTCCATAATGATGGCACCAGTTTACATTCCTACCAATAGTGTACAAGGGTTCCCTTTTCTCCATATCCTTGCCAGCATTTGTTATTTGCAGACTTTTTGATGATAGGCATTCTGACAAGTGTGAAGTGATACTTCATTGTGTTTTTGATTTGCACTTCTATAATGATTTGTGATGTTGAGCATCCTTTCATGTGCCTGTTAGCCATATGTACGTCTTTGGAAAAATGTCTAGTGATGCCTTCGGCCCATTTTTTTGATTGGGCTGTTTGTTTTTTGATATTGAGTTGTACAAATTGTTTATATATGTTAGATATTAACCCCATGTTAGTCATATCATTTGCAAATATTTTCTCCCATTCAGTAGGTTACCTTTTCATTTTGTCCATAGTTTCCTTTGCTGTGCAAAAGCTTTTAAGTCCCATTTGTTTATTTTTGGTTTTATTTCTTTTTCCTCAGGAGACTGATCCAAGAAGATATTGCTAAAATTTATGTCAAAGAGTAGTGTGCCTATGTTCTTTTCTATGAGTTTTATGGTTTCAGGACTTACATTTAGGTCTTTAAACCATTTTGAGTTCATTTTTATATATGGTATGAAGAAATGTTCTAATCTCATTCTTTTATATGTAGCTGTCCAGTTTTCCAAGCACTACTTATTTAAGACACTATCATGTCCTGCCACTTTTGTCATATATTAATTGGCCATAGGTATGTGGGGCTTTTTCTGGGCTCTCTATCCTATTCCATTGATCTATGTGTCTGTTTTGGTGTTAGTACCATACTGTTTTGATTACTGTAGCTTTGTAGTATAGTCTGAAGTCAGGGAGTGTGATACCTCCAGCTTTGTTCTTCTTTCTCAAGATTTCTTGGGCAATTTTGTGTCATTTGTGTTTCCATACAAACTTTAAAATTATTTGTCCTGGGACTTCCCTGGCAGTCCAGTGGTTAAGACTCCACACTTTCACTGCAGGGGTCAGAGGTTCAGTCCCTGAGGGAACTAAGATCCTGCATACCATATGGTGCAGCCAAAAAAATAATTATAATAAATAAATAAATTTTAAAAAGTTTTTGTCCTATTCTGTGAAAAATGTCCTGAATATTTTGATAGGGAGTATGTTAAATCTGTAGATTTCTTTAGGTAATATGGACATTTTAACAATATCAGCTCTTCTAAGAACACAAGATACCTTCCCATTTCTTTGTATCATCTTTAATTTCCTTCATCAACATTTTATAGTTTTCAGAGTATAGGCCTTTAAGCTCCTTGATTACATTTATTCTTAGGTATTTCATTCTTTTTATGCACTTGTAAATGGGATTGTTTTCTTGTCTTCTCTAACAGTTCCTTATTCAAGTATAGAAAAACAACAGATTTCTGTATTCTGCAATTTTACATCTGATCAATTAGCTAACATAATCCAACTTAAATTTTTTTAATGTTTTAATTTTTTTTAGAAAAGCTGTCCAAATCTAAAAATTATATCATTAAATCTTTTGTTTAGTAAGCAATAAAATATTGACTAGAAAATATGGACATTCATCTTAATCTTACATCAGAAAATTAGGCATTTTGAATATATCTTTATCACACATTAACTATTTGAGCAACTATTTTGAAGTACAATGGGAAGCAGAGGGAAATGATTACCTTTTAAGTATTAAATAGAAGTTTCTTAAAGTCTACTTCATGTTATGCGTGAATTAAAATGTTTAACATATATTTTGATTTTGCACATGCTCAGTAGTTTTTAATCTATGGATTTTCTATCATAACAGTAAACCCTCTTTGTGTATATTTCTAAAATGCTTCCTAATTATTATAGCTCTGTCCCCACTCTGACTACTGTTTTAAAATTAAAGTGGTTACAGCTCAAAAGTTAAACTTTTAAAACTTTAGAGAGAACTGTAATTATAGAGCTGATAGGAATTGGGGAAATTTAGTGATACTCAGTCCAGCTTAAAAATAAAGTTGCTGTCCAGTCCTTTCCTACAGCTTATGTCACTGACAGCAAACATAATTAAAGCTATAGAGAGAGAAATCACCAGTTGTTCTGAATCAGTGAAACTTGACAAGCACAAAGATAATGCTAAGATTTTTTTTTAATCCCAAGGACTGACTCTACCTACAGTCCCCTTTATTTCTGTGTCATTCTTAACAGCAGATATAAAAACAGAACAAACATGAATCAATAGAAGAGACTGGGGAGAGATAGAACAATTTAGGAAATTTGATGTGTTATGGTTCACACACATGCAATCATCCAACAAGCATGGTGTCCTCCATGGCTCTGAGCTGCTGGCACTTGTTTCACTCTTCTAGTCACCCCCATGGTTTCTCTGTCTCATTTCCCTCCCATAAACTGAAAGTCAGTTCAGATGCCAGAAAGGGTAAGGTTAAGAGTTCAACATCTGTTTCCTACTAAAGTCACAGAAATCTTTTGTCAATTGCCTACTCTCTGGCCTTGCTAGTAAAAGGTGGATACAAGGGAGAAGATTGGTGCAATAGGAAGAGGCTATTTTCAATTTCTGTCATCATTGTTAAATATGCTTTTCCCCAGAATGTCCTAGAGGGTCATTTTTAACCAAATCCTCTCCTGCTGGCATGTTTCTGACTCACTAGCTTTACCTCCCGTATGCCAGGGATATGCCATCTTTAAGGGAATTAAAGAGTTATCACGGGGCTTCCCTGGTGGTGCAGTGGTTGAGAGTTCGCCTGCTGATGCAGGGGACACGGGTTCGTGCCCCGGTCCGGGAAGATCCCACATGCCGCGGAGCGGCTGGGCCCGTGAGCCATGGCCGCTGGGCCTGCGCGTCCGGAGCCCGTGCTCCGCAACGGGAGAGGCCACAGCAGTGAGAGGCCCGAAAAGAGTTATCACCATGAATTCAGACTGTATTGTTACTATTCAACTTATATAACATGTATGCTTGAAACCACTATGAATATTGTAATTTTTCTGAGACTGGTTTCAGCTGGCTGTATGCTGCCTTGGCAGTCTCTTAGAAGCAAGGCAGAAATCACCAGGGTGATTCTGCTGCCAGCTCTTAAGCTCAGAAGTGGGCAATTGGCTAGTACTTACTTTAGAAAGCCTGGCAGGTCCACTGGGTTTGCTCACCACTGTGTACCTCTTATGAGTCTCACACTAGTGAGCTAGATTATTATTAATAGCCCTAAATATAATTAATTCACATCATGCCACCTTGCACCTTTTGGACTAACCATTCCTCCTAAATACACACTACAGAAACCCTGAATACACCATGATATTGCAATCAGACTTATGATAGGAACTGAAATTATGCCAATTTTTTTTTATTTTTTAGAAATATGCAAGGTTAAAGACATTTCCCCTGACTAGCAGATGATACAAATCCAAACCTTTCCCTCTACATATCAATTCCAAGAATGATTTCTTTTGTTCACTTTGGTTTATTTTACTGTGTTTTTATTTGTGGTGGATAAAAGGACTGAAGATTGGACTTTTAGACTTGGGTCTTTCACTTCCTTATGTAACCTTGTATTAGTTACTGATTATAGTATCATTTTTTTTCTATAAAATGGAAATAACAATCCCTGTCCTACCTATCACCTTGAAAATAAAGTTATAAGTGATAGATAAATGTAAGTTATTTGCATTGAATTAAAATATATGTGAATTAACATGTGTTTATAAAATATGCATTTTTATTGATTCATGCTCCAAATTTCCAATGCCAGGTAGTTTGGTTTGGGAAATAGTGCAGGTAGAAATCACAAACCTCCCTGTGATGATTAATTTTATGTGTCAACTTGGCTGGACCATGGTGTCCAGATATTTCATCAAACATTATTTCTGTGAAAGTGTTTTTTGGATGAGATTAACATTTATATCAGTGGACTCTGAGTAAAGAAGATTGCTCTTTATAGTGTGGGTGGGCCCCATCTAATCAACTAAAGTCCTGAAGAGAACAAAGACTGACCTACCTGAAAAAGGAAGGAATTCTACCAGCAGATGGCTTTCAGATTTCAACTGCAGCATCAGCTGTTCCCTGAGTGTCCTGCCTGTTGGCCTACCCTGCAGATTTTGGAGTTGCCAGCCTCCATAATCATGGAGCCAATTCCTTACAATAACACACATACACACACACACATCCTGTTGGTTCTGTTTCTCTGGAGAACCCTATCTGATACACCCCCTCAAATCTATATAGGGTCATATGACTAACCCTAGCCAATGGGACATAAAGAAAGTGAAGTGTATCACTTATGCAAAGAGGTATTTAATTATCTGGTGTGCTTTCTCCACTTTCTCTTCTCCTCCTGTGACAAATTTGGAAGCCACATGTGGAGGATGGCCACATGTGGTACACAAGATGGATGAAGCCTGAAGAATCTCCAAGAAGGAATGTCTATATTGGATTTTGTGTGCATGAGAAACAATTACTGTGTTAGGCAACTGAGATTTGGGGATTGTTTGCTACAGCAGCTGGAACTTGTTATCCTGACTAATAGAGGTATATTTTATTGCATTCAAATTGGACAAAAAGGGGAAAGTTCTGCATTATTTGTAGCGCAAAAGAAAAACACAGCTCCTGACACCTGGAAATTATCGTAAACACTTTTTCACTGAAAAATCAACATTAGACAGAGCTCTCACTGACCATGATATCAAGAAACAGGACTACTGTATAATCAAGTCTGAGCACAGAGAAAAATGTAAACATTGTCCAAATCAGAAAAATCATCAAACATCTCCCTGTCTTGAGTAAATGCTGCTATAGCTTAACCCTCATTCTAATCTTCCCTCCTTCCAGATAAGATTTACTAATATACCTAATCATAGAATTATCCAGCTTCCTGACAGCATCCAATCCAGAATGAAGCTTCAGAACAAAGATTTATGATTCCTGAAATCTTCCCCCAAATCACCTAACCCCAAAATTCTATTTTAAATTCTATTCTATTTAACCAACACCAAAATTCTATTTTCCAGTTTTGCTCTGAACCACATAGTGAGACTCTATAATCTCAGCAACAATATTATATCTGGATTAAATCGTTATCTTAAAAAAATTGTTTTTCTGAATTTTTAGCTTGGAACCTGTCCAGATATTTACCAAAAGTTTGTAACTTTAATATTCAATCTTCATTTATTGAAAAGTCTGTAACAGGATATGTAGAAAATTAGGGTTTGTATTTTGACAAGGCAATTTTTAAATTTATTTTTCTTTAAGAAGACTGAGAGAGTACTAATCTCCAGGAAACTGTGAATTGTCAAACTTTGAATTAGAAGTTATGGGGGGATGTTAAAAAGATCTGAAAAATATTGAATTTGGGCTCTAGTTAAACTTACACTAATGCTTATCTCAAAATCATTGTTCCTAACTTTTTTGAGGTTTTGTATGCAAATTTATTTTCAACATCTGGAAAGTGTGTGTGTGTGTGTGTGTGTGTGTGTGTGTATGGAAAGAATATATATGTATATTTCATTTTTCTTCTAAAAAAGACTTTGTTCTTATAACCTGTATCCTCAAACTCTAGTGTGACTAGAAACTACCTGGCAAGCTTTTAAATAATTGGCTTCAGGAAAACTGGAAATCCTTTTAGTTAAAGATAAAATTGGATCTGTAGCTCACATCGTGTACCAGGATAAACTTCAAAAAGATCACATATTTAAAGTAAAAAAAATTAAATTTTATATGAACTAGAAGAAGACATGGATGAATGCATTTTCAACCTGTAATCAGAGAAAACTTCCTGTCTCAACATCCAGTAGCAATTCAAGAAAAAAAATGAACAACTGATTAATAATTTAGTAGTATTCTGCACAGCAAAAACACTGTAAACAAAGTAAAAATGTACATTAAAACTTGGAGAAATTATTTATAACTGGGATCACAGGGGGGGGAAGATCAGCATAATGGATATTTAAAAGAGCTCCTAAAATTCCCAGATAAAAAGACCAAAAACCCAGTGCATGTATGGGCAAAGGATATGAACAGGTAGTTCACAGGACAAAAACTTAAAATGACCCTTAAAGATAAGAAAAAATGGCCAACCTCACTTAATAAGAGAAATTCAGATTAAAACTTACCTATCAGACTGGCAAAATCTAAAAGTTTGAAAATAAAATCTATTAGGGAAAATGTTAGGAATAGGAACTTTCATAAATTTTTATGGGAATTCAAATGGAAAAAACCATTAAGGTAACAGTTTGTCAATATATAGAAAAAATGTGGAATTAATAAGTGAAAACAACAGGGTTGCAGAATAAACGGTTAATATACAAAAGTCAATCACTTTCGTATATAGAAACAATAAACAAGTTGAACATGAAATTAAAAACAATATCAGGGAGTCCCTGGTGGCGCAGTGGTTGAGAGTTCGCCTGGCGATGCAGGGGACGCGGGTTCGTGCCCCGGTCCGGGAAGATCCCACATGCCGCGGGGCGGCTGGGCCCGTGAGACATGGCCGCTGAGCCTGCGCATCGGAGCCTGTGCTCCGCAACGGGAGAGGCCACAACAGTGAGAGGTCCGCGTACGCCAAAAAAAAAAAAAAACACAATATCATTTACATTAGCATCCCAAAAATGAAATACTTAGCTATAAATCTAACAAAATATGTATAAGATCTATATGAGGAAAACTACAAAACTCTGATGAATGAAATCAAAGAAAAATTAAATAAATGGAAACATATGTCATGTTCATGAATAGGAAGACTCAATATTATCAAAATGTCACTTCTTCTCAACTTGATTTATATATTCAGTGCAATCCCAATCAAAATTCCAGGAAGCTATTTTGTAGATATCAACAAATGTATTCTTAAGTTTAAATGGAGAGGAAAACAGCTCAAAATAGCCAATACAATATTGAAGGAGAACAAAGTTGGAGGACTGACACTACCCAACTTCAAGATTACTATAAAGCTACAGTAATCAAGACAGTATTGTATTGGTGAAAGAACAGACAAATACACCAGTGGAACAGGATAGAGAGCCTAGAAATAGACCCACATAAATACAGTCAGGTGATCTTTGACAAAGGAGCAAAGGCAATCCAATGAAGAAAAGATAGTCTTTTCAACAAATAGTGCTAGAACAACTGGACATGCACATGCAAAAAAATAATAATAATAGAATCTAGACACAGACTTTACACTTTTACAAAAATTAACTCCAAAAGGATCACAGAGCTAAATGTAAAATGCAAAACTACAAAGCTCCTAAAAGACAACATAAGAGGAAATCTAGATGACCCTGGGTTTGGTAATGACTTTTTAGATGTAATATCAAAGGCATGATCCATGAAGGAAATAATTGATAAGATGGACTTTATTAAAATTAAAGGCTTTCTGCTCTGCAAAATATACTGTCAAGAGAATAGAAAGACAAGCCAGAGACTGAGAGCAAATGTTTGCAAAAGACACATCTGATAAAAGACTGTTACCCAAAATAGGCAAAGAACACTTAAAACTCAAAAATAAGAAAACAGGGCTCCCCTGGTGGCGCAGTGGTTGAGAGTCCGCCTGCCGATGCAGAGGACATGGGTTCGTGCCCCGGTCCGGGAAGATGCCACATGCCGCAGAGCGGCTGGGCCCGTGAGCCATGGCCACTGAGCCTGCGCATCCGGAGCCTGTGCTCCTCAACGGGAGAGGCCACAACAGTGAGAGGTCCACGTACCGCAAAAAAAAAAAAAAACAAAAACAAAACACAATTTTAAAATGGGCCAAAGACCTTAACAACACCTCACCAAAGAAGCAAATGAACACATGAAAAGATGCTCCACATCATATATCATTAGGGAAATGCAAATTAAAACAACCATAAGATATCACAGCACACCTATTAGAATGACCAAAATCCAGAATACTGACAACACCAAATGCTGGGAAAATGAGGAGCAGCCAGAACTTTTATTCATTGCTGATGGGAATGCAAAGTGCTGCAGCCACTTTGGAAGACAGTTTGGCAGTTTCTTACAAAATAAACATACTCATACCATCCAGAAATCTCACGCTTTGGTATTTACTCAAAGGATTTGGAAGATTATGTGCATACAAAAATCTGCACACAAATATTTATAGCATCTTTATTTATAATTGCCAAACTTGGAAGCAACCAAGATATTCTTCAGCATGTGAATGAATAAATAATTTGTGCTATATAGCCAGATGGTGGAATATTATTCAGAACTAAAAATTGGGAATGTTAAGCCATGAAAAGACATGGAGGAAACTTAAATGTGTATTACTAGATGAAAGAAGCCAACCTGAAATGTATGGAATCTGTATGATTCCAATCAAATAACATTCTGGAAAAGGCAAAACTATAGATACAGCAAAAAGGTCAGCGGTTGCCAGGGGATGGTGGGTAGGGGATGAATAGGCAGAGCACAGAAGATTATTAGGGCAGTGAAAACACTCTGTATGATACTATAGTAATGGCTACAAGTCCTTAAACATTTGTCCAAACCCACAGAATGTACAACACCAAGAATGAACCTTAACATAAACGATGGGCTTTGAGTAATAATAATGTGTCAATATAGGTTCATAAATAATAACAAATGTACCACTCTGGTAGGGGATGTTGATAATGGTGTAGGGTATGGATGTGTGGGGGCAGGGAGTATATGGGAAATCTCTGTATCTTCTGCTCAACATTGCTGTGAACTTAAAACTACTCAAAAACTAAAGTTTATTAAATAGTTACCCCAAAAATGTTTTGCCACTTCGTGGGAAAAGTATGAAATTATTTATGAACAACATTATTTATCAATAGTATGCTCTGCAATAAAAACAAGAATCAAATAGATTCCTGCATATGTATATGACATCTCCAATATACAGTAAGTGAAGAAAGCAGAGTATGTATATTATGATTCCTCTTATGTGAGTATGTTTATATACTTTTGTTTATAAAAATAAAACAAAAAATTTAAATTAAAATATGGTTACGCATTGAGATAGAGAGGGAACAGAAAAGAGGGGCTAGGATTTTTCTGAATATACCTCATCAAAAAGTTTTGACTTTAGGTGATGTAATTGTTTTATATGTTCCAAATAAGATTAAAATTTATCACTAAGAATTGAAAACAAGCTGAAGTAAATGAACCTAACCATATATCACACTGGTGACATCACCACAAGAGAAAACAACTCATTTCAAGTGACTTTACAATACAATATTTTGATTTTAAATTCTTATATGGATTACATTTTAAGGGAAAAAAGAGCAAAAAATATAATTAAACTTGATTCAATAGTCTTAATGCTAGTAGAAATATTAGTATTATCATTTTGAGAATATTTCACATGCATTGTAGGATATAACAAGTAATAATTATATAAAATTTGATGGAAAACATGGGTATAAAGTTTCAGTTTTACAAGATAAAAAATGTTCTGGAGATGGATAATGGTGACAGTAGTGAATGTATTTGACACCACTGAACTGTATAGTTAAAAATGGTTAAAATGGTAAATTTTATGTTTATCTTACCGCAATAAAAAATGGGAGAAAAGGTTAAAAAAAAAAGTTGATGGGAAACATAATTTTCAGCAAAAGAGAAAAGAAATTCAAGTATAAAATAAAATACAGTGAAGAAATTTCTTGTAATTTTACAATTAAACTGGTAATATCTATATAAAAAGCAACATTTTCCTTTTAAAAATAAATCTTTTCCAGCTTTTTCTCCTGAAAAGTCTTGGGAGCATGACATCCCAATCAAATGAGAACCTCTAGTGTCAAACTGTGGTATCTATTTCCACTAAAAAGAACCAGAGCTCCTTGGAAGAAAGGCTGAATCCAGATTTGAAACATGATATATTCAAGACTAACTTGGAATATATTATTGTTCCAGAAAGCAAAAAATCTATCAAAGAGTAATGGAGTATCAAAAGAACCTAGAATTCAGACAAAAAAAGCTTCCACTATGCAAAGATGGGACAATTTGAGCATAAATAAGACATTACAAAAAGTAATCACTATAATCCACTGAAGTACATTTAACATATTTTTAAAAGCATGACCTTATGCATATACGTTTCTATTCATATAAAGTTCAAAACTAATCTATGGTATTTGGAGATGGGGTTGATAGGAGAACTGAAGACACATAACAAATAAAGGTAATCTGTGGCCCTTTTTTTATCTTAATTTTAACAAACCAGCAAAAAAGATATTTTTTAGACTAAGGAAACTTTTGATATAGATGGGCTATTAAATGAATTATTAATTTTGTTAGATATAATAACATCACGGGTTATGTAAAAGGATGACCATTTTTTCAGGAATTCATATTGATGTATGTCATGATAAAATGACATCATTCCTGGCATTTATTTTTTTAATAGATCTTTATTGGAGTATAATTGCTTCATAATACTGTGTTAGTTTCTGTTGTACAACAAAGCAACTCAGTCATATGCATACACATGTCCCCATATCCCCTCCCTCTTGAGCCTCCCTCCCATCCTCCCTAAATTTTTTCAGCAATAACAAAGAGATACAGATAAAGCTAGAGTAGCAAAATATTACTCATCCTGAGTCTTAATGGCATACATGAAGGTCTATTATAATACTCTCTCTACTTTAGTATATGTTTAAAATGTTCCTAATGTAAAACTTTAAAAATTTAAATGAAGATAGCATAAGAGACTCAAGAATACTCCTAGCCAAAAGAACAAAAGAAAAAGGGAGGGAGGGAGGGAGGGAGAATGAAAGGGAAAGAAAGAAAAAAGAGGAAAGGGCAAAGAACGTGAATTGTGATTTCCAAAAAGAAAAGCCTCTGGTGCAATAGGTCAGAGATCAGGCAGGAGTGTTTGCCTTTTTAATAAACACTCCCAGGTGCTTCTGATACAGGTGGTCCTATTCATAGTTTCATATAGTTATCATATTTTGAGAAACATTAACCTAGATTTAGGCTTAGTGTGGACTGAATGAATTGTCCGTGGTGCAATGGAAAGAAGGCAGAATTCAGTCAAGAGACTTTAAAACTCAAATCTAAGCTCAGTCACTTACTGGCTTTAAATATTGGCCAACACATTTCACCTTTATCCATAAAATGGAGATAACAATACACACCATGCCAAATTACTGTGAGGATTAAATGAGATAAGTATATAGAGCTTTTCTAACCTAGAAAGAGTTACCCAAAAAATGAGAGTTGATTAAATCCTTTAGAATCTCCATTAATGGGTATAAGCATACACATGAATACATTCATGGGCCCAGGTGCAAAATTAAATCAATTTGTAAACTAACGATAATGGTGGTCAATAACAGAGAGATTCTTTATTCAGATATACATAAACAAAATTAATTAGGGACAAAACACCTCTCTATCAGTGTCAAATTCCAAATTAGAGCTTTTGTTATTGTTGTTTTATTTTGGTGTATGTTCTTTTAGTTAAGCTTAGAATTCCACCTGACGAAATAAATTACAGTACAAGAGACTTCCCTTTGTAAACCTTATCATATACATTATACTAATATTCAGTAAGTTTGTACAAAACTAAGCCATACCTGTATAATACCTGTACACAGAACTCAGAATGGAATCTTGGGAGCCATGAGTGAGGCCAGAATGGCCCAAATTCTACAGAGTATGGAGATAAAGATGATCCAAAGGCAATGTCCAGGGGATAAAACAAAGCCAAAGTAGGCCACAAAACTGGGTCATTCATCTCAAGAGGTTAGGCAAAGTAGCAGAATCTAGGCAAGAAAGAGCAAAAGGCAAGGCCAGGAACACAAAACAGAACAATGTGTTTAAAATAAAAAGAGAGCAGCAGAATCTGGAGTTGCGTACATGCACGAAGCCTGCAATTCTGGTTATGACTGGGGAAGAATCTCTCAAGAGTGTGGCCAAACTGGCTCAGAAAAATCAAGAAAAAGAAGAATATGTTTTTACTTCAACGGAATATTCAGTATTCAAAGTAGCTAGTTCTTTATCTGAGGACAGAATTAAGTCTATATCTGAACATCCAGTTTGGTTTTGTTGTTGTTTTTTAATGAGTTCCTACTATTTCCATTATACAGTTTTAGTGACTGAGGCTAAATAAACTAGTCCAAGGACAGCCCCCATCTGAGAGAAACTGTAGTCTCTTTCAGGAGATGATCAATTAATAAAACCAAGAATAATGGTGTTCATATAAGGTGAGTGTGAGGCTAGCACTCCACAAAGGATCAGGCGTGAGAAGTGTCATAGCACTTCACTTTTTCTCAATTACATAAATCTACTCCGAGCCCACAACTGCCTATATGATAGGACATGAAAATATCATTAACGTGGGGAGGAACCACTCCTTCTCATAATCACACAAAAATTGAGAGTCTTCTACAACCCAAGATATTTCAAGAAAGGGTCCTTAGGTCTGCAGCCCACACTGGTCACCGCTGACATGTGCACTGAACAATCCTGAATGAGGCCTCATTCATGTGCCATCACTGGCTCTGGGTAAAACTTGTACAAGGAGACCGTTCTGCTTCCCTGAGTATAGAGCACTAACATTTGCTACTGAGCTCCAGCTTCTGCTCCATGGAACCCCAGAGGAGAAAAGACTACTCACTATTGAAGGAACCTGAAAGTTTCCTTCTAAGTCGTGGCTAAAACTCTAAAAGCCTCTCTCCTCTCCAACTTCACTCACTTCTGCCTCTCTTGATATTTGGACCCAATTCTCCTTTGACCCAGTCCTGCTTCAGAGGCTCCGTGCTTTTGAAAACCTAAGTGAAGGTACCTTCTGGGGACCTGACAAATTTTCCTTCCAAATCTGAAACACAATTGCTATTAGCAGAACCCTAAGTCAAAGAATTTAAAGGCCTGCCTACATCCTTGGGATAGAGAAGGCGCAATATCTACAGCAAGAAGCATGAAGCCCAAATCAGTACCTCGATGCACATAATTTAACACTGAATGCATCCTGAGAAGACAACACTGTATAAGTGGCAAGATCACCACTGAGTGTGAAATTTTCACACACAGATTTGGATCCCAGCTCAGCATTTTGACCTAGAGCAAATCATTCATTCTTTCTTACCCTTGGCCTTTTCCACTGTGAAGTGGGAATGATGATACTTGTTTTCACCAAATCATGGAGCAGTTTTGAGGATCCAGTAAGAAAATGTATGTGAGGATAGTTTGTCAACTGGAAAGCATGTAAGCAAATGTAGAGGTTTGGACACTATAGAAATAAAATGAAATAAAAATTCAGTGTGTGCTAAACTTGCCACAGAAAACTTCATGGAGGAAATGGAGCTAAGTTCAATGTTTTCAGAGTGATAGAATTTAGACAGAAAAAAAAGAAAATATTTGGGGAAGAAATGCAAAGGCAAGATTGACCAAAATCTGACTCAAGGGCAGGCCAATCATCAACCTGACTCAAGGGCAGGCCAATCATCAACCTATAAAGGGCCTTTTTACCTATCACCACTGACTGGTCTAGACAGGAAAGTTTCTGTCTGCAGAGGGATGCGGGTGTGAACCATCAGCCTCCAGGGAATGTGGGATCTGGGCAGCCCAGTGTAGCACCCACCTGCGGCACACATCTAGTGAGAGACATTTTTGGACCTAGAACTCTGGTATCCTGAACGCTAAGAAATGTTCTGTTTTTAGGTGTGTGTGTGTGTATGTGCGTGTGCACACATGCATGCTTTAAGGCATTGACTCAACATCAATAATCAGTAACCAAGAACACTTTTTTCCTCCACTAGAAAAAGAATGAAAAAAAAAGAAATTTCATTTTACCAAAACACTACATAAGCACTCTTTAAATTTCTGTTACCTATATATTCTTCATCAATAATAAAAAGTAACAGAAATAATATCAATAATATAAAAACAGAAGAAAATTTTGACAGTACTAGTATAACAGTAAGTGAAGCGGAAAAATGTGTGATTTCTTTCCTTCTCTCAGGATTTTCATAAATCCAGAGAGGCAAGGGTTGGCATCAGCTTGCTGTCTGATTGCCATAGGAGAGTAAGAGGCATGAAAGATTTTTGCTGCTGTTTTTACAGCCTGTTCTCTAACTTGCTACTTATTTGTTTTACACAAAAGCATCAACAGCTTATGCATCAACTTAAGACTACTGTTTGTTCCATTTTAATAAAAAATAAATGTCATCCAGCAGTCTGACTCTCTTTGCCAAGACAGATAAAGCCCAGAAATCAGCTTTTCATCAGGAAAATGTTACTCAGATCTTCTTCATGTTGGCTCATTCATTAGGCATCTGTCATGATGTGTCCCTCGCATGTTCCTCTGTCTTATAAAACTAAAGCGATGACTAGTGGTCACTTAAGCAGTGGGGGGATGGGGGATATGTCATTGGGTAAAGGCCACACTAAAATTTTAGGGAAGAAACTATTGTTGAAGTTACCACTTCAACATTTGTGAAGATATCTTTAGTTAACAGAATATGAGCAACAGAGTTGCATTAAGGCATAACTGTATTTACCGGTTTAATAAGTGAAAAAGTAAGCCAATAGTCTAAGAAGAAAGCTCTGAATTGTGGGAATAGAACACTGGAACATTCTCACTGATTAGCTAAAAAATCTCACAGATATTACCTATCATTGTTTTCCACTATATAAAATATCTGAGGCCTTATTTTAGTCTAGACATACATCACAATTAATACACACTATAAATTTTACTCTACTGTATTATGTAAGCCTCAATTCAGATAAGCCTCCACATACGCTACCTGTTAGTCCCTTCTAAAAAATGATCTTTCTTGAATCTGGGGCAGAAGAAAGGAGTTCAAGTAAGTAAGTAAAGGGAGTAAAATGGTGTGTTGACAATTTTCAGGACATTTTTCATTCTGAAGATATTTTTAACTCAGCAATCTGACAGCTGGCACCTATATACACCTATGCACATATACATATGTGTACATATGAATATACTTATATGTACATGCAACTTGCATCTCCTCCCTTTTGAGTTAATAGCGAAGTAAACTTGCTCCATAGCGTAAGGAAATCAGCAAGCGACTTAAGCTCTATGTATTGAGATTCTTAATAGGAAATCAAGAAGAGCAGGCATCAATTAATGATTTGGGGAGAGCATTAGTACTTAAAATCAAGAAACAGCACTAGAAAGTTTCTCGTAGGTTGTCTTTTACAAGTCATCATTTTACAGATGCAGAAATGAGATCAAATGGAATTGTGACTTGTCTTGGGCCATTTGCCTATTTAATTGCTACAGCAGAACAAGAACCCAGGTTTTCTGACTCCCCACCACACTAAAACCATCCACCCATGGGTTAGGCAGGCAGTGGTTCTAACCCCCTGGCTCCACTCCGGACTAGAAGCTGTTTATCCTTCCAGACCCTCCTAATAAGAAAGTCCTTGCTGAGTCCCTAAATTTAAGTAGGCCAAGTATTTAGATGGTTACAGAGCACTAGTTCTAGAAAATGATATCTTTTACGTGACTATGGAAAACAATATACCTACAAATGATAAGATACTTCCTACCTCTAATCACAATATTACTGTCACAACATATATCAAAATATATTTAGATATTTTAAGGTATCTGATATTTAAAGATTACCTCATTACAAGAAGATTAATAATAAAATATGATCTCTACATAGTGCTTCACAATTTACAAGTTATTTCATATATTATCTTATGAAAACATGCAATGTGGAATTTTACTCCTATTCATCCTTTAGTTATTAGTTTAAAAGCTGCTTCATCTGGGAAGCCCTCCCTAATCTCTATAGACCAAATCAGGCGGCTCTGCCATGTGATTCTCCAGCAGTTAGCTTCCACGTCTAATTATGTCATCTCCATCTGAGTTCTCTGGGGACAGAAACTGTTTCTATCTCACTCACCAGTGTACACTCAAAACCTAGGAGTGTACCTGGCACACATTAAATCCTAAATAACTATTTCTTAATGAAGAGAATAAATGAACAAAATAAATATTCTGACAATTTGGGAGTGAAGGAAGAAATCTGAAATGTCAGTTTACTAGAGAAGTAGCTGTATAGGCTGAGGGTCAGGTCCTCTATGTAGGTCTTTCTTTCCTCCATTTCTGCACCAACACATTTTCTAAAACCTCCATACATTATCATAATGGCTTCTGTGCTGCAACTCTAACAGGGCAATGAGAACGGAGCAGGGCAGG
>NW_006793426.1:90927-96560 GCF_000442215.2 Lipotes vexillifer
GGAATGTTGATGTCTTTTTTTCGCATCTGGTCTACCTAAAAAATATTTTTAAGTCAGAAACTGCCTGAAAACTTTCTTTCTTGCTAGGTACTGTTGCTATTCAATAGGAACACAGGTTGCTTTGGTAACCCTTCGTATAATAGCCATATACATTAGCTCTCCTTATCAAGCACACAGAATACACTAGAAGAAAGATGGTAGAGATTATCTCCTTCCTACGACTTTGTAAACTTCCCATAAGGGCTTGAAGGTCTGGAAAGTGACAGATAGGGGATTTTATCTTTCACAAAATAATCACAAACGTAGTTAAACCAACTGCACTCTGGAGGCCCATACTAATTTGTAATGGGAAGTAAAAGTCACATGGCACTGGTTAGAATGTGGCTTTTTCAGTCCCAGGATAGCTGATCAATAAAATAATTTTGGCACCACTTAAGCTGGAATAAAATGGCTAACAGAAATGTGCACAATAACTAACATCCAAATTTCTACATCAAATAAATGACACTATTTTCCCCACTTCTCTCCCTCTTCCACTCCATCCCTCTCCCTGTTTAAGCCCCCCTAGGAATCGTTTGTCATCCCTGAAAAGCCCAAATGGCTGACTTTAAAAATATATGTTTATAAAACACTCATACTATGCTCTGCCTCTTAGACTCCCTTGAAATAAAGCAGCCATAATCTCTGTGACAGTTGCCACCATTAAGGCTGATCATAAAAGCTGGTAAAGAGGGAGAGATGCTGATTTACCATTCATTGCTATGCTTGTATATCCTCTTTCTAATAAAATTCAGGAAAATTATTACTTCCTGAAAGCTTAGCACTTCAACATTTGTATTTTGAACCTCCTCTACTGTAAGATTTCAATGTTCCCTCATGCTATATTTTTCTTCCCAAAGAACTGCCAGTGTAAATGTGCCACACTTGAGCTCCATGGTACACTGAGTTGAAAGAGCATATATCCTACACCTATAGTGGAAAATTTTGTGTTTAGGGAGCAATGAGGCGAGCTATAACTCAGACTTAGAGATAAATGCTGTTTGAGGCTCTAGTTCCATTTATGGATATAATATAATTTGAAAAGCTTAGGTATCTTTCCCATAAGAATTTTTACTCCCAAGATTTAGTTAAAATAGTGGTGTCACAATGTTTGATATGAATAATACCCTATTTGTAATTTTTCCTTTAAGCTTTATCTAACACATTAATATAAATGAAGTAGAACTGAAAGTACACAGCAATAAGGTGTAGCAAATGCTGAAATGATTGGCATATATATATCTGAATAAGAGGTAGGACTCCAAGAATATATGGTATTAATTTGATTTAGCTTGATGCTTTATATGTTACTATGACTTAACTCAAAATTATATTGTAGAAACACTGAGGTTTTTGTTTGTTGGTTTTGTTTTTTTATTGTGGTACGCGGGCCTCTCACTGTTGTGGCCTCTCCCGTTGCGGAGCACAGGCTCCAGATGTGCAGACTCAGCGGCCATGGCTCACGGGCCCAGCCGCTCCGCGGCATGTGGGATCTTCGCGGATCAGGGCACGAACCCGTATCCCCTGCATCGGCAAGCGGACTCTCAACAACTGCACCACCAGGGTAGCCCAACACTGAGTTTTTAAATGAGCTTTTGACCTAGCCATATTACCAATTGTGAAACTGTATCCCCTCCAGAAAACCAGAGAGTTTTTCAATATAAAGTGATCGCTACATCACTCCCTCCACACACACACATTGAATCATGCATACACACTCCCACCTTAAACATAAGAAAAACAAAAAATAAAAAAAGGCAAAGGTCCACACTAGGACATTGATTCATACTACTTCAATACAATCATACCCCTCCAAAAAATACAAAGTCATAGTGTCAATTCCACAATTTGTTTATTTTTTTCCCTTAATAAATGCGTATTGAGTACTTATTAGGTAGAAGTCACTTTGCTAGACGTTACAGATAAAATGAAGAATGAAACTGATACAGTGTATTTTATTTTCTAAGCATAGAAATTTAGGTGAGAGAGTAAAAAGCAAAGTACTTGAGATTGCATTAAGTGTCAGAGAGAAAAATATAGTATTATAAGATAGAGCGCATTGTCACACTCAGAGGTATGTAGTCTCACTTTATATAAATATTGCTTGTGCCATTTGTCTACCCAATAAATTCACTATCACTGTTCCTTCCTAGAGATTGAAACAGTTAGCATTAAGTTATTCTAGTAAAGGTTTACATTCAACTCTGCCTAAAACACTTGGGGAAGGGAGCTGGAAAGAAAAATTAAAGTTACGAAACAAGAATCAGAAGCCAAGATTGTGAGCTCTTTGTGGGAAATGGGAGTGAGTCTTGCGTTTTATCAGATACATAGCAGATAAGCTGGATGGATGGATGGGTGGATGGATGTACAGACAGATGGAAAGATGGAGAAGAAACTCAGAAAAGTCAAGGAAGTGTCCTTAATTTCAACACTAACAACAAATATTTAATGAGTACCCATGGTGATACAGGTACAGATTTAGAGCTTAAGGACACATAATACTATTGGTAATGGTTAACATTTATTGAGCATTTACTAGTGCCAAGCACTGTGATGAGAATTTTATATACATTACTTTGCTTAACGTTCACAAAAAATTGACGTGGTAGTTATTATTATTCTCACTTTGCAGATGAGCAATTATAAAGAATTTTTTAAATTTCCTTGCCCAAGGTCACAGTTAACAATTAAGTGTTCTAGGATTAGTGTCTGGGCATTCTCACTCCATTCTCCTACGTCTTATTTTGATAGATTGTCCTATTTAGATAGACCAGCTAACAATCTATCAAGGGAGAGGTTTCTAGATAAATACGCTGGTAAAATAAACATCATGAGACATTATAAATGAAGTATATGTTGTCTCAAAGAAGTAAATATCACATCTAATAAAAATCTGTAGCCCAAAGACTCAACAACCACACTCAGCAACACATTCCAGGGCCTGCAAAGCACTTCCTTTGAAACAATTTACTCTGCTAATTTCTATTACTATTTCAACTGAAATGCTTTATTCCTTTCTTCTTCATTGAAAATCCAGAGTTAATTCTTCCTTTCTCTGTTTTTGGAGTACTTTATACATATTTTTAATTATTATTATTTATTTAGAGATCCACTTCCCCCAGTGAAAACAATTCCCTGCAGGTAAGGACTCTCCATACGTGGTCCCTAACCTCAATGCCTAGAACTGGTGTGTAGCAAATAGCCAATAAATGTTCATTCAGTAAACTATAAGATATCTAATTGGCCACACAGATGTAACACAATAGTATGACCTCAATTTAAATGCAGTAATTGTAACTCAATTCTAGATTAAATGACTTCTTAATGCATGAAGACTTTTGAAATGACAGGCTTTCAGGCATTATTTTACTGCAGTTTCAAATGGATGACTTCTGTGCCATAATAAGTGAAGAGAATGCTCGAACAGATAAAACCACTAATATTTGCTCAAACATTATGCATCTATGTGTAAGGAGCCAGACTAAAAACAACAAATACATGCCACATGTGCCACACACTCCTCGTCTACCCTTCAGGAGACACTGCTAATCCATCGTGACATTTATTTCTTCTGAGCCTGGGCTGAATGGTAGCATCCTCTTCAGCATGACATTTAGCAGAGTCACTGCCAGCTGACAGGAGCTTCACTATTACTTAACACTCACTCATCATGCTTGACCTGGACCAAGTCACATAGTTTTCCTGTCTAATGCTTTGTCATTTAGTACCTTCTTCTTTCAGTGAGGAAGGAAAGCATATGTGCATCTCAGGGAAATACTAGATAATCAAGGTTCCAGATTTTATTTGAGCCAGCTGGGTCCCAAGAGCCAGTTTATAGACTAATGTTGATCTGCAATTGATTTTTCACTACTTTGTGAGGGAGAAAAAGAAGAGAACAGAAAAATAGTCCACATGCTAATCTGACTGGCTGCATTAGAATCACCTAGGGAGCTTTTTGAATATATAGATCACAAGTCTTAAATCAACATTTCTAGGGATTAAGTCTAGAAACTGTGTGAATGTATACATGTATATTATAAGGTACACTCAGGTTCAGGTACTGCTGAATGTGTCTGTAGGTATATTTTCAGCTGAATATTTTTGGAACAGGATACTTTATTCTAAAACTATGTCATTTTTATCATTCTTGAGCTTTTTATCTTTCATTTATGAAATAATGGAAAGAGTAAATAGTAGTAGCAAGGGTTTTTTGTGTTACTTTTTTTAATGCTGTACTAGGCAAAATAGAGTTGGAACTCCTATAGAAGGCTCCTTTTTCTGAAATTTTGCTGATTTTTTAAACCCAAGACTCTGAAAGCCATAGGCCTACTGGTACCCACCTCTCAGATTAGACAAGTCTGCACATTCAGGGTAAAATGGTGCGTGGAATAAGACTGCCAGAAATCTATTTTTATTCAGAACTGAAGAAACTCCTGAGAGATAACTCAGCCCAAAAGGGAAAAAATGTCAAGAAGACAAGCTTGGCTAAGCAGCAAATCCTTCCAGAAAATGGAGGGGGATGCTTGCAAGTGTTTGTCATACGTCTGGCCCTGGCACAGGTCTTTAAGTCTAGGTGCTGTGCAGTGGGGTTATGAGAGGAAAGGAAGAGGGGGCAGGTTATAACATAAGAATAAGGGGCTTCCCTGGTGGCGCAGTGGTTGAGAGTCTGCCTGCCAATGCAGGGGACACAGGTTCGAGCCCTGGTCTGGGAGGATCCCACATGCCGCGGTGCAACTGGGCCCGTGAGCCACAACTACTGAGCCTGAGCGTCTGGAGCCTCTGGCCCTGGCACAGGTCTTTAAGTCTAGGTGCTGTGCAGTGGGGTTATGAGAGGAAAGGAAGAGGGGGCAGGTTATAACATAAGAATAAGGGGCTTCCCTGGTGGCGCAGTGGTTGAGAGTCTGCCTGCCAATGCAGGGGACACAGGTTCGAGCCCTGGTCTGGGAGGATCCCACATGCCGCGGTGCAACTGGGCCCGCAAGCCGCAACTACTGAGCCTGCGCGTCTGGAGCCTGTGCTCCGCAGCGAGAGGCCGCGACAGTGAGAGGCCCGCGCACCGCGATGATGAGTGGCACCCACTCACCGCAACTGGAGAGAGCCCTCGCGCAGAAACGAAGACCCAACACAGCCAAAAATTTTTAAATAAATTAATTAATTAAAACAGAAATAAGAACCAAGCTCTTCATTAAAACCCCCAAAAGATATTGAGGTTTGGAAACACCTTTAAGAATGTAGCACATAAAGGGGCAGAGGCACTATTCCATGTGCCACTGGGTAGCTTGAGTGTCTCAGAGCTTTCAGCATACCTGCGGCAGTGGCAGCCTGATGGGAAGCAGAGAAGAAGCTGCCATGAGCAAGGAGTAACCACAGAGCTTAGCCAAATAGGGCAGCAGAGCCCAGAGTGGAGATCAGCAGTGTTTGAGACGCAGCAGTCTGAGGGATGGCAGCAATGCCCCAGTAGCAGCAGTGACCCCTAGCAGACAGTGTGGCACCCAGCAGCCAAGTCCACTGTGAAGCGGTGCTCAGGGCACACCATATGGTTCTCTGCAAGCACTTATGAGAGACCTTCCAGAAATGAGGTAAAGAGGGAAAGA
>NW_006793426.1:96635-153803 GCF_000442215.2 Lipotes vexillifer
AAAGAGTTCTTTGTATGGGGGCTCAGGGTCAGCATTAGTAGGCTCTGACAAGAGCCCAAGAGGGTTTGACACATAATCTGACTGCTACCCTATTTCAAGTCCCAGTATACTCTGGATGACCCTATTTCAAGTCCCACTGTAGTCTAGTCCACAGAGCAAGCAGCCTCTATGAAATAAGAATGCAAGACACATTAGCAAATCCCACAGGAGCACTCCCTTACGATCCTCTAGGTTCTGAATTTCTCTTTTGGTCACATACACACAGGGTCAAACTGTCCGGGAAAATGAGAAATGACCCTAGCACAGAACGCATCAAAACTAATTCAAGCCATCACCCAAATGGCCTGAGGGAAGATCTTTTTCACAACTACTAAATTTTTATACTAGAAATAAATAGGGGTGGCTGCCCATCCCACAGTAATTCTCCAACCAGCATATGTGTATTATCCCAATTAGCCTACCAGAAAGAGACCTCACTCCCCTGGCCATAGCAATGGGCTGATCTAACCTCTCCCTTGGCTGTAGCAATTGGTGCAAGAATGAAATTAGCATCCTTTCCTAGTTATTTTCCAACAGAAACTAAGAGAGATTACTCTGTTTTTACTGTTTTGTTTTTTCCTGATTGAATACCCATGCAACCAGAAAAAGTTCATCTGCAGTAGAAATAAGTGAGGTTGAAACAGAAAGAAGCAGAGAGGAGGGATGGAGAGGGAAGTGTACAATGGTATTCAAGGCCCTAGTTTCCATCTCTGAGGTCCTTAGAACTACTGTGGCTCTTGTAGCAAGTCATTTGACTGCATTAACTATTCTCAGTGTGTGAATAAATTCTCTAGTTTGAGTTGGCTTTCTGTCACTTGCAAACAGAAGAATCCAGTACCTATGGAGATGTTTTCAGCTGCAAGTAAGAAAAATTTACTAACAATATCCTAAACTTTAAGAATATTGATAATTTATAAGTCTAGAAGTGATCCCATTTTCAAAAATGCCATCAACAAGGACAAAGTTTCTTTTTCTCCTCCTACTCTGTCCCTCCCAGAGTATAAAGTTTGCCTTGGGCTTGTAGCCTCATGGTCATAAGATGGCTGCCACACCACTGGGCATCATATCCTCATGTCTCAACATCCAAAGCAGGAAAAGAGAGAAGGGTACAAATGAGCCCTGTTACTTAAGGAGGAAAATATTTACCTCAGCAAATTTCCTCTTACATCTCATTGGCTAGAAATTCTAGCACTATTACCAGCTTACACCTCACAATTTGTACCCATGACTGGGTACTTTGCTAACAGCATTCTGTTAGCAATGAAGAAAGGGAAATTAACGTTGGAGTGAGCAACAAATAGAGTCTTTCCCAAATCTACAGGGATTTGAGGTTCAGGGAGTATAATTGTGGTCATATTTCAACTTGGATTCTTGAGTGATTATTGTGAAGAAGGAGAAGAAGAAAAAGAAGGGGGAGGAGGAAAAAAGAAGAAGAAAAAGAAAGAAGAAGAAAGGAGGGGGAAGAGGGGAAGGAGGAAAAAAGAAGAAAGAAGAAGATGACTTTTAACTCTCAACCAGGCCTTATTCTAAAACATGTACATAATTTTTAGTTCTCTGCAACCTTGCAGGATTCAATGAGATAGATGTTATTATTACCAGCATATTAGACATGAGGAAAGAGGCATCTAGGAACTAAGTAACTCATGCAAAGCTGCATAGCTAGAAAGTATGGTGTCAAGATTTGAACTCAAAAGTCAAACCCTGGAGATGAAGATCTGTTATACTATATTGCACCAGACTGTCTCTCTTCAAAATCAAATGAGATAACAGTAGTGAAAAAATATGCAGTATTGTGCACATGAAAAATACTGTTGTTAAAGTATTATTTCTCCTTAGACTGACCTTGAAATTATAGATGCTGTATTTCCAAAAAGATTACATTAATTCCAAAATGTAGATCATTCCCACTAACATCCTTTCTGGTCCTTTCTATGCACACAAATGACAGGGTATAGAGTTAGAAAATCCTGTGTAAGGGGAAATACAGAACAATTCAATTAATAATTTCAATTTCATTTGGCATTAAAGGTGTTTCAAAAATAGATATCTTTATCTCAATGAAAGCAAGACCAGCAAATGAAAAGAAATCCCTCTGAAGACTGAGAACTCAATGGCGCTAAATTAGTCAATGGATTTAAAATTACAAAGACTTAAAGCCCAGAGAAGACTTTTATAGTATCTTTTATCCAGTGACTTTGGATAGTTTGCCTTGGGAGAAAGATAAAATTCATTCTAAAGAAGTGTGAGAAGCTAAAACTCAAAAAAAAGTACTCTTACAACTGTAAAAAGACAGATGACATTGAACAATGTAATATCATTTTCCAAGCAGACTGCGTTAAAAACAGAGGGGAACAAAGTAAATTTAGATTAAGCCAGTCTAAAAGTTCAGTAAACAAAATTTATTAGAATTTAGGAACCTAACTTTCTGTTCTTATTCTTAATGATTTCAACTGTTAGTCATACAGGCAAACTTTTTAAAACACAAGTATAATTCTTGTCTCAACAGTTTCCCTTTAATTAACTCTCTGGTCTAATGTCAGCCAATTGTTTTCAAACGGTGATTAACTTCTGCTCCACTGTGTGAACAGTGACCACGCTGTGTCTCTATAGCAGCTGCCATTTCATACCTGAAGAGGCAAAGGAGATGACTGCCTGCTGGAGTGGTATAATAACTGGGGAACATAAAAATGAAAATGCCCTTGAAATCTTCAATAGATAATGTTAATAGCTACTACTCAGCCACATAGATGACTTGTTCCCTTTATCTCTAGTAGAAAAGATAACAGGATTATCAATATAATCCTATAAATGATATAAATTAAATTAATTGGAAACCTAGTATTAAACAACCAAGGTTACTCAAGCCACTCACTTTATACAACAAATAATTCAGCTTAGTTCAGTTTTTTGAGAGTTAGGCAGAGAAAAGAAGTTTGCTTGAAGTATCAATTTATTCATCCATATTAAACACCTTCATTCATCTAAGCACTGAACTAGGACCAGTGATAGAAATGAGGTAGTCCTAGACCTTGACATCAAATTAGCCATAGAATCTGCCACAGCTCAAGAAACTAGAAATTTACCTATCCTCTGAAACTGATACAAAATTTTGCCCTGCATTCAGGAATCTGAGCATTCCATTGACCACACATATGATTTTTTCTCAGTTTTTCTTGGGTATAAAAAAATGACATTTTCATACACCCATAAGATTTCAAAAATAAATGTTTAAATCACTGAAATCATCTCCCTAACATTGTTAGCAGAAAACCCCAAAACAACATATCTTCACTGATTCTTCTAATACCTTGGTTCTACTCAACACTAAAATATGCAGATGTTGGATTCATCCACCAATGAATCACCTGGATGTCAATGTGACATTATTATCTGGTAGTTTCTATATATCTAGAGGTAGCCAAATGCTTGGCATCCAATCACCAAAGTATTTGAATGACTGATCTACTCCTAACTGTCATCTCAAAATTTTAAAGTAGAAACTGAATATCAAGAAACACTTTTAACTCAAATCCCTTATGCTTTAACTTCATCACCTTCTTTCTTCTTGTTTTGTTGTGATGCAGAGAGAATAATGCTTATAATTTTCCATGTCCTGGTCTTGAGAAAAAACAGTGGTTCTATTGATTAACACTGGTAATGTTTGGAAATTTATGCTAGATAATAACTCTACCATTATTGAGATCAATTAATATAATTATTCAACAATTGTTCAGTAGCTATATGGACCAGATACTATATTATATACATGGGATGAAATAGTGAGACACAGCCTTACTCTCTTGAAACTTCTAGTCTTCTAGGAGAGACAGAAACATAATCATACAGACATATGTAGAACTGTGACAAATGATTTTACATAGGAAGTACCCAGTGTTGTAAAAGCCTAAAGTAACAGAACATGACTTTTTGAAGGCAATAAGAGAAGGCTTTCTTAGGCAAATGAACCTCAGGCTGAGAAAGAAAGAAGAATTGGTGGAAGAGAAAAACAGTGTCCTAATCAGAGGTAAGACTATATGCAAAGGCCCTGTGGCAACAGAAAGCATGGATATAAGGCAGCAGTTCTCACAGTGTGGTCAGCAACCTCTATGAAAATACTCAAATGTATCTTCATAATAATATAAGATGTTACTTGCATTTTCCACTATAGTTCTCTCATGGATGTGCTGTGAAATTTTCCAGTGGCAACATGATGTGTGATATTGCAACAGATTTAATGCAGGAGCAGATAAGAATCTAAGAGTCTTTTTAAGCCAGATACTAAAGAAATCTGCAGAAATGGAAAGCAAAGCCACTTTTCTTACTAGTTTTTTAAAATCTGGAACAATATAGTTAATTTTTATTAAACAACAATTAACATGAAATAGCCCATTAATGTTTATTTTTAATGAATTAATAAACTACCACTCTTAACATTTTTTAGTTTTTATTTCTGATTATGGTAAACATCAATAAATACAACACACACAAAAAAAACCTCATTGTCATCCTCAATAAATTTAAGATGATAAAGGGAAGGGGTCCTGAGGCAAAAAATGTTTGAAACCTGCTTACATGAAGAATGGATGGTGTAGCTGAAGCAGAGAAGAGTGAGAAAGAAGATACCAGAGTACTGCTTCCTCTTTTTCTGACACCCCCTCCTCAACAATATCCCACTTATTTCCTTTCAAGTTAGGGAAAATAACTAACCTTGTCTGTCAAAATTACACAGATATGCATATACGCACATGCGTATGAATGTGTGTGTGCATGTCTATGTATGAAATGAGGAAGACTAACAGTAGTTGCTTGGTTCCTGGAATCAGGGCTGGCCATATACTTTGCAGAGCCCAGTGCAAACTGAAAATGTGGAGCCCCTTATTCAGAAAGCAGAAAAGAAGTGCCGTTAAAGGTACTAAAATATTTTTTTTTCCTTTCTTCAGTGATGTCTCTGTCACACACACACACATCTGGTGTTTGTTATTTGCTATGAATGTTATTCTAAGAAAATTAAAATTTTAACTTATTAAAATGGATTTTACTGTGCATTTTTATATTGTGCAGTGTTGCTTTGAAATGCACACATAATATGTGGAGTCACCAAAATGACACAATATATTTCACAGCTCATACCTGCATTAGTTTTCCTTTCCACCTGAATAGCGGAAATGTCACCACTATTTTTATTTCAATTCTTGATACACACACATTCTACCAATACTCTTACTTTTAGTTTATTGATGAGTAAGGAAAGACTGAAAGTGAAACTGTAGGGTACCCTCTTCCCCTTTTCTTCTGTGGCATCACTTAGAGCACAAGTATTTAGCTAATACAGGGAAGTACCACAAGTAAGAAATGATAAGCTGTTTGGTCATCTGTGTTTCTTAGAAACTCCACTGGCTTTTTTCTGTCTTTGAAGCAAATTCTGGTTCAAATGGAAAGTGTGGTATCTTCACTTAGTGTGGTACACTATGTAATGACACCCCCCACCCACAAACATGTCCACCTCTTAGTCACCAAACCTGTGAATATGTTACTGCACATGGCAAAAGGGACTTTTGTGATTTAATTAAGGATCTTGGGATGGCGAGATTATTCTGGATTATCCAGGTAAACCCAAGGTAATCCTTAAAAGAGGAAGAAAGAAGGACCAGAGAGTCAGATAAAGCAATGTGACAATGAGAGCAGAGAAAGAAACTGGAAAATGCTATTTTTCCAGCATTTCCAGGGGATGCAGCCATGAGGCAAAGAATGCAGGCAGTCTCTAGAAGCTAGAAAAAAGTCTTTGATTTTAGCCTCAGACTTCTGACTTTCATATCTGTAAGAAAATTTGTATTGTTCAAGCCACTAAGTTGGTGGTATTTTATTACAGCAGCAATAGGAAATTAACACGCTAAATTGCAGAGGGACTCACTCTGTCTTTCAAAATCCCACACATGGTGGTCCACCAGAATTCTGTGCTCATCACAAAAGCAAAATACAAATGGGGCTGTGAGGAATGGCAGACAGGCGTATTGTGTGTATCTCCTCTGCTCATGCACATACCCCATGGTCCAACTGGACTTCACTTACAAAACACAGGTTCAAAGATAAAATTAAGAATTTTAAGACAATGACAAGAGAAAATTAAACCAAGCATGGGGCCATTTGAGCACAAGTTCCAGTGCAAATGCACAGGTTGCTCACCTGCCAGTGTTGCTTAGAAGGAATAATCTCCAAAAGTAAAACCAGTTGGTGGGAGTTGAGAAAAATACAGTGCTAACTGCAGTAATTGCCAGTACTCAAATCTGTTGTTGTTTTTTAAAATTCAAATTTTAGATTCTTTTTAGAATAAAATAGACTCTTCTCTGTTTACAGTGTTATTTCTGAGTTGCAGAAATTCTTTCTCCATGTTTCTCTCTGTTTTATCATTTTTTTCTCCTGCATTTCCCCCATTCAATCTTGGCTGACAAAATCAGACAGACAGAAAGCACTAGAATGCTTTTTTCTTACATCTAGAGTGCAAACCTTAGCAGCAGATAGTACTGCTCCAGGTCTGTCAAATCAAATTGGGTTTTTATAATACAGGTTTCCAAGCCCTGCTCCATTTTTCTTTCAAACACGTACATACATGCACAGAATTTCCAGGTCTTAAGTCCAGAAAAATGTGCTTTTTTAAAGCTCTGTAATTGATCCTGACTGTTACTGCTGTTGAGAAACACTGAGAAACTCCATCATTTCAATGTTTCAGAGAACCAAGATTTAGAAGTAGGAAAAAGGTCAAGATCAGTAGCTTTCAGAAGCCACCAACAGCCACCCAAATAGACACTGAAGCCAACATAAGCCACATACAAGTTGGCTGCAAAGGTCTCAGTATTTTTTTTTCATAAGAAATTGAATGTTCTGAACCTATGGATGCCAGGGGGGAAGAGTTGGGGGAGGGATAGTTTGGGAGTTTGGGAGACGTGTACACACTGCTATATTTAAAATAGATAACCAACAAGTACCTACAGTCTAGCACAGGGAATGCTGCTCAGTATTCTGTAATAACCTAAATGGGAAAAGAATTTGAAATAGAATAGATACGTGTATATGTATAACTGAATTACTTTGCTGTACACCTGAAATTAACACATCATTGTTAATCAACTGTGCTCCAATATAAAATAAAAATTAAAACACAAAGAAACTGAATGTTCAGGTGCAAGGGGATGAAGGTGGTTTTAAAAAATTAACAAAATCTAAGGAAAAGGTTAAATTATCTTTGAAGACTCAGAGTGAACAAAACCCTAAACCTTGTTTAGTTGAGGAACCAAAAGAAAAGTTTCAGAAAACTTTGTGGCATCTTCAGTATAATGCAATGAAAAGTGGCCAACAAGCCCAGGGAATCAAAGGAAAAAAATACAATAAAATGAAAGGATAGTTAAACGAGGAGACACAAAGACAACAAAGTAAGATGTAAATGGAGATAAATAAAATCAAAAGATATTTCAAAGAAACCAAAATTATAATAGCCAAACAAAATAATCTGCATAATGCTTTTTAAAGTGCTTAAATAACAATGAAGAAATAAAATGAAAATGATGTGAGGAAACATTCGATGAAGAGATAAAGAATTAGAATCAAACCAACAATTACGAGTATTTTCAAGAAACAAGAATATAGGTAATCAAAGAAAAACCAAGACATAATTGAAAATATAAGGTAAACCAAGAAAAAATAAAAAGAGACCATTTTTTAGAACTATTCAGACAAAATTTTTTTTTAAGTAGCACAATCAAGGAAAAACCTCTATGAAAAGGCAGAGAAAACTAAAATGATTAACCACTAAGGAATAAAAACCAGGAGGACTCTGACATCTCTAAAATTACATAACAGAAAAATAAAGAAGCAATATATATAAAATTTTCAGACAAATTGAACTGTAACCTAATAATTAGGCCTAAAAATGTCATTTATTTTTTAAAACATCAGAGAGACTCTCAGATGTCCAAGAGCTCATAAACACAACTTCTGCCCTTCTTGAAAATTTCCTAAAGATATTAAAACTGAGTTAAAGAGAGACCTTCAAGATGGAGGAGTAAGACATGGAGATCACATTCCTCACCACAAATATATCAGAAATAAATCTACATGTGGAACAACTCCTACAGAACACCTACTGAATGCTGGCAGAAGACCTCAGACTTCCCAAAAGGCAAGAAACTCCCCACGTACCTGGGTAGGGCAAAAGAAAAAAGAATAAACAGAGACAAAAGAATAGGGATGGGACCTGCACCAGTGGGAGGGAGCTGTGAAGGAGGAAAGGTTTCCACACACGAGGAAGCCCCTTCGTGGGCGGAGACTGTGGGTGGTGGAGGGGGAAAGCTTCAGAGCTGCAGAGGAGAGCGCAGCCACAGGGGTGCGGAGGGCAAAGCAGAGAGATTCCCACACAGAGGATCGGTGCCGACAGGCACTCACCAGCCCGAGAGGCTTGTCTGCTCACCCGCTGCAGTGGGCGGGGGCTGGAAGCTGAGGCTTGGGTTTCGGAGGTCGGATCCCAGGGAGAGGACTGGGGTTGGGTGTGTGAACACAGCCTGAAGGGGGCTAGTGTGCCACAGCTAGCTGAGAGGGAGTCCGGGAAAAAGTCTGGACCTGCCTCTGAGACAACAGACCATTGTTTCAGGGTGCGCAAGGAGAGGGGGTTCAGAGCACCACCTAAACGAGCTCCAGAGATGGACACGAGCCATGGCTATCAGAGACAGGCGTGAAACACTAAGACTGCTGCTGCAGCCACCAAGAAGCCTGTGTGCAAGCACAGGTTGCTATCCACACCTCCCATCCTAGAAGCCCATGCAGTCCGTCACTGCCAGGGTCCCGTGATCCAGGAACAACTTCCCCAGGAGAACACAGGGTGTGCCTCAGGCTGTTGCAAAGTCACTTTGGCCTCTGCCACCACAGGCTCTCCCCACATTCTGTACCCCTCCCTCTCCCCGGCCTGGGTGAACCAGAGCCCCCTAATCAGCTACTACTTTAACCCTGTCCTGTTTGAGCGAAGAACAGCTGCCCTCAGGCAACCTACATGCAGAGGCAGGGCTAAATCCAAAGTTGAACCCCAGGAGCTATGCAAACAGAGAAAGGGAAATCTCTTCAGCAGTATCAACAGCAGCAGATTAAATCTCCACAATCAACTTGATGTACCCTGCATCTCTGGACTACCTGAATAGACAACAAATCATCCCAAAATAGAGGTGGTGGACTTTAGGAACAACTGTAGACTTGGAGTTTGCTTTCCTTCCCCATCTAATTTGTTTCTGGTCTTATGTTTATCTTAGTTTAGTATTTAAAGTTTATTATCATTGGTAGATTTGTTTATTGATTGGGTTGTTCTGTTGCTTTCTTTCTTTTATATCTTTCCTTTTTCTCTTTTTGTGAGTGTGTTTGTGTATGCTTCTTTCTGTGATTTTCTCTGTATAACTTTGTTTTACAATTTGTCCTTGGGTTCTGTCTCTCCCTTTTTATTTTTTGTATAGTTCTTAGCGCTTGTTATCACTGGTGGATTTCTACTTTAGTTGGGCTGCTCTCTTCCTTCTTTCCTTCTTTTTTTGTTACTTTTTAATATTTTTATTTTTAATAATTTTTTTTATTTTTTATTTTAATTATTTTATTTTATTTTTCTTTTGTTCTTTCTTTTTTTCTACCTTTTCTTCTAAGCTGTGTGGCTGACAAGGTCTTTGGGCTACAGCCAGGTGTCAGCCCTGGGCCTCTGAGGTGGGAGAGGCCAATTCAGGACACCGGTCCACCAGAGACCTCCCAGATCCATGTAATATCAAATGATGAAAGCTCTCCCAGATATCTCCATCTCAATGCTAAGACTAAGCTCCACTCAACACCAGCAAGCTATACTGCTGGACAACCTATGTCAAACAACCAGCAAGACAGGAACACAACCCCACCTATTAGCAGAGAGGCTGCCTAAAATCATAATAAGGTCACAGACACCCCAAAATACACGACCAGACATGGTCCTGCCCATGAGAAAGACAAGATCCAGCCTCATCCACTAGAACACAGGCACCAGTCCCCTCCACCAGGAAGCCTACACAATGCACTGAAACAACATTAGCCACTGGTGGCAGACACCAAAAACAACAGGAACTATGAACCTGCAGCCTGTGAAAAGGAGACCCCAAACACAGTAAGTTAAGCAAAATGAGAAGACAGAGAAACACACAGCAGATGGAGGAGCAAGGTAAAAACCCACCAGACCTAACAAATGAAGAGGAAATAAGCAGTCTACCTGAAAAAGAATTCAGAGTAATGATAGTAAAGATGATCCAAAAGCTTGGAAATAGAATGGAGAAACTACAAGAAACATTTAACAAGGACCTAGAAGAACTAAAGAGCAAACAATGATGAAAAACACAATAAATGAAATTAAAAATTCTCTAGAAGGAGTCAATAGCAGAATAACTGAGGCAGAAGAATAGATAAGTGACCTGGAAGATAAAATAGTGGAAATAACTACTGCAGAATAAAAAACAGAATGAAAAGAATTGAGGACAGTCTCAGAGACCTCTGGGAAAATACTAAATGCACCAACATTTGAATTATAGGGGTCCAAGAAGAAGAAGAGAAAAAGTAAGGGACTAAGAAAATATTTGAAGAGATTATAGTTCAAAACTTCCCTAATATGGCAAAGGAAATAGTCAATCAAGTCCAGGAAGCATGGATAGTCCAATACAGGATAAAAACAAGGAGAAACATGCCAAGACTCATATTAATCAAGTTATCAAAAATTAAATATAAAGAAAAAATATTAAAACCAACAATGGAAAAACAACAAATAACATACAAGGGAATCCCCATAAGGTTAACAGCTGATCTTTCAGCAGAAGCTCTGGAGGACAGAAGGGAGTGGCAGGACATATTAAAAGCGATGAAAGAGAAGACCCTACAACCAAGATTACTCTACCCACCAAGGATCTCAGTCTGATTCGGTGGAGAAACTAAAATCTTTACAGACAAGCAAGAGATAAGAGAATTTAGCACCACCAAACCAGTTTTACAACTAATGCCAAAGGAACTTCTCTAGTGAGGAAACACAAGAGAAGGAAAAGACCTACAATAACAAACTCAAAACAATTAAGAAAATGGTAATAGCAACATACATATCAATAACTACCTTAAATGTAAATGGATTAAATGCTCCAACCAAAAGACATAGACTGGCTAAATGTATACAAAAACAAGACCTGTATATGCTGTCTACAAAAGACGCACTTCAGTCCTAGGGACACATACAGACTGAAAGTGAGGGTATGGAAGAAGATATTCCATGCAAATGGAAATCAAAAGAAAGCTGGAGTAGCAAGTCTCATGTCAGACAAAAGAGACTTTAAAATAAAATCTATTACAAGAGACAAAGAAGGACACTACATAATGATCAAGGGATCAATCCAAGAATAAGATAATAACAATTGTAAATATTTATGCACCCAACACAGGAGCACCTCAATACATAAGTCAAATGCTAACAGCCATAAAAGGGGAAATTGTCAGTACCACAATCAAAGTAGGGGACTTTAACACCCCATTTTCACCAATGGACAGATCATCCAAAATGAAAATAAATAAGGAAACACAAGCTTTAAATGATACATGAAACAAGATGGACTTAATTGATATTTTTAGGAAAACCCACCAAAAACAACAGAATACACTTTCTTCTCAAGTGCTCATGGAACATTCTCCAGGATAGATCATATCTTCGGTCACAATTAACCCTTGGTAAATGTAAGAAAATTGAAATCGTATCAAGTGTCTTTTCCAACAACAATGCTATGAGACTAGATATCAATTAAAGGAAACAAATCTGGAAAAATACAAATACATGGAGGCTAAACAATACATTACTAAATAACCAAGAGATCATTGAAGAAATCAAAGAGGAAATCAAAAAAATACCTAGAAACAAATGAAAATGAAAACATGACGACCCAAAACCTATGGGATGCAGCAAAAGCAATTCTAAGAGGGAAGTTTATAGCAACACAATCCTATCTCAAGAAACAAGAAATATCTCAAATAAACAACCTAAACTTTCACCTGAAGCAATTAGAGAAAGAAAAGAAACACTCCCAAAGTTAGCAAAAGGTAGGAAATCATAAAGATCAGATTATAAATAAATGAAAAACAAATGAAGGAAACAGCAGAAAAGAGCCATAAAACTAAAACTATGTTCTTCAAGGGGATAAAAAAAATTGATACACCATTAGGCAGACTCATCAAGAAAAAAAGGGGGAAGACTCAAATCAATAGAATCAGAAATGAAAAAAAAAGTAAAAACTGACACTGCAGAAATACAAAGGATCATGAGATCACTACAAGCAACTCTATGCCAATGAAATGGACAACATGGAAAAAATGGCAAATTTTTAGAAAAGCACAACCTTCTGAGACTGAACTAGGAAGAAATAGAAAATATAAACAGACCAAACACAAGCACTCAAATTGAGACTGTGATTAAAAATCTTCCAACAAACAAAAGCCTAGGACCAGGTGGCTTCACAGGCAACTTGTATCAAACATTTAGAGAACAGCTAACACCCATCCTTCTCAAACTCTTCCAAAATATAACAGAGGGAGGAGCACTCCCCAACTCATTCTACGAGGCCACCATCACCCTGATACCAAAACCAAAGATGTCACAAAGAAAGAAAACTACAGGCCAATATCACTATGAACATAGATGCAAAAATCCTCAATAAAACACTAGCAAACAAAATCCAGCAGCACATTTAAGGGATCATACACCGTGATCAAGTGGGGTTTATCCCAGGAATGCAGGATTCCTCAATATACACAAATCAATCAATGTGATAAAACATATTAACAAATTGAAGGAGAAAAACCAGATGATCATCTCAATAGATACAGAAAAAGCATTCAACAAAATTCAACACCCATTTATGATAAAAAAAAATCCTCCAGAAAGTAGGCATAGAGGGAACTTACCTCAACATGATAAAGGCCATATATGACAAACCCACAGCCAACATCATTCTCAATGGTGAAAACTAAAACCATTCCCTCTAATATTAGGAACAAGACAAGGTTGCCGACTCTCACCACTATTATTCAACATAGTTTTGTAAGTTTTAGCCACAGCAATCAAAGAAGAAAAAGAAATAAAAGGAATCCAAAATGGAAAAGAAGAAGCAAAGCTATCACTCTTTGCAGATGACATGATACTATGCATAGAGAATCCTAAAGATGCTACCAGAAAACTACTAGAGCTAATCAATGAATTTGCTGAAGTAGCAGGATACAGAGTTAACACACACAAATCTCTTGCATACCTATACACTAATGTTGGAAAATCTGAAAGAGAAATTAAGGAAACACTCCCATTCACTACCGCAACAACAACAACAAAAATACCTAGGAATCAACCTACCTAAGGAGACAAAAGACCTGTATGCAGAAAAGTATAAGACACTGATCTAAGAATTTAAAGATGATACAAACAGATGGAGAGATATACCATGTTCTTGGATTGGAAGAATCAACACTGGAGAATCAAGATTGTGAAAATGACTATACTACCCAAAGCAATATACAGATTCAATGCAATCCCTATCAAACTACAGTCTACAGATTCAATGCAATCCTTATCAAACTACCTCTGGCATTTTTCACAGAACTAGAACAAAAAAATTCACAATTTGTATGGCAACACAAAAGACCCCAAATAGCCAGAGAAACCTTGGGAAAGAAAAACAGAGCTGGAGGAATCAGGCTCCCAGACTTCAGACTATGCTACAAAGCTATAGTAATCAAGGGAGTATGATACTGGCACAAAAACAGAAATATAGATCAATGGAACAGGATAGAAAGCCCAGACATAAACCCACGTACATGGTCACCTTACTTTTGATAAAGGAGGCAATATATACAATGGAGAAAAGACAGCCTCTTCAATAAGTGGTGCTGGGAAAACTGGACAGCTACATGTAAAAGAATGAAATTAGAACACTCCTAACATCATACACAAAAATAAACTCAAAATGGATTAAATACCTAAATAGAAGGCCAGATACTATAAAACTCTTAGAGGAGAACACAGGCAGAACACACTATGACAGAAATCACAGCAAGATCCTTTTTGACCCACCTCCTAGAGAAATGGCTATAGAAACAAAAATAAACTAATGGGACCTAATGAAACTTAAAAGCTTTTGCACAGCAAAGGAAAACATAAACAAGATGAAAAGACAATCCTCAGAATGAGTGAAAATATTTGCAAATGAAGCAACTGACAAAGGATTAATCTCCAAAATTTGCAAGCAGCTCATGCAGCTCAATATCAAAAAAACAAACAACCGAATACAAAAATGGGTAGAAGACCTAAATAGACATTTCTCCAAAGAAGATATAGAGATTGCCAACAAACACATGAAAGGATGCTCAACATCACTAATCATTAGCGAAATGCAAATCAAAACTACAATGAGGTATCACCTCACACCAGTCAGAATGGCCATCATCAAAAAATCTACAAACAATAAATGCTGGAGAGGGTGTGGAGAAAAGTGAGCCCTCTTGCACTGTTGGTGGGAATGTAAATTGATACAGCCACTATGTAGAACAGCATGGAGGTTCCTTAAAAAACTAAAACTAGAACTACCATACAACCCAGCAATCCCACTACTGGCATATATACTGGCATATACCCTGAGAAAACCGTAATTCAAAAAGTCATGTACCACAATGTTCATTGCAGCTCTATTTACAATAGCCAGGACATGGAAGCAACCTAAGTGTCCATCGACAGATGAATGGATACAGAAGATGTGGCACATATATACAATGGAATATTACTCAGCCATAGAAAGAAACAAAATTGAGTTATTTGTAGTGAGATGGATGGACCTAGAGTCTGTCATACACAGTGAAGTAAGTCAGAAAGGGAAAAACAAATACCATATGCTAACACATATATATGGAATCTAAAAAAAAAAATGGTTTGAAGAACTTTGTGGCAGGACAGGAATAAAGACACCGATGTACAGAATGGACTTGAGGACATGGGGAGGGGGAAGAGTAAGCTGGGACGAAGTGAGAGGGTGGCATGGACATATATACACTACCAAATGTAAAATAGATAGCTAGTGGGAAGCAGCCACATAGAACAGGGAGATCAGCTCAGTGCTTTGTGACCACCTAGAGGGTGGGAAAGGGAGGGTGGGAGGGAGATGCAAGAGGGAGGAGATATGGGGATATATGTATATGTGTAGCTGATTCACTTTGTTATAAAGCAGAAACTAACACACCATTGTAAAGCAATTATACCCCAGTAAAAATTAAAAGAAAAAAAAAGTTGAGTTAAAGAATGGGAAAGTTAGGATATAAAGACACAAATGGTGCACTATGAGAAAACTTTAACAAAGTTAAATGTAAATAACTATTGTTAGTTGGAGTAAAAATTTGAAAAAAGATATAAAAAATAATGATTGAAAGAAGAGATATTGAAGGTAGCATGTATTCAGTTAAGAATGGCTGAATTCCACTCACCACAACCAAGCATAGCCCCTGCTCCCTGCAACTACAGAAAGCCGGCACACAGCAACGAAGACTAAATGTAGCCAAAAAAAAAAAAAAAAAAGAATGGCTGAATTTCAGATTATAACGTAGATGAAGACTGCAGCTTTCCATTACTAGAGCAGATAAAACTAAAGAAAACAGCCACATTCCAAAAGACTAAGAAAATATTTTTTAAAAGATGAAGGACTGAAGATAAAATATTTGAGTGTAGTATAAAAAGCTTATATTTCTCTGTTACAGTACAAAGATTTTCAAACTGAATTGAGACATAATCTAAATATACACTGCTTCCAAGAGACATACCTAAAATAAAATGGCACTAAAATGTTTTTAAAGGATAGGCAAAGATTTATCAAAATGAGAACAAACTGCTTGTAACTAAAGTTTAATAGAATCAAGAATTGACTGTCCTACACTAACAGGATTTTACTATTCCAGTAAATTCTTGCCCAGGAAAATAAATTTTCAAATAACATTACTGTTGTTGTGAACTCAAAAAAATCCATTATGAACTCATTAAAATCCATTTATCCAAACAATAGACAGCTCAACTTGCCTCCTCCTTGGGCATTAGGGTAAATAACTCTCTTCTCAGGAAAAGTGATTTCTTAAGTAGGTAAACTTCTCTGTTATCTAAGAACTGTTTATTCATCAAAACTTCCTTCAAAACTCTCATCTTGCTGTGTCCACCTATCCTAAACTATAATATCAAAAACTTTGCACAATTCTATTCAGGCTCCTGCATTGAATACCCACCTTAAACCAAACCACAAAACTCCTTAAATATCCACCCATAGGTGTTTTTCTATCTTACTGCAGTTAAGTAATAAAGCCATCTTCAGTTGAACAATGTCATTTGAGTGTTATTTTCTGAACTGGCAGTCAACAAAATAACCTCAAAAAGTTAACACCAATTATGAGTTAAACTAAATGCTATTATAATTAAAAACAAATTTGGATGTTATTTTATGTTGATAAAAAGATATCATCCACAACAAAGATACAGCAGTCACAAACCTTTAAATGCTAAATATCAAGTCAAATATAAATCAAGTTCAGAGTATTAAATAAAGAAATTGGCTGAAACAAAATAGTTTCTGCACAGGGAGAACTTCTGACAAATCAAGTAGTCAAAAAAGAAAAGAAAAATAGCAGACAAATGCAAATTAAAGAGTCAGAATGATAATTTCAGACAAAAATCAATGTTTAGGCAAGAAACAATAAACTGATAGGTAGCATTTCTTACTGAGAATTAAAATAGTACAACTAATAACTTTTTGACAAGAATCAGGTTTTTTTTTAAATTAAGGTATAGTTGATTTACACTATTAGTTTCAGGTGTACAACGTAGTCATCCAATATTTGTATAGATTATATTCCATTTAAAGTTATTACAAAATAATGGTTATAATTCCCTGTGCTATAATGTATCCTTGCTGCTTGTCTATTTTACACATAGTAGTTGTATCTCTTAATCCCATATCCCTATTTTGCCCCTCCCCACTTCCCTCTCCCCACTGGTAATCACTAGTTTGTCCTCTATACCTTTGAATCTGTTTCTGTTTTGCTATATATTTATCTGTTTTATCTTTTAAATACCACATATAAGTAAGATCATACAGTATTTGTCTTTCTCTGTCTGACATTTCACTAAGCATAATATTCTCTAGGTTTATCCACGGTATTGCAAATGGCAGATTTTCATTCTTTTTTATGGCCGAGTAATATTCCATTGTATATATATTTCACTTCTTCTTTATCAGTTTGTCTGTTGATAGACACTTGAGTTGCTTCCATATGTTGGCTATTGTAAATAGTGCTGCTATGAATATTGGGGTGCATGTATCTTCACAAATTACTGTTTTCATTTTTTCCAGACATATACCCAGAAATGGAATTGCTGGTAGTTCTATTTTTAGTTTTTTGAGGAACCTCCATACTATTTTCCATAGTGGCTGCACTATTTACATTCCCACCAATAGTATACAAGGGTCCATTTTCTCCACATCCTTGTCAACATTTGTTATTTGTAGACTTTTTGATGATAGCCATTCTGACGGGTGTGAGTGATATCTCATGGTTTTGATTTGAACTTTTCTAATAATTAGCTATAAGCATTTTTTATATGCCTGTTGGCCATCTGTATGTCTTCTTTGGAAAAATATCCATCCAGGTTTTTTTTTCCCTTTTTTAATTGGGTTGTTTGGTTTTTTTGATACTTAGTTGTATGAGCTGTTTATATATTTTGGATATTAACTCCTTGTGAGTTATATCATTTGCATTCAGTAGGTTGTCTTTATGTTTTATTGATGGTTTCCTTTGCTGTGCAAAAGTTTTAAGTTTATTTAGGTCCCATTTGTTTATTTTTGCTTCTATTTCTTTTGCTTTAGGAGAATGATCCAAAAAACATATTGCTCTGGTACATGTCAGAATGTTCTGCCTATGTTCTCTTCTAGGAACTTTATGGTTTCAGGTCTTACATTTAGGTCTTTAAACCATTTTGAGTTTATTTTTATATATGGTGTGAGGAAGTGTTCTAATCTCATTCTTTTACATGTAGCCACCCAGTTTTTCCAGCACCACTTATTGAAGAACCTGTCTTTACTCCACTGTATTCTTGCCTCCTTTATCATAAAGTAATTGACCATAGGTGCACAGGTTTATTTCAGGGCTTTCTATTCTGTTCCATTGATCTATGTATCTGTTTTTGGGCAAATACCATACTCTTTTTACTGTATGTTTACTGTAGCTTTGTAGTATGGTCTGAAGCTTGGAAGCATGATGCCTCCAGCTTTGTTCTCTTTTCTCAACTTTGCTTTTGCTATTTAGGGTCTTCTGTGATTTCCATACATTTGTTCTAGTTCTGTGAAAAATGTTTTGGTTATTTTGATAAGGATTGTATTAAATCTGTAGATTGCTTTGAATAGTACAGCCATCTTAACAATATTAATTCTTCCAATCCAGGAACACAGGATATCTTTCCATGTATTTGTATAATCTTCAACTTCCTCCATCAGTGTTTTACAGTTTTTAGATTATAGGCCTTTTACTTCCTTGGTTAAGTTTATTTCTAAGTATTTTATGCTTTCTAATACATTTTAAATGGGATTTATTTTACCTTCTCTTTCTGGTAGTTCATTATTCCTGTATAATTGTATATTAATCTTGTATCCTGCAACTTTACTGAATTTATTAGTTCTAGTAGTTTTTTGGTGGAGGCTTTAGGGTTTTCTATATAACATAGCATGTCATCTGGAAATAGTGAGAGTTTTACTTTTTTGCTTCCAATTTGGATGCCTTTTGTTTCTTTTTTTTCTCTGATGGCTATGGCTAGGACTTCCAGTGTGACGTTAAATAGAAGTGGTGAGAGTGGGTATCCTTGTCTTGTTCCTGAATTTAGAGGAAAGGTTGTCAGCTTTTCAGTGTTGAGTATATTACCTGTAGGTTTGACATAAATGACCTTTATTATGTTGAGTTATGTTCCCTCTGTATCCACTTTGATGAGAGTTTCTATCACGACTGGATATTGAAATTTGTCAAATGTTTTTCTCTGGGTTTCATTGTTCCCCTTGTTAATGTGGTGTATCACATTGATTGACTTGTGAATACTGAACCATACTTGTGTCTCTGGAATAAATCACACTTAATCACAATGTATGATCCTTTTTATATATTGTTGGATTTGGTTTGCTAATATTTTGTTGAGGATTTTTTCATCTATATTCATCAGAGTTATTGGCCTGTAATTTCTTTTCTTGTAGTATCTTTGGTTTTGGTATAAGGGTAATGGTAGTCTCATAGAATGAATATGGGAATGTTCCCTCCTCTTCAATTTTTTTGAATAATTTGAGGACAGGTATTATCTCTTGTTTATATATTTGGTAGAATTCTCTTGTGAATCCATCCAGTCCTGGACTTCTGTTTGCTGGGAATTTTTTTATTACAAATTCAATTTCACTATTAGTGATCATTCTGTTCAGATTGTCTGTTTCTTCTTGATTCAGTCTAGGCAGGTGTATCTTTCTAGAAATTTGTCCATTTTCTTCTAGGTTGTCCAATTTATTCATAGTATTCTCATAAATTTTTGTATCACTGTAGTATCAGTTGTTATTTCTACTCTTTCTTTTCTTATTTTGTCTGTTTGTGTCTTTTCCCTTTTCTTCTTGGTGAGCCTGGCTAAAGATTTATCAATTTTGTTTATATTAAAAAAAAAGCAGCTCTTGGTTTCATTGATCTTTTCAATTTTTTTTTTTTTTTTGGTCTCCATTTTATTTATTTTCTCTCTGGTCTTTACTATTTCCTTCCTTCTGGTGACTTTGGGCTTTGTTATTGTTCTAATTCTTTTAGGTGGTAGGTTAAGTTGTTTGAGATTTTTCTTGTTTCTTAAGGAAGGCCTGTATTTCTGTAAACTTCACTCTTAGAACAGTTTTTGCTGCATCCCACAGATTTTGGAGACTTGTGTTCCCATTTTCATTTGTCTCTAGGTATTTTCTGATTTCCTCTTTGATTTCTTCATTGACAACTGGTTTTTTGTAGCATGTTGTTTTGTCTCCACATGTTTGTGCTTTTCCCATTTTTGTTTCTGTAATTGACTTCTAGTTTCATACCACTCTGGTCAGAGAAAATATTTGATATAATTTCTAGCCTCTTAAATTTGTTGAGACTTGTGGCCTAGCCTGTGACCTACCCTAGAGAACATTCCATGTGAACTTGAAAAGAATGTGTATTCTGTTGTTTTGGATAGAATGTCCTGTAGATATCTATTAAGTCCAAATGATCTGTTGTGTCATTTAAGACCACCGTTGCCTTACTGATTTTCTGTCTGGATGATCTGTCCATTGATGTAAGTAAGGTGTTAAGGCCTCTAGTTATTATTGTATTATTGTCAATTTCTCCCTTTATGTTTATTAGTATTTGTTTTATATATTTAGGTGCTTCTGTATTGGGTTCATATATGTTAATAAGCATAATATCCCCTTCTTGTGTTAGTCCCCTTATCATTATATAATGTCCTTCTTTGTCTTTTGTTGTTCTTTGTTTTAAAGCCTATTTTGACTGATATGAGTATTGTTACCTCTGTTTCCTTGTATTTTCCTTTTGCATGAAATATTTTTCCATTTCCTCACTTTCAGTCTGTTTGTGTCTTTAGCTCTGAAGTGAGTTTCTTATAAGTAGCACATAGATGGGTCTTGTTTTTTAATCCAATCAGCCACTTTATGTCTTTTGATTGGAGAATTTAGTCCACTGACATTTAAAGTAATTATTGCTAGGTATGTACTTATTGCCATTTATTACTTGTTTTCCAGTTGTTTTATAGTTTTTCTTCATTGCTTCTTTTTGTTTCTTCCCTATGGTTTGATAGTTTCTTTGTGTTCCTTTATTTCTGTGTGTATTTTGAAGGTATTTGATTTTTGGTTACCCTGGGCTTCATATATGTTGACCTATAACTTTATCTACTTGATTTAAACTGGTAGTCATTTAAGGTCAAACATATTCTAAAAGATCTATTTTTTTTTACTCTCTTCCCTCACATTTTATGTTTTTGATGCCATATTTTACATCTTCATGTTTATCCCTCCACTGTTTATTGTAGTTATAGATGTTTTTACAATTTTTTATCTTTTAATCTTCTTACTGGCTTATTAATTGGTTGATCTTCATTCCTTACACATATTTGCCTTTCCTATTGTGATTTTTCCCTTTCTTCTAGATTCTTATTTCTTTTCCACTTAGAGAAGATCCTTTAATATTTCTTTTAGAGTAGGTTTAATATTAATGAAGTTTTTTTTCTTGTCTAAGAAGTTATTTTCTCTCCTTTGATTCTAAATGCTAATCCTGCTGAGTAGAGTATCCAAAGTTGCAGATTTTTCCCTTTCAGGATTTTGAATATATCATGCCACTTCCTTCTGTCCTGAAAAGTTCCTGTGGAAAATTCAGCTGATAGTCTTATGGAGATTCCTTTGTGTATGACTGTTTTTCTCTTGCTGGCTTCAGAATTCTCTCTTTAGGTTTTGCCATTTTGCTATGATATGTCTCAATGTGGGTCTGTTTGGGTTCAGCTTATTTGGGACCCTCTGTGCTTCCTGTGCCTGGATATCTGTTTCCTTCTTCTGGTTTGGAAACTTTTCAGCCATAATTTCCTCAAAAATATTTTCTATCCCCTTCTCTATCTCTTCTTCTGGGACTCCTATAATGCGAATGTTGGTCAGCTTACTGTTATCCCAGGGATCTCAAACTATTTTTCATTTTTGTTAATTTGGGTTTTGTTTGTTTTTGGCTGTGCCATTCAGCATGTAACATCTTAGTTCCCCGACCAGGGACTGAACCCATGCCCCCTGCAGTGGAAGTGCCGTCTTAACCACTGGACTGCCAGGGAAGTCCCTTGTTTTTCTTTTTGTTGTTCTGAGTCAATGATTTTCATTATTCTATCTTCCAGATCAGTTATGCATTCTATCACTTAGTTTGCTATTCACTCCATTATTTTTTACTTTAGTTATTGAATTCTTCATTTTTGAATAGAACTTTTTGTATTTTCTACTTCCTTGTTAAAATTTTTGCTGTGTTCACCTATTCTTTTCCCTAATTCAGTTAACATTCTTATCATCAATGCTTTGAATTCTTTATCTGGTAAATTGTTTATTTCTGTTTTATTATTTATTTTTTCAGGGTTTTTCTCTTGCCCTTTCAACTAAGACCAGTTCCTCTGCCTTTTCATTTTGCTTAACTTTCTCTGCCTCTATGAATTTAGGTGAAACAGTTACCTATTGCAGTCCTGAAGTGGTATTCTTATGTGGGAGGCATTTCTATGCAGACTGTGTGTGTTCAATGCCTTTGGTAGGAGAGCTGGATTTGACATATATACAAGTCACATCTTTCCTCAGGGTGTGCTGGCAGCTATCACTTTGGTGGAGGTGGCACTAGAGATGCAGGAGCTAGAGGAGGAGCTGGGTATGAGGTGGCACTTCCCTCTGTTCACTGGCCTTCTCTGCCTATGAGTGTCTAAACCCAGGTTGCTGGGGCAAAAGCCCTGAGGGTGATGCCCCAGCTAGCTCTGTTTTCTTTAAATGTGCATTTTCCTCTCTCTCTCAGCACCAAGACCCTCGCTCCAGAGTGGGGGAGCAATGAAGCAAGGGAGGCCTGCAAGAGCTCTCAGCCCACGTTGGCCATAGAGGTCTGAGTATCTCTGATGCACTGCCTGTGCAGATGCCAGCAATTGTTTCCCTCACTCTGCTCAGATGCAGCCATGGATCAAGTCACCTTTGGCCCTCACAGCTGATCACTCCACATAGACTGCCAAACTCGCTCTGTTGTGGAACCACACCTCAGGGCAGGCAGGGCCTGCATGAACTCTCAGCATATATGGGGCATGATCAGTGGTGGAGTGGCCACCACCAGATTTCTGGGCTACTTCTGAGGCACTGCTTGAGTAAGCACTAACAATGGCCACCACTGCCCCACCCAGGCTCCACCCCAGGACCAGGTCACCTGTGTCACATGGCCAAATCTTCTCTCTAGTCAGGGCAGCCCTAGATCCAGTGCCATGCTTTTATGTGGAGTAAGGAGGGCTGGAACATTCACTCAACTCAGGACTGTTTCAATCCACCCTTTCCACACTGCCCCAGGCAAACCAGTATGTGTACACTCATCACAAGCAGAGTCCAGGCTTCCCACAGCCCTCCTGTTAGTCCCAACGGTCTTCCCACCAGTCAGTGGGGCTTGTCTTTCCTGTGTAGGTCCCCAGGATTGGGGCACTCACTCCCCCAGGTGGATATCCAGCTGTGTATTCTCCCTTCTCCTCTGAGTCCCCTCCCAGGGTACAGGTCCCAACCCAATCACTTATCTTCCCTTCCTACCTAATTACATGTGGGTCTTTCCTATAGCTTTGGTTATATAGGAGTCTTTCTGTCAGTTCCCAGTTCGTTTACAGTGAGAATTTTTCCACATGTAGATGGATTTAATATGTTCATGTGGGGAGGTGAGTTCCATGTCTTCCTACTCCACCATCTTGATCTGGCCTCATCTCATACTTTTCAATCCACAAATATAGATTAAACTCTGTAGCCTACAAAAGAAAATAGTATCTTCCCAAATGTATTTAGACCAGTGACTTTAAAAAAAAAAAAAAAACTGATAATATATCACTCCCATAATAGAGAAATCTCAAATTCCTAAAGCAAATACTATTCAAAACACAGACACTGGTCACAGTGCCATAGAGCAGGAAATTAATAATTTATTTTAACTAGCCAAAATGAAAATGTAAAACATCCACCTACATAGCTATTGACTTAAAGAGAAAATTAAAACAATTACACATCAAGTAGAAAAAAATAAAATAAGAGAACTATTAACCAACACTTATGGGTTATAGCCAAAGTTATTTTCATCATAATAAAAGCTTACTGTTTTCTAGAAATGGTTGTTAAGCACATTATATGCATATTCTTGTTTAATTTTAACATCTTTTTGAGGGAGGTATCACTATTATCTTTAGTTTATACACACTGAAACTGAGGTTTAGAAAGCATAACCTTGTAAAATGAAATTGGATTTATTGTGGGAATCTATTAACATATCATCTAGATCAAAGTAGGGAAAACATATGTATAATCATTGCAATAGATGTCCAAAAAATGCACTTAATAAAATTCAATATTCATTCCCGATTTTAAAATTTTAAAGCAACTTCATGAACTAGAAATAGTATTGTTAGCATTATTAGAATATATTATCTATGTAAAGCCAAGAGCAACATCATACTTAAGAGTGAAGCCCAGGAGAAGCATTTCCCAAAGTTTATTTCATACAAGATATTTTTGAAAAAGATCAAGGATTCTGCACTCATGTAACTGTAGAAAACTTGAACACTGTAAACTCTCCTTCCACATTTCACAATATATGGGCATATTTAAGGCCTTGGGAATCTCTGAAGTTAAAGAAATATAAAATTTGTTTAATCTTGTGTTTCTCTAACTTACTTGGTCACAAAACACTGGTCCAAAATATCACCTATTAATATTCTACTGAGCACTAGGGGAAAGGCATCCCTATTAAACTACAAAGCCAAACAAGGTTGCCTATAATCACACTTAACAGTATTCTAGATCTGTGGCCTACAAAATGAAATAAAACCAAAATGAGTCAGGTCATACACTATGAATACTCTTGTTAAACATACACATAAAAATGAGTAGAGGAAAACACACCAAAATGATAATAGTAATTATCTCTGTGTGATCAAATGACAGCTGATTTTATTTTCTCCTTTACATTTCCTATATTCTCTACAATAAGCATGTATTATTTTATAATAAAAATATTTTATTAAAACAGCATGTTGAGACTTTTCCCAAACAGAGAAAATTTTCTCCAAAAAATCATGAAACTAAAAATAGATACAGTCAATAAAATACTGATAAAACCAATGTTAAGCACATCTGAGACTCTCAGCTGAAACTTGTTCAATTGGTCTCTTATTCTAAGCTCACTCTGTATGTAGAAGTGAGTACAATTATCAGCAAAGAGAAGTTAATTACAAATAATAGAGAAATAATCTGACCCAAACAACAAAGAATTAATCCAAGTAGAAAAACAAAGAAAATCAGCTGAAAAGGGACAAATGGCTTAACAAAGAATAAATCTGGATTAGTTGAATGATTTGAAATTTACAAAAAGAAGGGAAAAAAAGCCATAAAAACATAGTATCTTCGTAAGAACCAAAAGATGTGCCAAATTCGATGCCTAATATGTTTCTACCCTCACTTGTTTTTGCATTGCTTCTTTTTCTATTGCCAAATTGATCTTTGTTGGCACTCCAACCATAGAAATATGTATTGATTCCTTTTCTATATATCAGTATAATAACTAGAGGCAGACGTTATCAACTGGTAAGTTAATTCTAAAATTAAACTACAAGTTATTTAGAATTAAGTGACAAGTCAGAATGAGAGGTGAAGTGGGGTAGGAGGAATGGTTTGGTTTATAAAAGAAAATAACAATATAGTCCTTGCTTTTAATGAATTATAATTGAATTTCAGGTAAGAAAAAAAATCCCTTAAAACAACTAGGAAAAAAATGTCAAAGAAATGTGAGTACTAGTAAAACTGGAAATTAAAATGGGCATTTTTCTATCTCCACTTTATCTGTGACCCAAAAGATTCAGAACAAAATAATAGATGGCAAGTACTCCCACATTCCATATCAGGTGCTAGGTCAACTACATGAAAATTACAAGAGATCGTTGAAAAATGATTTTGCAAACCTTAACACTTTAGCCTCTTAAAATGTAGAAGAAGAATTCAAGTTGAAGCAGGAAAAAAGAAGATAATTTCTTTGAAAAAAATAAAAATTCTACACACCTCCATGTTCACTGCAGCATTGTTTACAATAGCCATTACAACATAGCCATTGCAGCATAGCTATTTACAATAGCCAAGATATGAAAACAACCTAAGTGCCTATCAATGAAGGAATGGATAAAGATATTGTGCCATGTATATATATAATATTCCATGCATATATATATATATATATATATATATATATATATGCATGCAATGGAATATTATTCAGCCATTAAATTAATAAAGAATGAAATTGTGCCATTTGTGACAACATAGATGGACCTCGAGGGCATTACACTAAAAGAAATAAATCAGACAAAGATGAATACTGTTTAATCTCTCTTTTATGTGAAATCAATCAATAAACCAACCAACCAACCAAACTCATAGATATAAAAAACAGACTGGTGGTTGCCAGGGGTGCGGGTGGGGGGAGGGTGTGGGAGAAATGGGTGAATGGCTTTGCTTTTGTTTTTTAGTTTAAATAAATTGAATTTTTTTAAATTCTATGGCATTTTCTCTCCATCATCCCTCATCCCCATGAGGAAATGGAGGAAGCCCTTTGAACACCTCTTGGAGAACTTGATATTTATCCCCTGAAGTTCAGGAAGACACAAGGGTTTAGTGTTTGACACATTTCTGGAGAATGTTAGGGTAAATACCACTGCAATAATCCAGACATGAGATGCTACAGGAATTAGCTACTCCTGTTGTACAAAGAGAGAAAATTCCTATAGCATTCTGGTAATTTCACTCTACTGGTCAGTTTCCATCTGTATCCGTCAATTGATCTCGATCTATCCTATTCTATTTACCTACTTTCAGCTCACCTTACCCAAATTTAATTCAATGCTATACCTCCTCTACCACTCCCAGGTTTTTGCCTCAAGTTATTTCATATGAACAGGAAATTTTCTCTTCTTTCATCCTATATGCTGCCATTTTGCCTGCCCATCCAATAAAGATTGAACTTATTTTCCATCACTTAAATGCTAAAGGATATCATTTACATTCATCGAGTGGTTCTCCAAAAGCTTCTAACTGATATAAATGACATTTTCCATTGAAGGGAATAAGTGTTTTTCTCCAAAATATGAAAATGGCTCTGATTCCATATCAACTTTTCCTTTGGATCATACTTCAAATACAATTAGGTTTGACCGTATGTTAAAGAAAAAACTTAAGTACCTTATCCTATTCTTTCTTCATTTCAGTTTCTCAAATAACCTTGTCTGTAATACCAGAGGATAACACTCAGAAAAGTGATAATAAGTGCCCCCAAAATTCAAAGATAAGTAACCAGCTCATGTAAAACACATTCTTTCTACTTTTGTGGTTTTATTTTGTCCATTGTCATGCCAAGAAGGAATCAAAAAGGAACTGACTTCTGACAAATTTTTACTTCAACCAGTTTGCACTAAAGGACTAAATGGAAAAAAATCAATGAGAATGGCAACTCCATTAAAACAATTAGAAATTAGAGATATGAGTGCCAAAAACACAGATTGAGATGGCATGAGAGTTGTTATTTTGGGGGTTTGGGGTTTGTTGTTTTCACCATGGAGAGCTCATGATTTCAGTTGTCAAACCAATAATATACTGCAAAACAGAACTGCCAGAAACCTTCCATAACTGAATTTTGGCAACACACAGATTATCATGTTTGACGAGTGAAGCTTCAGAAAATTCTGTTTTTCCAGGAACCTATGAACTGAGCCATTCTCCAGTATAAGCTCATAAGCCATGAATTTGATCCATTAACCATTCTGGAAACACAAATACCACAATTCACAGAAAATAAATATATGTCAGAACATGAAAACATTTAACATACTATAACAGAATTGCCTACATGACTCATTTTATCAAGGGTTCAAAATAATTTAAAGCATCCTATGTACAGGAGACCAAAAGGATTTTTAAAAATCACTTTTATCACTTTTGCATTTACAATGAGTTACAGGGGTAGATTAATTCAAAAACAAAATATTTTTTAAAAACTTTAATCTTTGACCTGAACTCTGAGCCTGGGTCCTTAACCTCTGGTGTTAGATTAAGTATAACTTTTTTTTTTAGCTTTGAAGTATAATTGACAAATAAAAATTGTATACATCTAAGGTGAAAAAAAAAAAACTTTACTCTTTAAGGAGATACAGCAAACCATAATAATCACTTGGTGCCAACAAAAACCTGGCCCAAGGTAATGCTAATTCTAAGTTGGATCGAGATCTATCAACTGAACCCCTACCCAGAGAACAGAAGGAGGAGAGAAAGGAAAGATGCAGTAGGGTCCAATTATCCTGCTCTTTGTAAACATTCAGAGGCAGTAGTAGCCAAAATTGTCAAGTAGATTAAAGAAGTCTTTACTATCCTGAGCCTCTCTACTCACAGATCGTGTTCCTCTTTTAACATATTGATCACTTCCACTTACAAGTCTCTCAGTGTCTTCAACTATCTTCACCCTTCTTGCTTGTTTGTGAAAATAATCTTATAAGCTTATTAGTGATAAAAATATTTTAACATTATTATAACTTCACTTACATACAGGCTATTTTCACTCAGCTTAGCTTGTTGGATCCTTACCACAACTCAGGGGGGTATAAGAATCTCTGTTATACAGGTGAGAGACTTAGCAAAGAGTGGAGGAGTAATTTGCTAAATGTTAGAGGTAGGAATGGTGCCCCCATTTCCTGGATTTAAAGCAGCACAATATTGTGGTTAGATTGTGGGTTCTGGAATTGGACTCTCTAGATGTGAGCCCTGGCACCATTCAAATAGTTGTGTGATCTCAAGCCAGTCACCCCAGTCTCTCTTAGCTTCAGTTTCTTCACCTATACAAATGAGAATAATTCAAGATTCTACCTTATTGAACTGCTGGGATTATTAATTAATGCATGTAACATGCTTAGTATAATGTCTGGAATATATTAAATACTTAGTAAGTGTTTGGCTTTACAGCCATTATCATTCCTTCTATACTTTGCTACCTCAGGCTTACTCATGAATTTCTACAAAAAATGAAGCCTGAATCTAATGAAAACTGTCTCACTTTTACAGCGTCAAACAGAATGAAGGTAGTTAGTTTGGGCCTCGTTTTACATTCTGCTTGTTTCATTTTAGTTTTTGCTGGGATAAAGTAGGGGTTAGGGCCCAGAGCTAAAAGTCTTCCCGGAATCTCTGAAAGCTTAAGATGCAGACAACAACACGACAGATTCATAGACACAGATTTGTGTACATAAAATTGAACTAGCCTAGGTATTTTAAGCAGAAGGGAACTTCATGTGAGGAATCGGACACTCATGAAATCTTTAGAAGGGCTGGAGTATAAGAATGATTGAATTCAAGGGCTTACTTCTAGAGCTGCAATCCAGAACCAGGAAACTGCTGCTGCTGCTGCTACGACTACCCGATGACACTCAGGAAGCTTCTGACTAAGCCCTGGAACCTAAATCCAGCCACCCTGCCTCTGCTTCTAGACAACCATGAGTCAGTGGATGACAGTTAGAACCCTGAGTTTGGCTGCCACGACTGCCTCATGGCTCCACCAACTTGTCTATCTCCACAAACAGCACCAGGAAGTAGGCATCTGTCTCATATCCACAGCTCAGATTAGTGGAATCTTACTTGCATGAAGCAAATGGGGCTGGGAGATGTGTTTTTAAGCTTTCCAGGCCCTCATGGGTAGTTGGAAGGAGTTGGAAATGATACCCAGCATAGCCCCTCTCTTTGGCTTCTCCACATGCATATATATCATTTGATATAAAATAAATTCTAAATAAAAGTAGTAAAAACTACATTTTTCCACCTAGTACAATGTAAACATAGCTTATAGAAACATTAAATAGTTCATCCTTTCCTCAAAAGGAGAATCCAAAGATTTCAGCCATTGGATCTATCTCTATCTCTGGATGATGTTCTTTTGTTATAGTTAGTCACAGTCTGACTTTGACATTCTGTTACCTAAGGACTCAGCTATAAATTTAACCATCATCAATCAACATCAAAAAACAAACAACCCGGGCTTCCCTGGTGGTGCAGTGGTTGAGAATCTGCCTGTCAATTCAGGACATGGGTTCGAGCCCTGGTCTGGGAAGCTCCCACATGCCGCAGAGCAACTAGGCCCGTGAGCCACAATTACCGAGCCTGCGCGTCTGGAGCTTGTGCTCCACAACAAGAGGGGCCGCGACAGTGAGAGGCCCGCGCACCGCAATGAAGAGTGGCCCCCACTCGCCACAACTAGAGAAAGCCCTCGCACAGAAACGAAGACCCAACACAGCCAAAAATAAATTAATTAATTAAAAGAAAAACAATTAAAAATGGGCAGAAAACTTGATTAGACATTTTTTCAAAGAAGACATACAGATGGCAAAATCACTAATAATCAGGGAAATGCAAATCAAAACAATGAGATATCACCTCACACCTGTTAGAACAGCTATTATCAAAAAGACAACAAATAGGGGCTTCCCTGGTGGCGCAGTGGTTGAGAGTCCGTCTGCTGATGCAGGGGAAACGGGTTCGTGCCCCGGTCCGGGAAGATCCCACATGCTGCAGAGCGGCTGGGCCCGTGAGCCATGGCCACTGAGCCTGCGCGTCCGGAGCCTGTGCTCCACAAAGGGAGAGGCCACAGCAGTGAGAGGCCCGCGTACCAACTCATACAACTCAACATCAAAAAAACCCAAACAACCTGATTACAAAATGAGCAGAGATCTGAATAGACATTTTTCTAAAGAAGACATACAGATGGCCAACAGGCACATGAAAAGATGGTCAACCTCACTAATCAACAGGGAAGTGCAAATAAAAACCATAAGGAGATATCACCTCACACATGTCAGAACAGCTATTATCAAAAGCACAACAAATAGCAGTGTTGGCAAAGATATGGAGAAAAGGGAACCCTCATGGACTGTTGGTAGGAATGTAAATTGGTACAGCCACTATGGAAAACAGTATGGAGAGTTCTCAAAAAATTGAAAATAGAACTACTATACAACCAGCAGTTTCACGTCTGGGTATTTATATAAAGAAAACAAAAAGAGTAAATCAAAAATATATATGCCCCCCTATTGTTTATCACAGCATTACTTAAAATAGCATAGATATGGAAACAACCTAAGAGTCCATAGATGAACGAATGGATAAAGAAATTGTGGTATATGTATGCACTGTAATATTATTCAGCCATAGGGACTTCCTTGGTGGTCCAATGGTTAAGACTCCATGATCTCAATGCAGGGGGACTGGGTTTGATCCCTGGTTAGGGAACTAGATCCTGCATGCCACAACTAAGAGCCCACATGCTGCAAATAAAGATCCCACACACCACAACTAAGACCGAGCACAGCCAAATAAATAAAGAAAGAAATATTTTTAAAAAAATATTATTCAGCCATAAAAAAGACTGAGATATTGCCTACTGTGACAACGTGGACGGACCTAGAGGGTATTATGCTAAGTGAAATAAGTCAAACAGAGAAAGACAAATACTATGATTTCACTTATATGTGAAATCTGAAAAAAAAACCAAAAAACAAAAATGAACAAACATAACTAAACAGAAACAGAGTCACAGATACAGAGAACAGATGGTTGCCAGAGAGGAGAGGTAAGAGGAAGAGAGGAATGGGTGAGAGAGATTAAGAGTTAAAAACTTACAGTTACAAAGGAAATGTCTCACAGGTATAAAATGTACACTGTGGGAAATATAGTCAATAATTATGTAACATCTTTGTATGGTGACAGATGACAACCAGACTTTTCATTGTGATCATTTTGAAATGTAAAAAATATCAAATCACTATGTTGTACACCAGGAACTAGCACAATGCTGTAGGTCAATTATACTTCAGACAAACAGACTCATAGAAAAAGAGATCAGATTTGTGGCTACCAAGCAGGGGGTGGGGGGAGGGGATCAAATGAATGTAATCAAAAGGTACAAAATAAGTACAAACTTCCAATTAGAAAAATAAGTACTATGGATTTAATGTACATGATAAAGATAATTAACACTGCTGCATACTACAAATAAAAGTTATTAAAGAAGTAAGTCCTAAGAGTTCTCATCACCATGGAAAATTTTTTTTATTTCTTTAATGTTTTATCTATATGAGATGATGGATGTTCACTAAACCTATTGTGGTAATAATTTCATGGTGTTTGTAAGTCAAATCATTATGCTGTACACCATAAAATTATACAGTGCTATATGTCAATTATATCTCAAAACAACTGGAAGAAAAAATTAAAAAATATTTTAAAATGTTACCTGTAAAAAAAATTTTTAAAAAAACATAAATTTAACTATCACCAAAACACTGACTGTAAAATGGCAAAGGAAAGGGAAAGGATGCTTATTAATATATTAATAAATATATATATTCTCTCTATATAAATATATAGAAGATGTTAAGGAAACCAAAATGAACTTTTTGACCAATCCAATACATATATATATATATATATATATATATATATATACAGATATATATATGTCTGTGTGTATATATATACATATATATATATATATGTATATATATATATATTTAGAGTCTTGTTTTGTAAAACTGACTAGAAGGTATAACTGTGATCAGATCAGAAATAAACGAAAAAGAAATGAAGGAAACGATAGGAAAGATCAATAAAACTAAAAGCTGGTTCGTTGAGAAGATAAAAAAAATTGATAAACGATTAGCCAGACTCATCAGGGAAAAAAGGGAGAAGACTCAAATCAATAGAATTAGAAATGAAAAAGGAGAAGTAACAACTGACATTGCAGAAATACAAAGGATCATGAGAAATTACTACAAGCAACTATATGCCAATAAAATGGACAACCTGGAAGAAATGGACAAAGTGTTAGAAATGCACAACCTTCTGAGACTGAACCAGGAGGAAATAGAAAATAGGAACAGACCAATCACAAGCACTGAAATTGAAACTGGGATTTAAATTATTCCAACAAACCAAAGCCCAGGACCAGATAGCTTCACAGGCGAATTCTATCAAAAATTTAGAGAAGAGCTAGCACCTATCCTTCTCAAACTCTTCCAAAATACAGCAGAGGGAGGAACATTCCCAAACTCATTCTGTGAGGCCACCATCACCCTGATACCAAAACCAGACAAAGATGTCACAAAGAAAGAAAACTACAGGCCAATATCACTGATGAACATAGATGCAAAAATCCTCAACAAAATACAAGCAAACAGAATCCAACAGCACATTAAAAGGATTAGACACCATGATCAAGTGGGGTTTATCTGAGGAATGCAAAGATTCTTCAATATATGCAAATCAATCAATGTGATACACCATATTAACAAATTGAAGGAGAAAAACCATATGACCATCTCAATAGATGCAGAGAAAGCTTTCGACAAATTTCAACACCCATTTATGATAAAAGCCTTCGAGAAAGTAGGCATAGAGGGAACTTTCCTCAACATAATAAAGGCCATATATGACAAACCCACAGCCAACATCATCCTCAATGGTGAAAAACTGAAAACATTTCCACTAAAACCAGGAACAAGACAAGGTTGCCCACTCTCACCACTATTATTCAACACAGTTTTGGAAGTTTTAGCCACAGCAGTCAGAGAAGAAAAAGAAATAAAAGGAATCCAAATCAGAAAAGAAGAAATAAAGCTGTCACTGTTTTCAGATGACATGATACTATACATAGAGAATCCTAAAGATGCTACCAGAAAACTACTAGAGCTAAGCAATGAATTGGGTAAAGTAGCAGAATACAAAATTAATGCACAGAAAACTCTTGCATTCCTATACACTACTGATGAAAACTCTGAAAGTGAAATTAAGAAAACACTCCCATTTACCACTGCAACAAAAAGAATAAAATATCTAGGAATAAAACTACCTAAGGAGACAAAAGACCTATATGCAGAGAATTATAAGACACTGAAGAAAGAAATTAAAGATGATACAAATAGATGGAGAGATATACCATGTTCTTGGATTGGAAGAATCAACACTGTGAAAATGACTCTACTATCCAAAGCAATCTACAGATTCAATGCAATCCTTATCAAACTACCACTGGCATTTTTCACAGAACTAGAACAAAAAACTTCACAATTTGTATGGAAACACAAAAGACCCCAAAGGACAAAAGCAATCTTGAGAAAGAAAAACGGAGCTGGAGGAATCAGGCTCCCTGACTTCAGACTATACTACAAAGCTACAGTAATCAAGACAGTATGGTACTGGCACAAAAACAGAAATACAGATCAATGGAACAGGATAGAAAGCCCAGTGATAAACCCACACACATATGGTCACCTTATCTTTGATAAAGGAGGCAAGAATATACAGTGGAGAAAAGACAGCCTTTTCAGTAACTGGTGTTGGGAAAACTGGACAGCAACATGTAAAAAAATGACATTAGAACACTCCCTAACACCATACACAAAAATAAACTCCAAATGGATTAAAGACCTAAATGTAAGGCCAGACACTATCAAACTCTTAGAGGAATACATAGGCAGAACACTCTATGACATACATCACAGCAAGATCCTTTTTGACCCACCTCCTAGAGGAAGGGAAATAAAAATAAACAAATGGGACCTAATAAAACTTAAAAGCTTTTGCACAGCAAAAGGAAACATAAACAAGACGAAAAGACAACCCTCAGAATGAGTGAAAATATTTGCAAATGAAGCAACTGACAAAGGATTAATCTCCAAAATTTATAAACAGCTCATGCAGCTCAATAACAAAAAAAACAAATAACCCAATCCAAAAATGGGCAGGAGACCTACATAGACATTTCTCCAAAGAAGATATACAGACTGCCAACAAACACATGACAGAATGCTCAACATCATTAATCATTAGAGAAATGCAAATCAAAACTACAATGAGATATCATTTTACACCAGTCAGAATGGCCATCATCAAAAAATCTAGAAACAATAAATGCTGGAGAGGGTGTGGAGAAAAGGGAACACTCTTGCACTGCTGGTGGGAATGTGAATTGGTTCAGCCACTATGGAGAACAGTATGGAGGTTCCTTAAAAAACTACAAATAGAACTACCATATGACCCAGCAATCCCACTACTAGGTATATACCCTGAGGAAACCAGAATTCAGAAAGAGTCATGTACCAAAATGTTCATTGCAGCTCTATTTACAATAGCCCGGAGATGGAAACAACCTAAGTGCCCGTCGTCGGATGAATGGATAAAGAAGATGTGGCACATATATACAATGGAATATTACTCAGCCATAAAAAGAAACGAAATTGAGCTATTTGTAATGAGGTGGATAGATCTAGAGTCTGTCATACAGAGTGAAGTAAGTCAGAAAGAGAAGGACAAATACCGTATGCTAACACTTTACAATAGCCAGGACATGGAAGCAACCTAAGTGTCCATCAACAGATGAATGGATAAAGAAGATGTGGCACATATATACAATGGAATATTACTCAGCCATTAAAAGGAACGAAATTTTGTTATTTGTAGTGAGGTGGATGGACCTAGATAGAGTCTGTCATACAGAGTGAAGTAAGTCAGAAAGAGAAAAACAAATACCATATGCTAACACACATATATAGAATTTAAAAAGAAAAGAAAAGAAAAGAAAGTTCTGAAGAACCTGGGGCAAGATGGGAATAAAGACACAGACCTACTAGAGAATGGACTTGAGGATACGGGGAAGGGGAAGGGTAAGCTGGGACGAAGTGAGAGCGTGGCATGGACATATATACACTACCAAATGTAAAATAGATAGCTAGTGGGAAGCATTGACCTAGCCCAGGGAGATCAGCTCAGTGCTTTGTGCCCACCTAGAGGGGTGGGATATGGAGGGTGGAAGGGAGACACAAGAGGGAGGAGATATGGGGATATATGTATATGTATAGCTGATTCACTTTGTTATACAGCAGAAACTAACACACCATTGTAAAGCAATTATACTCCAATAAAGATGTTTTAAAAAAAAGGTATAACTGAGATTTATAACTTCCTTCCTCAACTACATATTCCATTTTCCCTCTGCCCTCAACCAGATCTTAGCTAGTATGTGTTTTATACCTGGTGAGGATGTGCAAACCTTCAATCTTGAGGTGTCTTAGCCATGAATAGTCTTGCCAGTATTGGGTTGCAACAATCTTTCATTAACTTTTCTATTTGGCAGCAGAGCACTGGAGACACTGCTGAGGATGCCCTAGGTTCCACACGTATTTCTTCTTGCCTTCACAGTGTAGCAAAACTCATGGTGTGCAGGATCAGTCACCGAGCTAACACAGCAGCCTTTTTCTTTTTTGCCTGTTGGTTCAGTGGCATGAGAGTCCAAAATGGCCAGGAGACCGTCTCAATCTTCAGGTTCAATTGACCCATTTTTTTGTGTTCCTTAGTGGAAGCATGCATCCATACTAAGACCTCTAAACCATCAGAGTTCAGGGTTTCTAGGACATTTATTCAGTGTAAAATGCCCAGGCTTTTTGGCTTTGGTCAGATACAATCTGTTTCAAGATGGGAATCTCAAATCACAGGATGACTTGTCTCTCATGATCTGGCATTCAGTCTCCATAAAGACCAAGTAGTAAGCCAGGAACTGCTTTGCAGAAGGAAAACAGTTATTTGCAAGACAAAAAAAGGGGGAGTGTGATAATTAGTTTGGCTAACTTGAGGAGTAACAGAGTCCAGTTATTCAATCAAACACTAGGCTTTGCTGTGTAGGTATTTTGTAGATGTGGTTAACCTCCACAATCAGTCGACTTTAAAAAGGAGATTATCCTTGATAATGTGGGTGGGCCTCATCCAATCAGTCAAAAACCCTTTAGAGCAAAACTGAGGTTTCCTTCCATGAAGTTTTCCTCAGGATAGCAGCATTAGCTCCTATCTGAGAGTTTCCAGCCTCAGTTTTCCTACAAACTTCAGACTTTCCAGCTCCAACAATCAATTAAGCCAACTCCTTGAATTAAATCTATCTGTATCTATCCATCCATTCTACTGGTTCTGTTTCAGCCGGGAGGAAGGGAGAAGCTTGGCTCATACAAAGGCCATGACTGTCTTCAAAATCCTGGGGGACTGCAATAAATTCTCTACACAGAATCCTCTTCTGCAATTTAGTACCCTTGGATTCATAAATCCCAAGTTTAAGTAAAAGGGATCTTGGGAGAACCGATTGCATTATAGCCTAAAACAGCTGAGGAACTCTTCTTGCTTTGGACCACACTGAAAACTGGCAATCTAGTGGGATTATTGGGTCATAGCAGAGGACCAAAATATGGTATATACTGCCTCCAAAATCTAAAAAAAAGCCTATCAAGAATTTTGTGTGTGTGTTTTAGGAATTATAAAACCTATCAACTTGGCTTTAGTTTTAAATGGGGTATCTTGACTTGCCCCATACCACTGGATTCCCAAAAGCTTTACTCAAGTGGCAGACCCCTAAATTTACATGGAGTTTATCTTCCATCCTCTGGCAAACCTAAGTCTTATAAAGGTATGTAGGGTGATACTAATCAAAGTGTGGTGCACATATCTGTGCTGGTCTGTAACCTGTTACTGGTCCACAATGAGTATAGAAATTGAGAGTAGGTACTTAGAAATATTTATGGAAATTTTACAGAATGTAATAAAATAATTGGACTTGTATTTTCACACATTTTAATTTAATTTTCCTAGTAATATATTTTTATTGTATTTTATAAAAGTATTCATCTGAATGGATTGGAAATAATAAAAAAAATGGTCCATCATCCTTAATTATTTGATAAACACTGATCTAGGATACCTTCTACTTTCTCCTCATCAAATTCTATCAGTTCAATGTTATCCATATGGTAGACCAATATGATAAAACTATCAAATGCCCTATGGAGAAGATTGTGACAGAGAGTGGGAGAGATGACCCAGCCCTGAAATTAGAGGTATATAAGACTCTGTTCTTGTCAGGTTAAGAGCAAACAGTTTCTGATGCCCCTTGTTTGGGGAGAAAGGGAGAAAAAGTATTCAGCATAATTACAGATTCATGCCAATGACTGTGTTGATTTGCTCTAGCAAAGAAACTAATTAGAATCATCACTTGATTAAAATAATTGGGTTTACTCTCTAAAACCAATCCATATCCATTCTATCTCTGGTGGTGGCACCAATCTCTGTGATTCTCTCCCCTAGTTATAGAGTACTGCTTTTGATTTACTACTTTGAAAAGTAGGGGCAGCTCCAATAGTCTTTGCCTGGCTTTTAATACCAAAAGAGCCCTTATTCCTTTTATCACCTGATCCTCAATAAGACCTATTTTAACCTGAGGACCATAGTGTTTTCTAGATCTCTGGGAATTATCAATATTTTAGAGTCACTAATCAATAATCCTTAAAAGAACTAGTTTTTTTTTCCAGGGTTCAAGTGTCAGGAAAATGGCAAATCACTTGGGAAAGGCTAGGAAGATTTATTGAACATACTAACAAAAGCATTGCAAGTACTTTTTCAAAAGGAACCATGAGTCAAGAAGTTGTAGGTGTGAGAACTCTCTCCAGTCAGAGATTTGAATAGGGGTCCTTGTCTCTACATCATGTCAACTCAAGCCAGTTTCCACTCACCAGATGTAAAGGCTTTATTTTAGTTGTTTTAGTTATAAAAAATAAACAGGACCCTAACAGCTTGCTCATTTGATTTAATGTGGAAACCGTGATCCCCACAAAGCTCCCAGCCAGTCAAACCATTCTGATAATTATCCTTACTCTGCTTCGTATTGAATTGGCTGAATTTTGCCCCCCCCCAAAATGTTTATGTTGAAGCCCTAACCCCAAGTACCTCAGAATGTGACTGTACTTGGAGATAGGGCCTTTAAGAGGTTATTAAGTTAAAATGAGGCCATTAAGTTGGGCCTTAAACAATCTGACTGGTGTTCTTAAAAGAAGAGGAAATTTGGACACAACCAGAGACACCAGGGATGCGCATTAACAATTCTGCATCCAATTCCAATGTGTGGCGCTTTTCCCCAACACCACCAAGCAATTCTCCAACACCAGATGGGTGCCCTAAAATTCAACTCAGTTATGACACTATCTACACAGAGATAGCAACAGAGTCCACAGGTTAAGTGCTTGGTTCTCCAAGACTGCCCCTACACACACACACACACACACACACACACACACAAACACTTCAGACACTATTCAAAAGTTCAGGTTGTCACCTGTGTTCTGACTAACCAGCTATATAGATCAGAGATTCCAACTACCCCCTGCTAGGGTTCAATTAATTTGCTAGACTGACTCAGAATTCAAAAACATTTTACTTACTAGATTACCAGTTTAGTATAAAAGGATATAATTCAGGAATAGCCAGTTGGAAGAGATGAATAGGGCAAGGTAAGTGAGAGGGTCGCAGAGATTCCACACTCTGTGAGCACAGCATTCTCCCAAGCCTCCACACATTCAACAGCCTAGAAGCTCTCCAAACTCCATTCTTTTGGGTTTTTATGGAGACTTTTTTAAATACATAGGCATTAAATCATTGGCCATTGGCAATAAATTCAACCTCCAGCTATTCTCCCTCTCCTGGAGGTCGGGGGGGCTGGACTAAAAGTTCCAACCTTCCAATCACATGGTTGTTTCCCCCCCACAGCCAGTCTCCATCCTTAGATGCTTTCCAAAATTTGCTGCATTATCATAAACTCAGGTGTGGTTGAAAGTGATTTTTTATGAATATCAAGATACATGTATCACTCTTATCACTTAGGAAATTCCAAGGGTTTTAGGAATGAAGACCAAATATATATTTCTTATTATCAATCACAGTATTACACATATGCACAAAGGAAAGACCCTGTGAGGACACAGTGAGAAGGTGGTCATTTGCAAGCCGAGGAGAGAGGCCTCAGGAGAAATCAAACAAGCTGACACCTTGATCTTAGACTTTCAGCCTCCAGAACTCTGAGAAAGTAAATTTCTGTTGTTTAAACCTCCTAGCTTGGGCTTCCCTGGTGGCGCAGTGGTTGAGAGTCCGCCTGCCGATGCAGGGGGACACGGGTTTGTGCCCCGGTCCGGGAAGATCCCACATGCTGCAGAGCGGCTGGGCCCGTGAGCCATGGCCGCTGAGCCATGGCCACCGAGCCTGTGCATCTGGAGCCTGTGCTCCGCAACGGGAGAGGCCACAACAGTGAGAGACCCGCGTACCGCAAAAAAAAAAAAAAAAGTAAACCTCCCTGCTTGAAGTATCTTATCACAGCTCTAGCAAACTAATGCATCCACTACTGCACTTTTTAAGAATGCTGCTGCTCCCTTCACTAATGTATTTCTCAAAGCCTTTGTGAAGGAAACTTCCTCTGAGTTCTTTCAGAAGACACAGGAGGAAGAAATGAGTAACATATGATAAAATATACAGTTGACCCTTGAACAACACAGGTATTAGGGGTGCCAACCCTCCATACAGTCAAAAATCTGAGTATAACTTATAATCACCCCTCCATATCTGCAGCTCCCCCCTATCCACGGATTCAACCAGCTATGGATCATGTAATACTGTGGTATTTACTATTGAAAAAATCCTTGCATAAGTGGCCCCACACAGTTCAAAAGCATGTTGTTCAAGGGTCGACTGTATTTCAGCACTCTCATCATCCGAAGTCTTTGCATTCCTTTCTCCACAGAATATTTGGCAAGTTAACTTTATTTGGTGTTGACTGCCACTGAGTTCAGGTTTTAGCCAATCAACCAAGTAAAAGATAAGTGTTAACTTGTTCGATGTTAATTCCACGCAGCAGAATGGCCTCCTATAAAGTATCACAGAAAACCTCCATGGTCAAGTACAGAAGGCTATCAATACTAAGTTGGCACTTAAAACCATTGCCTTACCCCATCATAATGCTGCAGTTGTGAGGCTTGAACCCCAATGGCTTGATCACACCACCAGAGAAGCTAGTGATCCTCTATGCCTGAATGCTCAAGTAGCGGGTGATGGCCACTCAAATTGTTAAAACAATTCCTATCTCCTTGAGCTGGCATACTGAATACAGAACCTCTAATAAATCTACCCATATCCTTAAATTTAGCCCAGTATAAAGATCTATTTTCTCCTCTCTGGTCTAGTACAGTTAGAATCCACACTTATACAGGTGTTCCAGGTTTCTGCTGATAGTTAACAATTTTTTTCACGTATAAGCCTTTTCCTCTGAATCAGACGTTGTAATGCTCCTGAGATATGCTGAAATTGACTGATGTCAAGGTGACAAGAAATGGTAGGGATGCTGTATGAGGAGAGTTGACATGGCCTTTCAAGGTAATTGCCTCATGAGAGATCGTTAAGTTGTCCATTGAATACAGGACCAGCCCCAGAGGTAGGAAGGACAGGCTGCAACTGCATCTTATGGTAAGGGAGACTCAGAGGAGTTTGGGTGCTCAGACTACTCAGATTCATTCAAGTCCACTCAAATATTCTCCATCCCAATTCTTAGTGTCCCAGTCTGTCCCAATCATCATCCAAAGATTGACACCAAAAAAAGACTTGGTAAGGCTGTGAATTCAACTTTTGTTATAATTAAGCAACTCATAAGATCAGATTGCAGTTTTATCGGCCTGCAACTTCAAGAAATTTTTCTAGAGTCACAGAAAGTTCCCGATCACAGCCATACCACCCCACAACCTTTGCATTTCTTATTCCTATTATAGGAGTCTCTAGTGGAAGCCCCTCAGTCTTCCAGAGCCTATATTCCATGGGCACTTTATCCCTGGGGACCCAAGGTGAGAAATTCAGTAACTCTTGCCACTGTATGCTACTATCAGCATGCAATTATCTGGTAATACCATAAATATCACTGCCTTTAAATCCAACCAAGTCAGATAACCAATCCAAACCCCCATCAGTCAAAATTTGGTCCAAGAAACAGACTCAGTATTTTTCACAGATTGGAACTTAATATAGGTAATCAGATGTTTACAAAGCTCTAATAAAAGCTGGCGTATCAGGAGTCAGAGTGACACCACTGGAAATTTTGACGTTAGGAACACAGTGCTGAAGCTCCATCCAAGAGTCAAGAAATTGCCACCACCACTTCCACAACTTTCTCTTGACACCCACAAAGCTATGACTAGACTCTGAAACACTGACCCAGGGACTGTAGCTGCCTTCCTACACTCGCATCTGCATGACCTTGCTTGCCAGCTAAATCGGCACCAGGAATATGACCTCTGCCTGACTTCCACCTTCCAAATCTCTCAAGTACATGCTACTATCAGAACATAATTTTCTTCCATCACCACAGTTGCAATAGATTCTTGGAAATGTATTTTTAACTTTCCAACCTGTGTAATATAGGAAGGCACATAAGAGCATGAGACCTGAGTCTCAATTGACTAAATCCAGCAAAAATTCAACCACTTAATTCTCCTGGTCATCTAGAAGTTCTCTTCAATACAGCAGGAAATTTGCTGCCTTCTCCAGAGCACCAGCTTATCCAGAGCTACCCCGACAAGAACAACAGTCTCAGATCTGTGGGTTTCTTATAAGTTAAGGGGTCACTGTTTGGGGTTTTTTCCATTGTTTCTCAGGTTTTCAAACATCTCTTTCCCAGCCTACTTACAAGAGTCTCTTTTGAAAAAAAAGAGTACAGTCAACCCTTCACTGGCTCACAAAGCTACTTTGTATGCTAGCTTGCAAGCCTGGACTTGAGTACTAGTACATATTCTGTGTATTATAGAAAAAAAGAATTAGAAAGAGGCTGTATTCCTTTCCCAGGGCTGCCACAACTAAGTACCACAAAATGGATGCCTTAAAAGAACAGAAATATATTCTCTCTCAGTTCTGGAAGTCCAAAAAATCTGGATGCCAGCGGTGTCATGCTAATCTCTGAGACACTGAGTAGAATCAGTCTTTGCCTTTTGCTAGCTTCTGGTGGCCACCAATCCTTGGCATCCATTGGCTCAAAGCTTCATCACTCCGATCTCTGCTTCTGTCATCTCATGACACTCTCCCCCGTAAGCCAGCGATTCTCCTCTTCTTGTAAGAGCCTACCCTAATCAGTACAATCTCATCTTAAATTAATTACATCTTCAAAGACCCTATTTTCAAATAAGGTCACATCCAAAGGTGCCAAGGGTTAGCAGACACAGTTCAACACATAACAGAGACAAAATGTAAGTCTCACAAAAAGTCAGAATAATCAGCACCATGACTGTTCCCTGAGAATTTCGAGAAAAATGGCAGGTGATGGTATGTCATAGCTTCAAGTATGATCATGGGCTTGAGTAATCTACATTAATATATGCAATTATACAAATAAAAAACACAGGTGTAAAAGATGCCAAAATTGTAAATTGAATTAAAGAGAAAACAGTCCTAAAGAAAAAAAAAATCCTTACCTCAATGATATAACCCTTCTTACAGTACTAATTTTATCCAAAACAAATATAAAAATTCCTCTAAAAAGATACTGATCAATTGTGTAAATATGGACAACTGAAACTTTTTAATTGTTAAATTTTTGTACACACCTTTTTTATAATTTCCTAGCTTCCAAATCTAACCTTCATTTTGACCTACTAACAAAGATACAAAGTCTGTGATTCCATGTATTCACTCAACAAATATTTATTGACCAACTACCATGTGACAAGTGTTGGATGCTGGGGATTCAAGTTTAAGTAAAGCATGGTCTCTTCTTTCAAGATACCTCGTGGCAGTCTAGGAAGAAGAATAACTGAATCAATACACAATTAGAAGGTCATATTATAAACGTAGATGTTAAGTACAGGGTGATATCAGATCAAGAGAATAGCTAAATAACCCAAGCTGGCGGTGGGGTAGTCAGGAAAATCTTTGCACCCAGAGGAAGCAATTCTAGAACTAAATTATAAAGAGTGCAAAAGAGTCAGCAAAGGAAACAGTATATGCAGATACAAATTGTGAGCGACAACTCAGCACATTCTGCGAACTGCAAGAAGCTCAGTATGACCAGATTTAAATGAGAAGTGTGGATGGCAGTGAGCAGGGGGTAGGGGGAGGGCAGAGTAGTTATTGCTAAAACAAGGTCTAAATTATGAAAAACCTCCATGACTAGGGCAATGAAGAATGTGGTAAACTTAACCAGTGTTCACCAATATTCATTCTCCTCTCCTCTGAGCACATGAAAGAACATACTTCCACACCTTGGAGTTAAAGGGGATGGAGGTGTCTATATGAATAGTTCTTACCAATGGGCTATGACAGAGTGATTTTTGTCACTTCTGGCCCAAAGAATAGAAAAGCAGTGTGGCACTTCATATGCTCTCTACTCTTGCTGCAGTGACCAGCAGTGTCTAGATGGCTGGGCCTGTGCTAGCCTGGATTCTTGAGCAACTGTAAAGCAGAGCATTGACCCCATCCTCCTGAACCATAGGGGACATGCAGAATGAAGACTTAAAACTTTGCTTTGTAAAGCCATTGAGATCTGCAGTTAATTTGCTGCCACAGCATAACCTAGCATTAACCTAATTGAGGATGCAGCTGCAAGAAAATTTCATCAGGAGAATCGCTTAATAAGACTTGTATTTTAGAAAGATCACATTGGCTATGAGGTAAAATTTAGACTAGTGGGGCTAAGGTTGGATACAGGGAGACAAATTAAAGGCTATTCCAATAATTCAGAGTTAATGGATACTGTCTCCCACGTTAGCCTAATTTACCTCTTTCCAACTAAACCTTAGGACCCCAAGCATTGGGTAATCCCAGGCCACAGCATGACAGATGAGGCTTCCTTGGGTACAGCCCTCCTCCAGCTTCACTGCATGTAGAGATTCCCTGCCAAACTCTTGTACTCAGGCAAATAGTCTAAGATTAGTAAAAGAGTCTGGTTACAATAAGAAAACCTGTGCTAGTAGAAAAAGTGCATATGACAACTTGCCCTAAATTACTCTGAAAATCCCTTCTTTTGTGCAGCACTTACTCTGAACATGCAGCATTCTGAAATTCAGAACAGAAGAACCAGAGGGAAAAATGCCCTCAGGTACCATTCACTGCCTACCTATCCATAAATTGTTCAAAAATCTGGCCAAGATCTCCCTGAGTGTCACATGAAACATAAAGAAGTTACTAAGATGAAGGTACCATAGAAGCCAATATAAATGATCAATATGTTTGGGTGTTTGGTGTTAACAAATAATAATAGTGCACCATGGTGACACCCCACACAGTTACTGAACCAGCTGGAAATAGCCATATTTGGAGATAACTCTAGTCTGGGATTTAGACCTCCAGGCTACTAGGCTAGTCTGATGGTGAGACCCTTCGTAACCTTGAGCAAGCCATCCACCTTCAATGTGTAATTTCCTTTCACTAGCATAACAATGAGATTACTTTTCCCTTTGAGAGCTCACCTGAGAGGTTGTAATTTATTAAGAATTTCAAATCTCTTTCATACACAAAGCCTGAAGTTCAAAGCAGTTTTGTATATGCCTAGACAGGGAGCCATAAATGCATTTGGTCTATACCAAGGGATTACTCTGCCATGTGTTACTGTTGAGAAATGAAGAACTTGTATTAAAAATGAATAATTTAATCAAGAGAAAACCACTAATCAGTAGGAAATATGCAACCTTGATGTTATGGGATTTTTTTTAATGTTCATGTTATTAGAGCTGCCACAATTTCTTATGAATCTATTGCAATGAAAATTAATGGAAGGGAGAAGTTTTGAAAGATAAAATGGGATCAAACCATGAGGTCCTCAGGAGAGTCTGACCCTCCTCAGAGGCAAATGCAGAGAAGTAAAGGCAGCATGACAGCCACCAAGGCTGATTTTTCAGTTTCTTTTTCCAGCTGAAAATTACAGATTTGCAAGCTAAGTTGTGCACTCCTTCAGAGTTCAATAAACCATGTGGTCATTCTACTGAACCAGGTATACACAGCGGCAGATTATAAAGGCCATCTATAATACAGCCTCAGTTTGTCATGCACTCTCTGACTTATGTGTAGAGCTGGCAAAATCCCTGAAAATTCTAAGTGATCTTCTCAGGGCTTTCCGTGGGTCAATAATTAGGTACAATCTTCCAAACAAGACTTTATGAGATGCAGCAGGGAGTCATGTTTGAATCTTAGTCATGAACAAGCACATTTGACAATTTCATTAGAACTTCACTGGCAGGAAAATTGTTTAGAGGTTTAGGGCTGGGACAAGTGGGTGTGTTTGGGGGGTAGGGGGCTTTCTCTTTTAATTGTGTTTTTCTGAGAGAAAATGCAGAATAATGGAAAAGGCAGAAAATAGGAAAAACAAAGTGGTATCTCACTAGTTCTCAGCTGGAATCATCCAGGCAGCCACTGCGATTTGGAGCCCAGGGAAGTGGGGTTGGAGGAATATGACATTGACAGCTGTCAGGCAGGTTTGATCTGAGGAGAGGGGAGCACAGTTCAGACCATAGCAACTCTCCTATTTTTGAAGAACATAGTTTTAAAGCTGTAAATTTGAAAAGCCTACTTACCACGATAACTTTACTAAAGTGTTTTTGTGGGCAGAAGTGGTGAGAATAGTTGTGTGACCTTTCATTAGCTGCATGTGCAGAGCTCCTCTAACTTCTAACTCATTGCCAGTTTAGTCTCCCCAAGGGAAGATCAGGATCACTGGCTCTGGAACATTTAGTTTTCCTCTATGTGACTCAATAAGTGCTTATTGAGCACCTGCAGCGTGTAAGTTCAAGGCACTTAGAAAAAAGCTAAGAACGAGCTGCAACACAACCCTTCAAACTCAGAAGCTATTCTTCATCACTAAAGCTTTTATAAAAGAAAACCTGTCTGGGAGAATGAAAAAGAGTGATGGGAGTAGATAGGCAAAAGAAGTTATGAGGAATCTAAAAAAAAAAAAAAATACAACTGAACTTATTTACAAAACAGAAATAGGCCACAGATATAAAAAGCAGACTTATGGTTACCAAAGGGGAAAGGGAGGAATAAGAATAACTTAGGAATTTGGGAGTAACATATGCATGTGGGCGTACTATATATAAAATAGATAAACAACAAGGACCTACTGTACAGGACAGGGAACTATATTCAATATTTTGTAACAACATATATGGGAAAATAATCTGAAAAACATTATATCTGTATGTGTAATTGAATCACTTTGCTATACCCCTGAAACTAACACAACACTAAATCAACTATACTTCAATAAAAATTTTAATTTTTTTTTTAATTTTTAAAAATAAAAATAAATGAAGTATATGCACCCTGCCAGGAGGGATGAAAAAAAGAGAGGATAACAGGTGGGTGCTTGATAGAAAAGTGGGGGTCTTAAGTGGAATAAAGGACTCATTTTCGCAGTTTGCTATTTGCTGATCCCAATATTAAACAATTCATCTTAAGTGTTGTTATCAATCCTTGCTTTAAAAAGTGGTGAAAATAATATATAGGTTACCTTACTTTTTAAAAAATCTCTGAGCTACCAAGGTTAAAGTAGAGCTGGGCATCTCAGTGGTCAAGTGGGTCTTCCATGCATTGGTTCACAGGGCCATACTCTTCATAAAGCTACAAGAGACTTCATAGGTGTGGCTCATACATTCTGCCTTGTACCTTTCTACTATGGATACTTATGAAGGAGATTTTAGTTAACTGTGCAGGTTTGTTGGCAGAAGCAGAAATTATTCTAAGAAGCATGATTCTATTGTCACTTGATAATCTTTCTAACTCCAGGACACAAGTTCCTAGAATTATATTGCCTCTGTGGTCTCAGTTCATTCCAACTCTTCTGGCAGAGGTAGAACTGTATATATCAGGCCTAGATTCCAGAATTAGGAAAACAATTGACTTTCTCCACCTAAGTGCATGGTAAATGAGACAATGCTAATGACTATTTAATGATTTTGTTAACGTATTACACTGGCAATGTATAACTCTGGAAGAAATTGTTATAATGTTTTTGCCCATAGTGCAATTTGCAAACTGGTAATAGAAAAAAATTTATCTTGTATTCCAGATAACAAATTTTCATACTTCCTTTTCATTTTAAATCTTTGTGTATTTATGTTTTGTTTTCCCAATATTAAGGTCATGGAGCATAGCAGTAAAGACTCATAGCGCAGAACTATGCACATACTAGCTGCATCAAAACATGATTTACTCTTGGCTAATCAAAGAAAACATAACTTATATTGTTTAAACCTAACATAGAACATGGTAATCTTTTTTCAATTTAAGAAGTAGGTCAATATCTGTTGCAATTTATTCTTTGTTTTTAAAATACTTTTTCAATTCCCACCAAGACTATTTTATCATTTCTCATGGCATTTCTCATGGAAGAACTTTCCCACAGTAATTCTAGGGAGCAGAAATTAGTCCTATTTTATAGATGAGTTTCCTAGGACCTAGAAATGATAAATACCATGTCTGAGATAACACAACAATGAAGTAGTAGAAATGGAACTGAATCCAATGTAACTAAATCCTAAAACGTTTGTCTTGAACTCCCTTCCTCCTCCCCTTCCTTCCTTCCTTCCTTCCTCCCACTTTCTTTCTTTCTTCCCTACTATTCCTTATGATATCTTTTTTGAACACTTATAAGCTGTAAGGACTTAACCTCATTTTTCCTTTAATATCTTATCAGAAAATTAGAAGGAAAGAACATAAAAAAGAAAGGAGGGGAGGGGAGAAGAGAGGATGACAGGGAAGGAAACTTTCTTGACCCAGTGTTTCCCTCTGGCTACTGTCCTTCTCTTTACAGTAAAATTCCTTGAGACAGTTCTCTGTACTAACTATTTTGAATCCTTTCCTTCCTTCCTCTCCTCTTCTCTATCACCAAGTATCTCCCCCATCATGCCACTGATACTGTTCTTGGTAAAGCCAGCAAGACGCTCCACATGAACAATTCTCAGACCTCTCAGCAGCACTGAACACTGTTGCTCACTCTCTCTGCTTTAAAAGACTTTCCCCACTCCACTTCTAAGCCACCAGCTTTCCCTGGTTACCCTCTTTCCTCTAGGGGTGCTTTCCCTCTACTCTCTTCAGTACTTTCTCATCATTTCTCCAACTTTCAAATTTTGAATTTCCAGAAAACCATGATTCTGGATATTGGTTCAAGATGGTGGAGTAAAAGGACTCACTCCCACTTGAGAGAGCACTGAAATCATAATTAACTGCTGAACAATCATTGATGGGAAGACAATGGAACTCACCAAAAAAGATACCCCACATCCAAAGACAAAGGAGAAGCCACAATGAGATGGTAGGAGGGGCACAATCACAATAAAATCAAATCCCATAACTGTTGGGTGGGTGACTCACAAACTGGAGAACACTTATACCACAGAAGTCCACCCACTGGAGTGAAGGTCCTGAGCCACATGACAGGCTTCCCCACCTGGCAGTCCAGCAATGGGAGGAGGAATTCGCAAAGAATCAGACTTTGAAGGCTAAAGAGATTGGATTGCTAGACTTAGACAGGACTGGGGGAAACAGAGACTCCACTCTTGGAGGGCACACACAAAGTAGTGTGTGCATCAGGACCCAGGGGAAGGAGCAGTGACCCCCTAGGAGACTGAACCAGACCGACCAGCTAATGTTGGAGAGCCTCCTGAAGAGGCGGGGAGGTGGCTGTGGCTCACTGTGGTGGGGGGGTGGGGGGGAGGACACTGGCAACAGAAGTTCTGGGAAGTACTCCTTGACATGAGCCCTCCAGGAGTTCGCAGTTAGCCCCACCAAAGAGCCTGTAGGCACCAGTGCTGGGTCACCTCAGGCCAAACAACCAACACAGAGGGAACTCATCCCCACCCACCGGCAGACAAGCAGATTAAAGTTTTACTGAGCTCTGCCCACCAGAGCAACACCCAGCTTAACCCACCACCAGTCCCTCCCATCAGGAAGCTTACACAAGCCTCTTATATAGCCTTATCCACCAGAGGGCAGACAGCAGAGCAAGAAGAACTACAATCCTGCAGCCTGTGGCACAAAAACCACATTCACAGAAAGACAGACAAAATGAAAAGGCAGAGGACTATATACCAGAAGAATGAACAAGATAAAACCTCATAAAAACAACTAAATGAAGTGGAGATAAGCAACTTTCCAGAAAAAGAATTCAGAATAATGATGGTGAAGATGATCCAGGACCTAGGGAAAAAAATGGAGGCAAAGATCAAGAAGGTGCAATCAATGACTAACAAAGACCTAGAAGAATTAAAGAACAAACAAACAGAAATGAACAATACAATAACTGAAATGAAAAATACACTAGAAGGAATCAATAGCAGAATAACTGAGGCAGAAGAACAGATAAGTGACCTGGAAGACAGAATGGTGGAATTCACAGAATTCCAGAAAACAGAAAAATGAACAGAACAGAAAAAAAGAATGAATGAAAAGAAATGAGGACACCTTAAGACACCTCTGGGACAACATTAAACACACCAACATTCACATTCTAGACATCCCAGAAGGAGAAGAGAGAGAGAAACAACCTGAGAAAACATTTGAAGAGATTATAGTCAAAAACTTCCCTAACAAGGGAAAGGAAATAGCCACCAAAGTCCAGGAAGTGCAGAGAGTCCCAGGCAGGATAAACCCAAGGAAAACACACAGAGACACATAGTAATCAAACTGACAAAAATTACAGGCAAAGAAAAATTATTAAAAGCAACAAGGGGAAAATGACAAATAACATACAAGGGAGCTCCCATGAGGTTAACAGCTGATTTCTCAGCAGAAACTCTACAAACCAGAAAGGAGTGGCATGACATATTTAAAGTGATGAAAGGGAAGAATGTACAACCAAGATTACTCTACCCTACAAGGATCTCATTCGGATTCAATAGAGAAATCCAAAGCTTTACAGACAAGCAAAAGCTAAGAGAATTCAGCACCATCAAACCAGTTCTACAACAAATGCTAAAGGAACTTTTCTAAGTGGGAAACACAAGAGAAGAAAAGGACCTACAAAAACAAACCCAAAACAATTAAGAAAATAGTAATAGGAACATACATATTGATAATTACCTTAAATGTGAATGGATTAAATGCTCCAACCAAAAGCCACAGGCTCACAGAATGGATACAAAAACAAGACCAGGGCTTCCCTGGTGGTGCAGTGGTTGAGAGTCCGCCTGCCGATGCAGGGGATGCAGGTTTGTGCCCCAGTCCAGGAGGATCCCATGTGCTGTGGAATGGCTGGGCCCGTGAGCCATGGCCGCTGAGTCTGCACGTCCAGAGCCTGTGCTCTGCAGTGGGAGAGGCCACAGCAGTGAGAGGCCCGTGTACCAAAAAACAAAACAAAACAAAAAAGAAGACCAATATATATGCTGTCTACAAGAGACCCACTTCAGACCTAGGGACACATACAGACTGAAACTGAGGGGATGGAAGAAGATATTCCATGAAAATATAAATCAAAAGAAAGCTGGAGTAGCAATACTCATATCATATAAAATAGACTTTAAAATAAAGAATATTACAAGAGACAAGGAAGGACACTACATAAGGATCAAGGGATCAATCCAAGAAGATATAACAATTATAAATCTATATGCACCCAACATAGGAGCACCTTGATACATAAGATAAATGCTAACAGCTATAAAAGAGGAAATCGACAGTAACACAATAATAGTGGGGGACTTTAACACCTCACTTACACCAATGGACAGATCACCCAGACAGAAAATTAATAAGGAAACACAAGCTTTAAATGACATAATAGACCAGACAGATTTAATTGATATTTATAGGATGTTCCATCCAAAAACAACAGATTACACTTTCTTCTCAAGTGCACATGGAACATTCTCCAGGATAGATCACATCTTGGGTCACAAATCAAGTCTTGGTAAATTTAAGAAAATTGAAATCATATCAAGCATCTTTTCCAACCACAACTCTATGACATTAGAAATCAATTATGGGGAAGAAAAACGTAAAAAACACAAACACATGGAGGCTAAACAATGCATTACTAAATAACCAAGAGATTACTGAAGAAATCAAAGGGAAATCAAAAAATACCTAGAGACAAATGACAACGAAAACACGACAATCCAAAACCTATGGGATGCAGCAAAAGCAGTTCTAAAAGGGAAGTTATAGCAATACAATCCTACCTCGAGAAACAACAAACAACTCAAATAAACAATCTAACCTTATACCTAAAGGAACTAGAGAAAGAAGAACAAACAAAACCCAAAATTAGTAGAAGGAAAGAAATCATAAAGATCAGAGCAGAAATAAATGAAATAGAAACAAAGAAAAAAATAGCAAAGATCAATAAAACTAAAAGCTGGTTCTTTGAGAAGATAAACAAAATTGATAAACTATTAACCAGACTCATCAAGAAAAAGAGGGAGAAGACTCAAATCAATAAAATTAGAAATGAAAAAGGAGAAGTGACAACTGGCACTGCAGAAATACAAAGCATCATAAGAGACTACTACAAGCAACTCTATGCCAATTAAATGGACAAACTGGAAGAAATGGACAAATTCTTAGAAAGGTATAAACTTCCAAGCCTGAACCAGGAAGAAATAGAAAATATGAACAAACCAATCACAAGTAATGAAATTGAAACTATGATTAAAAATCTTCCAACAAACAAAAGTCCAGGACCAGATGGCTTCACAGGTGAATTCTATCAAATATTGAGAGAAGAGCTAAAACTCATCCCTCTCAAACTCTTCCAAAATACAGCAGAGGGAGGAACACTCCCAAACTCATTCTACAAGGCCAACATCACCCTGATACCAAAACCAGAAAAAAGTTGTCACAAAGAAAGATAATTACAGACCAATATCACTGATGAATATAGATGTAAAAATCCTCAACAAAATACTAGCAAACAGAATCAGACAACATATTAAAAGGGTCAAACACCATGATCAAGTGGGATTTATCCCAGGGATGCAAGGATTCTTCAATATATGCAAATCAATCAATGTGAAACACCATATTAACAAATTGAAGAATTAAAAACCATATGATCATCTCAATAGATGCAGGAAAAGCTTTTGACAAAATTAAACACCCATTTATGATTAAAAAACTCTCCAGAAAGTGGGCATACAGGGAACCTTCCTCAATGTAGTAAAGACCATATATGACAAACCCACAGCAAACAACATTCTCAATGGTGAAAAACTGAAAACATTTCCTCTAAGATCAGGAACAAGACAAGGATGTCCACTCTGGCCACTATTATTCAACAAACTTTTGGAAGTTCTAGCCACTGCAATCAGAGAAGAAAAAGAAATAAAACGAATACAAATTGGAAAAGAAGAAATAAAAGAGTCACTGTTTGCAGATGACATGATACTATACATAGAAAATCCTAAAGATGCTACCAGAAAACTACTAGACCTAATCAATGAATTTGGTAAAGTTGCAGGATACAAAAGTAAGGCACAGAAATCTCTTGCATTCCTATACACTAAAAATGAAAGATCAGAAAGAGAAATTAAGGAAACAATCCCATTCACCATTGCAACAAAAATAATAAAATACCTAGGAATAAACCTACCTAAGGAGGTAAAAGACCTGTACTCAGAAAACTATAAGACACTGATGAAAGAAATCAAAGATGACACAAACAGATGGAGAGAAATACCATGTTCCTGGATTGGAAGAATCAATATTGTGAAAATGACTATACTACCCAAAGCAATCTACAGATACAATGCAATCCGTATCAAACAATCAATAGCATTTTTTACAGAACTAGAATAAAAAATCGTAAAATTTGTATGGAGACACAAAAGACCCTGAATGGCCAAAGCAGTCTTGAGGGAAAAAATGGAGCTGGAGGAATCAGACTCCCTGACTTCAGACTATAATACAAAGCTACAGTAATCAAGACAATATGGTACTAGCACAAAAACAGAAATATAGATCAATGGAACGGGATGGAAAGCCCAGGGATAAACCCATGCACCTATGATCAACTAATCTATGACAAAGGAGGTAAGGATATACAATGGACAAAAGACAGTTTCTTCAATAAGTGGTTCTGGGGAAACTGGACAGCTACATGTAAAACAATGAAATTAGAACACTCCCTAACACCATACACAAAAATAAACTCAAAATGGATTAAAGACCTAAATGTAAGACCGGACACTATAAAATTCTAGAGGAAAACATGGGAAGAACACTTTTTGACATAAATCACAGCAAGATCTTTCTTGACCCACCTTCTAGGGTAATTGAAATAAAACCAAAAATAAACAAATGGGACCTAATGTAACTTAAAAGCTTTTGCACAGCAAAGAAAACTACAAACAAGACGAAGAGAAAACCCTCAGAATGGGAGAAAATATTTGCAAATGTATCAACAGACAAAGGGTTAATCTCCAAAATATATAAACAGCTCATGAAACTCAATATTAAAAAAACAAAAAACCCAATCAAAATATGGGCAGAAAACCTAAACAGATATTTCTCCAAAGAAGATATACAGATTGCCAACAAACACATGAACCAATGTTCAACATCATTAATCATTAGAGAAATTCAAATCAAAACTACCATGAGGTATCACCTCACACTGGTTAGAATGGGCATCATCAGACAATCTACAAACAATAAATGTTGAAGAGGGTGGGGAGAGAAGGGAATCCTCTTGCACTGTTGGTGGAAATGTAAATTGATACAGCCACTATGGAGAACAGAATGGATGTTCCTTAAAAAAGTGAAAACAGAATTACGATGTGACCCAGCAATCCCACTACTGTGCATATACCCAGATAAAACCATAATTCAAAAAGACACATGCACCCCAATGTTCATTGCAGTACTATTTACAATAGCCAAGATGTGGAAGCAACCTAAGTGTCCATCAACAGATGAATGGATAAAGATGTGGCACATATATACAATGGAATATTACTCAGCCATACAAAGGAACGAAATTGGGTCATTTGTAGAGACATGGATGGACCTAGAGACTGTCATAAGGAGTGAAGTAAGTCAGAAAGAGAAAAATAAATATCGTATATTAACACATATATGTGGAACCTAGAAAAATGGTGCAGATGAACTGGTTTGCAGGGCAGAGATAGAGACACAGATGTAGAGAACAAATGTATGGACACCAAGGGGGGAAAGCGGTGTGGGGGCGATGAACTGGGAGATTGGGATTGACATGTATACACCAATATGTATAAAACAGATAATAAAACCTGCTGTATAAAAAATAAATAAATAAAATTCAAAAAATAAATTTGGAATTTCCAATGGCTTAATTTTTGCTTTTATATCTTATGATTTCATCTGGTCTCATGTCTTTTAATGCCATCTATGTGCTAGTAACTACCAAATTTCAGTCTCCAACCAGGACTTCTCCCCTGAACACTAGTCTAGTGTACCCAAATGCTTATTTGGCATCTCCACTTGGATGTCTAACAAACATCTCAATGTTAACATGCCCAAAACTAAACTTTTACTAGTTCCAGCCAAAATCTGCTCACCCCACAATCTCCCCCATCTCAGTATCAGTACAAAAACCTTGGAGTCATCCTTGACTTCTCTCTTCCTCTCACACCACTCACAAAATCCACTAGCAAACCTTGTTAGCTCTACTTTCAAAATAGATGCAGAATCCAAATAATTCTTAAAACCACCTCTGCTGCCATGCTGGTCCATGCCACCATCACATATTGCTTAGATGGTTGACACAGCCTCCTAAGTAGAATTCCTGCTATTGCCCTTGCCCATCTTCCATCTATTGTCAAAACAGCAGCCAAAGGGATCATTTAAAATATGTCAGTTCATGTCACTCCTCTGCTCAAAACCCTCAAGCAACTTTCCATCTCACTTAGAGGAAGGTCTAAAGTCCTTAGAGATACATCAAGGCCATACACAACCCAGCCCCCCAGCCCTTCTCTGGCCTCATCTCCCTACACACCACCTTCCTTACGCTGGCCTATTTATTCCTATCCCTCAAAGAAACCAGGCACTTTCCTAACTCAGGGTCTTTGCCCTTGCTGGTCACTCTTCCTAAAATGCTCTTCCCACAGAAATCTGCATAACATGCTTCCTCACCTAATCAGATTTTTCCTCAAATGCCATCTTCTTAGTGAGGGCTTTCTGAGCACTCTATCTGAAATTTACAACCATACACACATGCTTCCTCCTACAGTTTAGTTTTCTCCTTAATGCTTGTCACTATCTAACATACTATATTCAATTTAACTTGTTTAAGATCTCTCCATTTCAAATATTTCAAATGCAGAGATTTTTGTCTGTTTTGCTCACTGCTGTATCTCTAGTACTAAAAATAATAGCAGATACCTAGTAAAGACTATAGAAGTAGACAGTAAGGAAGGAGGAAAAGAAGGAAGGAAGGAAGAAACAAAGGGCAGAAAAGATGGCAAGGATCATTAAACCACAAGTTCCCATCTCAGAGTGAAAACAGCAACTAGCTCTTTCTTCACATTTAAATCATGGGTGACTTAAGCCTACCCCAGGAACTTCCTGGTGGTCCAGTAGTTAAGACTCCGCATTTCCAATGCAGGCGGCCGCGGTTCAATCCCTGGTCTGGGAACTAGATCCTGCATGCTGCAACTAAGAACGGGAGCAGTCAAATAAATAAATATTAAAAAAAATAAAAAACCTACCCCATTTCTTCCCAAGTAGATCTAGATAAATAGAAACCATCAACCTCTAAAGAACAAGTGGCATCCTCTTACTAAATGCACTTTTTAAATGCCCCATATGAACCAATTAAAATATGAAGTGGTTCCAAAAGCTTTTATCTTAAACAACAAACTAGGAACAGAAGCCAATGCCCAAGCTGCCCCTCGACCTCACACCGTGTTAAGCTTGATGCTGGCTCTAGATAAATGTTAAATTGCAGCTATACCTCTTTTATTTCCCCAAACTAGGTTTTGATTTATCTTAGTGCAGGTCTTGAGCATCTGGAATTTTCCCAAATGAACTGAAATTCCTCCATCAGTAAAACTACTGCTGCTCATTACCTGTGTTAATTTCATCTCTTTCTCTGCATTAGCTAACCCCATCTGTTGCAATTCCAGCTGTGAGGAGGGAGAAGAACAAGAGCCTCAGCAGACCTAATGCAGAGACACTGGGTTAGCAATAGTTCTCTCACAGGGAAAAAGGAAACGTGTAACTCGAAGTGGATACAGCTAGACTCACCTAGCCGGGAAAAACGTTGTCTTAGTGTTAATCACTCAGATTTTAAATGTTCAGAGTTCATTATTTTAAAAGTTCATATTTATACAATATCATAATGTCCAGTATAATTTACTGATAAATTCATTTTTTTTTTTTTTTTTTTTTTTTT
>NW_006793426.1:154389-178680 GCF_000442215.2 Lipotes vexillifer
GCAGGCTCAGTAGTTGTGGCTCCCGGGCTTAGTTGCTCCGCGGCACGTGGGATCTTCCCGGACCAAGGCACGAACCTGTGTCCCCTACATTGGCATTCTTAACCACTGCACCACCAGGGAAGCCCGATAAATTCATTTTTATAAATATATTATATAGTACAGAAGCAGATGCTGCATCCAACTGCTTATGACCTAATTCCCAAAAGAGAGGTGTCAGACTCACGCACCAAATTTTCAAATATGGGTTTGCAGAACTTTTGGGAAATGGCAGGCATAATATGTCAAATGGCAGATGCTCAAGAAATGTTAGTTGCCTCTCTGCCCTTCAAGGGAACAGCCAGGCCTGGTCGAGCTCATTTGTACTCCATCGACAAAGCTTCTCAGCGATTGCCTTGTTAAGAGAAGCCACACCTGGTGTTACAGCCCTGCCCCCTGCTGCCTTCTGAGGGCCTTCCTGAGGCTCTGGGGAGCTGCTAAAGCATTTTCTTCCTCTTAGAACAGAATGATAAACCAGGTTGTAGTGATTCAGAATGATACTTCAGCAAGCTCAATTAACATCTGGTAGGCAAGAATATGTTTTCTTTCCAATTTGCCCCTTCTCTAAAGGGGAGGGCTGGGCATGGAAAAGAAGTAAAGGCTCTTGCAAGCTTTGCTCCTTCTCTTAGAACAGAATCTCTTTCTCTTTCTCTTTTTCTCTTTCTCTTTCTCTCCCTCCCCTCCCCTACCTGCCTCTCTCTCCATCTCCCTCCTTTGGCACCAAGAAGCAAGGCAGACCCTAATGATGTTTAAAACTGATCAATTCTTTACCACTAATATTTTCATAAGTGAGGCCACAAAGACACTCAGGCAAAAACAAGAAGTATGCTAATGTGTCTTTCAGTATGGGGTTGCCAGATAAAATACAGGATGCCCAGATGAGTTTGAATTTTAAATAAATAACACATCTTTTTTTAGTATAAGTGTGTCCCAAATATTGCATGGTACATATTTATACCCAAAAAAGTATTCATTTTTATGAAATTCACATTTAATCTGGCATCTCCTACTTCGATATGCTAAATCTGGCAATCATACTTCCTTTCCTCCTCTTCCCTCATCCCCCCAGCTTCTTCCCCTGAAAACTGGTTTGGGGTGGGGGGGCCACCCAATCCAGCCAGCTGGGGATAGCAGTCCAGGAAGGCTTCCCAGAGGAGATGAGACCAAACCAAGTAAGGAAGAATAAGCATTATACAAAAGAAAGCTGTGAAAGGGAAAAGGGAGGAAAGGAGATTTCCAAGCAAAGGGAATAGTATGACCAAAGGCACAGAAGCATAAAAATCCATGCATGTTATAGACATTACAAATTGCAGTGTTACTGGAGTATGAAATACAGGATGGAGTAGCAGTGATGAGAATTACAGAATAAGTAGGCGTAGATCATGGCCAGTGTGCCAAGATCAAGGGCCTGTTGTTGCAGAGCTCTTGAAATGTTTTAAGCAGGAGATTGATGTGATCCAATTTGCTTTTTAAATAAATCCCTTTTGACATCATGTGAAAACTACTTGTGAAGAGGATAGAACTGAAGGCAGAATTACTTCTCAAGTAACTGCGATAGGCTGGAGATGAGGAGAGACCGAACTGGGGTTGTGTGAGAGGGATGGACAGTTGGGAGACAAACTTGGTAAAGATTGATGAGGAAAAAAAACAATAGAGGATCTGATGACTGATTGAATATGATGGTTGAGGAAGAGGAGAGATCCTGGACCACCACATGCATTCTCCTTTGACAACAAGACTGGTGGTAAAATTCCAAACACAATGCGGGCAGGTTAGGAAGGGAAGAGAAGGACCAGTTATGAGTTCAGTCGGGAGAAGATAACATTGAAGCGCTTATGGGACATCAATAAGAAAATGTCCAGTAATTATTTCAACATAAATCTGAGATTCAGGATGGCAAGGTTAGGTAGGGATAAAGATGTGGTTCACATTAGAACAAAAGTTTATATTTATCAGTTAAGGTTATGTTTGCCCAGATATAATGTAGTTTTAACAGAATAAAAATCAGCTTGTCTAGATCCAGAGGTGTGGCGTCCAGGGCTGATATAAGCTGTCTCAGGTCTCAAGAGGCTCCCAGTGTTCTGCATCACCATCCTCAGTGCATGGCTTCCATCCTCAAGGTCATGTCCTCGTCCAGTGTGGCTCCGCAAGCTCTGTCCATCATGCCTGCATTCCAGGCAGCTGATCGAAGGCAGGGAGGGCAGGAGAGGGCATTTTCCAGCACCATTTAGGAGCCTCCCCTGGAATCTCACACACCACTTCTGTTTGCGACTCCTTAGTCAGATCTCAGACACAAGGCCCCACCTAGGCGTGACAGAAGTTAGGAAATGTAATCTTTTAGCTGAGTCCATTAACCCCCTGTATAAAATCAGGGTTCTGATACCAAGGAAGAAGGATGAGTGGATGTTGATTCAATAAAGAGTAATCTCTGTCACATGGCAAGAATGAGTAAGATTAAGGAAGAAAAAGAGTAAAAATATAGTAGGTCAAGAAAGACCCCGGGGGAATGACTTAAAGGGCAGGCAAAGGAAAGAGACTGAGATAGAAAAATAGAGGGCGAGGGCGGGGAAGAACTCAGGGAAGGAAGTACCTTTTCCACAGTTTTCCAAATAATGACTATTAAGCCTTCTACAGTAGAATCCGTATTGCATCTACAAGATTTAAATTGATGTTTCTGAGGGGTTGTTTTAATTGATTATTCATATTCCCAGGAACAGCTTTATATTACAAACTTGCTTATGCCTGATGTCTGTGGTCATTTAGCTTCTTCTAAACAGGCACCTTTGGAAAGCACATTATCTCCTTCAAGCCATCAGAATATGCTGAGCAGCATGCTTCCTTGATCTTCACTTTCAGATGCTGAAATAACTATGGCTTTAACTCTATGGCTCATCCACAAGTGTTGGTTTAATGAGAACAGTAACAGTAACAAACAGTAGATGTCAAGTTGGAATGCTTAGCACCGACCAGAAACAAAGTTTTACTGATATCTCTCAATAAAACAGTTCATTATTGAAAGTTGTCTTTAAAGCAAAATTCTGATATTGAAACCATATTTTTCTCATTCCCTTGTGCTTCCGATGGAAAAAATCAGCCCCAGACGTATAAAACAGAACAGTCCTCGAGAGACAAGTATGCCCTCCACCAAAGGGAATGAGAAAATGAAACAGGAAAGAGAAAAAGATATCATTAGTCATAGTACAGGTTTGTGCTCTATAAATAGAAAAAAAGAAATTAGCAAGCCTGTTAATGAAAGGCAAAGCAGGGCTAAATGGAGGACAAGAATGAGAAAAGAGACTCACTATCATCATCACCTACCAAAGCCAGCAAGAATGTACTTTCAAGGTCTGGTAATGTTACTTACATAGTCATTTCTCTATTCTCCAGCACTGTCAAGAATAGTGCCTTCCAGCTCATTAATTACCCTAACTGTTAATAAAACTGTATGTATCTGTAGTGGACTAAGTTGGCAAAGTATTTTAAATGCAATATGGCATTTTAAGTCCCTGAAGGCTCTTAAGCCTCCTGAAGTTATTAGAGAGATAATATTAAATAATCCCATTTTACAGCTAGAAAGGCAGATGCAAAGGGGCCGTATCCATCTGTGAGACGAAAGGGGTGTAACTGAGCTTTTCACTCCCAACGTCCTATAAGCCTATGAGAACTACACAGATTTTGATAGATAACATTAGAGCTCAGGGTTTGTGATTCCAAGATCTCACTTCCCTCAGAATATCACAACAGCAACTAATATATATGGCTCCTGTGGGTTGCCAATATTCAAATAATCAGTAAAATGCACAAGCAATAATTTTACCTCTTATTGATGATAAGAAAGTATGTTAATGTATCACAGTTCCTCAGAAACATCCTTATAAGGATCAGTTACACTTGCTGGTGTATATGGGGGAAACCTCAGTTTTCCTCTGGTTTTACTCTCACACTACTGCCCCACTCACAACACCTCTGATGCCAGATGTGTAGGGGCCTTTCCCTAGAAAAGAGACTCACTATCATCATCACCTACCAAAGCCAGCAAGAATGTACTTTCAAGGTCTGGTAATGTTACTTACATAGTCATTTCTCTATTCTCCAGCACTGTCAAGAATAGTGCCTTCCAGCTCATTAATTACCCTAACTGTTAATAAAACTGTATGTATCTGTAGTGGACTAAGTTGGCAAAGTATTTTAAATGCAATATGGCATTTTAAGTCCCTGAAGGCTCTTAAGCCTCCTGAAGTTATTAGAGAGATAATATTAAATAATCCCATTTTACAGCTAGAAAGGCAGATGCAAAGGGGCCGTATCCATCTGTGAGACGAAAGGGGTGTAACTGAGCTTTTCACTCCCAACGTCCTATAAGCCTATGAGAACTACACAGATTTTGATAGATAACATTAGAGCTCAGGGTTTGTGATTCCAAGATCTCACTTCCCTCAGAATATCACAACAGCAACTAATATATATGGCTCCTGTGGGTTGCCAATATTCAAATAATCAGTAAAATGCACAAGCAATAATTTTACCTCTTATTGATGATAAGAAAGTATGTTAATGTATCACAGTTCCTCAGAAACATCCTTATAAGGATCAGTTACACTTGCTGGTGTATATGGGGGAAACCTCAGTTTTCCTCTGGTTTTACTCTCACACTACTGCCCCACTCACAACACCTCTGATGCCAGATGTGTAGGTGCCTTTCCCTACAAGGAGCAATTCTCTGTGACACCAGCTGGGTGTCCTGCAACTGAACTCAGTTCTGACACTGTCTACCTGAAGACGGCATCAGATCCCACAGATTAAGAATTCCATCCCACAAGACTGCCACCCTCCCCCAATCACAAGTCCAGGTTGTCACCTGTGCTTCTGACCAATGTGTTATATACATCAGACATTCCCACAAGCTCCACCTTGGGTTCAGTTAATTTGCTAGAGTGGCTCACAAAACTCAGGAAAGCAGTATACTCGCTCTTTACCAGTTTATTATAAAGGGATATGATAATGAATATAGATAAACACCCAAACTGAAGAGATGTGTAGAGCAAATTATGTGGGAGTTCCCATGCCCTCTCCAGGCACACCACCCTCCCAGAACCTCCACCTGTTCACCAACCTGGAAGCTTGCCAAACCTTTTGAGATTTTTGTGGAGGTTTCAGCATGATCAATTGTTAACTCCATTTCCAGTCCCTTTCCCCTCTCTGGAGAACGGAAGATAGGGGCTGAAAATTCCAGGCTTCTCCTAATGGCTTGGACTTTATGGTGATCACCCGGGAAATTCCAAAGGATTTAGGAACTCTGTATCAGGAACCAGAGTCAAAGACCAAATTTTAGAACAAAAGATGCTCCTATGTGCTCTTATAACATATGGAATTAAAAGGGCTTTTAAAGACTCTGTGTCAGGAACAGGGGGCAGAGGCCAATATATATTTTTTCCATTATCTCACAAGGTATATGCAAAAACACTAATAAATAAAGTGCTGATTAAGACTGTCTCAGGTAACAGAGAGCCCATTATTCTTTAATTTTCACATTTTGGTATTGTTATGCAATTGGGGATCTCAGAAAACAAGCTCTAGAAACATATCATCCAAAGTTTTTCTGAAATTATGTACAGGATGGATTTTAACTTTAATTAGTCCTCTTAGATAAAAATATACAACATGGTTCCTTCCTTTTCCCTTCTCTTCCCCATTAGATTGTCTTTTGGTGTTTGATTACAACACTGTTGTACAAACCATCCCTCCAGGTGGTTTACCAACCTGACTTTTTATTCAGAGGCAGATTAGAAATATAATAGTAACAAGTACAATATTCTCCAAATTGACCTTATCTCTAATTTCAGTACTAATAAGATCACTCACACACATTACATTACTTTCAGACATCTTGCCTCTATGCTGATTCCAAAGTTATAGGTTTAATACCTGTGCCATAGTCATTGTTATAATCCATGTTAAGTACAAGTTTCCTATTGCTGCTGTAACAGATTACCACAAACTTAATAGCTTAAAACAACTGTATTTTAAAGTTCTAAGGTCAGAGCTTGAAGTAATAGGTTTAGTGGATGTCTTAGTCCATCTGGGCTGCTACAACAAAATACCACAGATGGGGTAGTTTACCAATGAAGAAAATTTATTTCTCACAGTTCTGGAGGTTGGAAGCCAAAGTCTAGGGCCCTCTTCTTGGTTGAAGACTGCTCATTGTATCCTCACATGGTGAAGGGTCTAGGGAGCTCTGTGGGGTCTCTTTTATAAGGCACTAACCCCGTTCATAAGGGCTTCATTCCCATGACCTAATCATCTCCCAAAGGTCCTACCTCTTGTTACCATCATATTGGGCATCAGAATTCCAACATATGAATTCTGTGGGGACACAAACATTCAGACCATAGAAGTAGGCTCAAATCAAGATGTCAGCAGGGCTACATTCTTTTTGAAGGCTATAGGGGAAAGTCCATTTCCTTGGCTTTTCCAGCTTCTAGAGGTTGCCTCCATTTCTTAGTTCATGGCCCCCTTCTCTATCTTCAAATCCAGAGGTGTAGCATCTTCAAATCTCTCTCTAACTCTAACTCTCACTCTCCTCTGCCTCTTTATTTCACTTGTGATTGTACCCTTATGATTATTTGGGCCAACCTAGATCATCCAGGATAATCTCTCCATCTCAAAATCCTTAACTTAATCACATCAGCACAATTCCTTTCACCATATAAACTAACATATCCACAGTTCTGGGGATTGAAATATGACTTCTTTTGGAGATCATTATTCTACCAATCACAATAACAAGGAAAATCAGTAAAAGAATCTTAGCAGATCATCTATACTATTTAAGAAAGAAATCAGACTACTTTAGGCAAGTTTGTATCATTATGTTCTTTAGAAATGGTAATGCTTCCTATATTCCCAGTCACTTCAAATAGTTAACCGTCTTCTACAAAAGTCTTAACTTATTCCCAAAGCAATAACATGAAACATAGAGAGAACATGTCTACATGGTTCTTAAAATGTACAGCCTTAACCCAGCAAACCTTAACTTCTGTTTTTCAAAAGTCAAAGGCATGACTAAAATCATTGCTCTGCCATATAATCAAAGGTCTTAGGACAGAAACTAAAGTCTTTTATTGTGATTGTATGCATTGTCCACAGAACTGGGAAGTAACCTCTCCAGAAGAAAAGTATCAGAGTTACAAAGAACAAAGATTATCTGCTTTACTTCCCACACTCAGGCAGGTAAGAGAATCTATTCTGGCCTTAAAGTTCCCCAGAGGTTTCTAATTTTTCTGAAATGAACACTAGGGGCGTGTGTGTGTGTGTGTGTGTGTGTGTGTGTGTGTGTGTTAGTTAGTTTAAAAGATCTCCAGAGGAGAAAAAATAATTTACCTCAGTAACCTTTCAAATAGGAAATTGTTTTGATTTTCCTTACACTGACTAATCTCTATGTGGCTGTCAGAGGATACTATTTAAGTAGAAGGCAAAAAAAAGAGGTCAGAAACCCATCTTGCTCAGAATAGCAATAGAAAAAGAGGAGAAAATACTAGGACAATTTTTACCAGTCTCTTCTTCCTGATACAGAAAATTTCAGCTTAAGGCAGAATGAATTTTCGTCCTTCTACCAATTTCATTCATGTCCAAAAGTATTTTAACAAAATCTTGAAAAATGTACACATCATATGTTCAATGAAATATACATAGACATAAGTATAACTCATTCTTAATGGCACAGACATAACTCTTATCCTAAATGTCTATATTCTTAGAACCAGAGATAAGGTGTATGTATGGCTGAGATTGGGACTCTGGACTCCTAAAACAGGTTTCGTTACCTACTATCTATATGACCTTGGGCAAAGGACTTGACCTTTCTCGACTTTGTTTCCCTGTACATAAAGCGTAGATAATAACAGTACCTATCTCACAGGATTGTTGTGAAGTGCTTAGTGCAATGCCGGGTACCTACTAATAGCACAATAAATGTTAGCCATTATTATAATCTAAAAGTTATGCCAGAATTGGAAGGAGATATATCCCAAATAAACATCCATCTGAACCCCAAACTCAGTCCTAGGATATGAAAAAGTTAAGGACATGCATATGAATCAGCGGGTAATTAGTCAAATTTTTGTTCAAGTCTTATTTTGGCATTGCTGGGCCACCTCTCTTCAATTTATTCTTCTCATTGAGAAATCTACTGAGAAGAACTTTTATCAAATATTTCATTGCTTTTATGCCATGAGTAGAAGAAATTGATAAGGCATAAAATAACTGAGAGCTGCTTTGTTTTTCCTAAGGAATTAACCCTTAAACATCTTAGGATTGCAAAACAACCACCCACCCCTGGGCATTGTTTGATTCTAGAAAATCAAGCAAAACCAGGGTTTTATTGACTTACACTCTGGTGTGGTCTCAGAACAAAATTAATTTCCAAATGCAACAAAATTGTAGGAAAGAGGCCAGGCATATGGAAGGAGATCAATAAATATTGTTATATGAAGGACAGGAAAGAGGCAGAGAGAGAGGAAGGTACAGTGAGAGAGAGAGGAGGGAGGAAGGAAGGAAAGGAGGGTTGACTCCTGTTCTCTAGAGACAGGATGACTCATGGCCAATCTTGGCCCTTCTTGCTCATTCACACTCCACCTTTTCCAGCCTCGCCCTTCCCACTCATACACACACACACACACACACACACACACACACACACACACACATACACACACACACAATCCAATCCAGAGTCTAGTCTTAAATTCATGGGTTCCTCCAGAAACTGATCTTGCATGTGTGACCCATGCCCACACAAGCCGTTCAAGTTTCTATGTTTGAACTTGAATTGCTCTGCCAAAATTAACTTCCTCTGTAACAAAGATCTAAATCTATCTCTCCAGCAAGCAGTCCCTGTTTTAGCAATGGCCCATTCACACAAATGGCTGTCATCACTCTTGTCCTATGCTCTATTTTACTGGAACATAAAAGTGGTCCAGAAAACACTTATGTGCTCGTAGAGAACCTATTGGTTTGGAAGAAAGGGTGGAAAGAAGTTATAAAAAGGTAAAGGCAGTTTTAGTGACTCTCACCCTGGGAACAAACAGATTCCCAAGTAAAATTAATCTGGCCTAGCCAGTCCTCTTCTGCCTGATATCATTATTAAACCTGTCTGCTTGTGTGTCATCTCACCTTGTTCTTTTGCCTAAAAGTCTATAAATTAGATATTAATTTGGGTTATTAAGCATTCTCCTTAGCAATGCAAATGCTTCCCAAAAAGTTAATAGGCTTTCAACCATGAACATACTCATTTTGAACTAACTCAATCAGATTGGCTTCCTCCTAGTTCCTGGAAAGCATTTAAATTAAAGAGTTTTGCAAAGGCACAAATTCAAAAAGACACACAAATACATGTGTCCCAATATTCAGAGCAGCATTACTTACAATTGCCAAGCTATGGAAGCAACCTGTGTCCATCAACAAATGAACGAATAAAGAAGATGTGGTGTGTATGTATACACACACACACACACACACACACACACACACACACACACACACACACACAATGGAACATTATCCAGCCATAAAAATAGAATGAGATTTTTGCCACTTGCAACAGCCTGGATGGACCTGGGGGGTATTATGCTAAGTGAAATAAGTCGGACAGAGAAAGACAATTACTGTATGTTATCACTTATATGTGGAATATAAAAAATATAACAAATATAACAAAACAGAAACAGACAGATATATAGAGAACAAACTAGTGGCTAGCTACCAGTGGGGAAAGGGAAAAGGGGAGGGCAAGATAAGGATAGAGAATTAGGAGGTACAAACTACTATGTATAAAATGGATAAGCTACAAAGATATATTGTACAGCACAGGAAAAATGGCCAATATTTTATAGTAACTTTACACAGAGTATAATCTATAAAAATATTGAATCACTGTGCCATATACTTGAAACTAATCTACAATTGTAAATCAACTATACTTCAATAAAAAGATTTTTTTTAAAAAAAGAGTTTTGATTCTGGAGAAAATCTAAAGGTAATTTAGGGGCATTGAGAATATTTTTTCATTTATTTATCTGTTTATTCATTCATTCAGATGTACTGAATGCTTCCAGGCGCCAGGCCCTGTTCCAGGCACTGGAGCCCTTAGTGGTTAAGGGTGGCCATGCTGGTGGGGGCGGGCAGCATTGGTGTGCCACAATGCAGGGCTTCGGACAGGATGAGGGCAACAGAGTCTGTAATGGGAATTCCTGAGAGGTCAAAAAAAAATGTTAAATTGAGGTTAGGGATGGAAATGGAAGGGTGACCAACAAATTTTATCTGTTTGAAAAGTTTGTCTCACCATGGAAAGAGAGAAAAATACTTTGTCCTTTCTTCCTCGAACAACCCACTGTTTCCAGGACACAAAACATAACAGAAACTGTATAAGATTTAGCCATCTTCTGGTCTTATGATAAAAATTCATTCTGAGTGGGAAAGAGACTTACTATTAATTTTATACCTTTCTGAGGTGTTTTAAGACTTGACCTACTTCCACTGAAAACAACCCTACAGTTACACTACTCCAGAACCATGATGATCGTGAGTTCCTTTCTGATATCAGTATTGACGATAACCTCAGAAATTACTAAAGAATACGAGGCTGAATCTCAAATGCTAAACACTGGACGGTCTTATTCATGTTGCATTACACTTGCTGTTAAGTTGTTTTCTTTACTGACTCATTCTCATGTATCATTTGAGCCCTCCACTCACCTGCCTCTAGCTTGCTTCCTATCCTAATTTGCTGCTCTACTCCAGACAGCCTAACCTCTGCGAATGGTATGTGAAACAGGAATAAGTGGGAAATCTGAGAAATTCTCCTGCAAGAAAAGTACATGAGTTTTAATGAATGAACTTTGTGACATTTATTTTAATGTTCAAATATTTTCTTACATCATTTCTCTGCTTTGTTCTGGGCAACTGAGGATGTCAGATAAACGATCTCCAGTTAGAAAGTACCATGTTGCAATTTACCATCATGAAATCCGAAGGGAAGCTCATACTGGAAAAACTGATTCATTTGAGCAGTGATCAAGATATATTTTGTGTTATTAAAAAAAAAAAATTCTTACCTGCCTTTGCTGTATTCAACTGCTTTTGCTGTATTCCCATTCTCCCATTAATAAGTGACAACTTGTCTTTAGGAACAGGCAACATCAGGGAAGTCAAAGGACAAAAGCCAGTCTTCGACTCATAGGTTAAAAAAAAGACCAATACACAACTTATATATTTGAGGTGTACAGAAGAGAGTTTCTCTTTCCAAAATACGTTTCTTATCTAATTGCTGATTCTTTGTTAAAGCTCTGTCTGGCTTAAAGTTTCTTACTTCTTGTTATTAGGCAAATGTTCTTGGGATACTTTTGTTTTCCATATTAAAAAGTACAATAATCCCCTTAGTAGTTTCCCTAGCAATGCAAATGCTTCCCCAAAGGCAATGGGCTTTCAGTCTCGAACAGATTCATTTTGAATTAGCTCAATCAGATTGCTTTCCTCCTAACTCCTGGAAAGCACTTGAATTAAAGAGATATTTGAATCTGGAAAATATATATTTTTCAATTTATACATGAGCCCTCCCTCCTGTGTGGAAAGACTGTAAACTATCTCTCCAAATCCTTCTCCCCTTCTTACACAGAAATAAAATTGTAGCAACCGTGTGACTGGCTAGATAGACTATATTTCCTACTTCCCTTGCAGTTAGGTGTGACAGCAGGACACAGCGGGCAGAAGTGACATGCTTTTTCCTGGCCAGTGTCTTCAGACAGCCAGAAGACCTTCTCCACACTCTCCCCTTCCTTCCGAAAGCAAACAGGACATAGTGGAGACCCAGCATGCACAAGATGATGCCCTGGGAGATGAAGTTCACAAGATCAAAGAAACTTGGGTCCTGAGTGTCCTTGTGAAGCAGAGCTGCCTAGCAAACTAGCTGCTCTCAAGTGTTCCATGGGAATGAAACAAATGATTACTTTGTTTGAGCTATTGTATTTGAAGGTCTTTTTGTTGGAGCAGTTTAGTTTTATTCTAACAAATACATCTAGAAGCAGCTACATTGTTTAGTTCTCCCTCTCCTATTGCTTCAACTTTACCCTGACTCCTTCCCCCTCCCAGGATTTATAGTGTAAAGCATTTTTACATGCTAAGAATACTTAATATTTAAAAATAAATTAAAAAATTAAAAATTAAAAAGGGCTTCGCTGGTGGTGCAGTGGTTGAGAGTCCGCCTGCCGATGCAGGGGACACGGGTTCGTGCCCAGGTCCATGAAGATCCCACATGCCGCGGAGCGGCTGGGCCCGTGAGCCATGGCTGCTGAGCCTGGGCGTCCGGAGCCTGTGCTCCGCAATGGAAGAGGCCACAACAGTGAGAGGCCCGCGTACCGCAAAAAATAAAAATAAAAAAAATAACCATCTCTCACCTCTACATCTCCCACTCTTTCTTTCTTCTTTCTGTCTTTGCCAGACCTCTTCAAAATATTGTTTAAACTCAGTCTTTTCTTCTTCCATTTTTATTTAAGCATATTATCTGGCTCTGACTCCACCACCATCTCAAGGCTAAATCTTCATTATCTCATTTGTATGGCCATCCCTACCTCTTCATCTCACTTAGAGCTCACCTTCTGTCACATCCACTATCCTCATTCCTCTGTTTCCCTGGCTACTTCTTCCTAGGCTCCTGGTAGATTCTGATCCCTCCCCCTCTCCTTACATGTTAGGATAACTCATTCAGGACTGTGTCCCAGGCCCTCCTCTTTTGCCATTCTTCACTTCATACTCCTCCTACTTGATTTCCCCCCTCTGGGAGCTCTCAAATGGGTAGCTCCAGTCCAGATCTCTCTCCTGAACTTCTGGCCCTTCAGGCAATTGTCAACTAACCTCTGAATGTCCCAATGGTCCTTCAATTCCAGTATGTCCGAACTCAAACCCCTTATCTCCCTGTCCCAGTGAATCACCACATGCTGAATCTACCAATTATTTTTTGACTGTTTACTTCTCTCCATCTCTAAGAAGACTATCTTAGTTCAGACAGTACATTAGAGTGATTTAAAAGACTGAGTTCAAATCTCAGTTACACCATTAACTAACTAACTGTGTGACACTGGGAATATTTCTAAACCTCTCTGTACCTCAGTTTCCTCTTGTGTAATATGAGGACAAAAATAGTATCTGCCATATGATCCTAGGATTAAATGAGTTATTTTATATATATATATATAAAGTACTCAGAACAGTGTTTATCACATGTAACTGCTACTTAAATGTTAGCCATCATTATCTCTTTTTATAATAACCTAATTTCATCTTTTTTTGGGGGGGGGTTCGCAGGCCTCTCACTGTTGTGGCCTCACGCAGGCTTAGCGGCCATGGCTCACGGGCCCAGCTGCTCCGCGGCATGTGGAATCTTCCCAGACCGGGGCACAAACCCATGTCCCCTGCATCAGCAGGCGGACTCTCAACCACTGCGCCACCAGGGAAGCCCCTAATTTCATCTTTTTCAACAATTTTTTCTCCCACTCCAACACTAACTTTAAGATTCAATTTCTGAGAACTCCCTGGTGGTCTAGCTGTTAGGATTCGGTGCTTTCACTGCCGTGGCCTGGGTTCAATCCTTGATTAGGGAACTGAGATCCCACAAGCTGCATGGCGTGGCCAAAAACAAAAAAGATTAAATTTCTTCTTAATCTTTGACTGACTTCCCATTGCCTTAGGACAAGATCCCAAGGGTAATTCCTTAGGGTAATTCCTTGACATGACTTAAAAGGCCCCTCATAATCTGACCCTACTCACCTCTCTAGCTTCCCCCATCCTGTCCTACCCCCGCACTCTGTGCTCTTACCATTTTGGCCCAGTTCAGGCTCCTATAACCCCCGGTACTTTCCAAGGCATGACAGTTAACACTAAGTGCTGTCCACTTGTCTTCTTTCTGGTCCTCATCTCATTTAACCAGGAATTGAATGCAGATCTGAATTGTTTAATTAAGAAATGCCTCTGCAACAATGTAGTGCTTGTGCCTTGTTGTATTTTGTATTTAACAGAATTGATGCCCAACTGCTACCCTGTTGGTCCTTTTGTATATATGTGCCATGCAGAATCCTTGCCCTCTGAATTTAGAAATTTTTCTTATGCTGTGACATTCTCTAAGGATATCACTTGCATTTTGAGTGCTGGATCTTGGATGCTTGGCTCTTATATTCTGCATTTCAAACAAAAGATCACTTCCTATTTTACATTTAGAAACAATTCCAAGGATAGAGTACCCTGGCTTTAGCAGGCTCTGGGATTACCATGATCCTACCCTGATTGGTCTTAGGATATTGTGTGTATATGTGGCACGTGGAAGAGATATTTGAGCCACAAAGCCCAAGTGATTATCCCCCTCTCTCAGCTCCAAAGTGTACAGAAAACTCTGGGGTCAAATTTCTAAGAGTAAATGCCCTCCTCAGCCTTTCATCATCCCTGAGCTGCCTGGGAATGGGTTTGGTCAGGCTGTTTAAGAGCCACATTCTCCTTCCCTCTTCCACACTGTAGGCTACTCATCATGCCTTTGTGGAGTCACCTACTCTTTGGTATCTGTGTTCCCTTGTAATCCCCTTCTCTGCCACTGACTGCATCTAATACTTTGAGTTTCGGTTCCAAAGAAACAACATTTCCATAACGTTCATTTGAAGTAATATTTGTATGCAGCTTTAAAGTTTTCAGATAAAGTTCTTCCGTATGCTTTATCTCATTTAATATAAAAGGCTGCATGGCACTGCAGCCAGAGAGCATGCTGTGGAACCCCGAGTTCATAATCCCCGCTCAGCCGTTTACTGGCTGTGTGACCTTGCCTGAACCCAGGCTAGGTTGAAAGCAGTAGCTAAACCCTCTATTTCAGTTCATACCCCAAAACTAAGACATCCTTGGCTTCATATCAGAGTTTGTAGAAGAGATTAGATTCAAGAATCCTAATACTTGAAAGGCTCAAAGTCAGAAGTTATCTCTGACTCTTTCCTCTCCCCACCTTCCCATACCAATTATGAAGTCTGAGTGACTCTTCTATTTTTATGCTTCTTTTATCTCCCCTTCACAGGTCTCCCTATGTCTCCCATTCCCTCTTCCCAATTCAACTTCTCACTGCCAAGAGAGTGAGGGTTATGAAAAACTATAAGACACCTTGCAGTCTTGTAATTCATTTGAGAAGATGGCGTTGTGCATTCATGGGAAACAAACTGTGTGAGGCAATAAATATAAACAAGAAGGGCAATGGAAAATCAGAGGAGAGAAATCACATCCAGCTCAGGCTATCAGGGAATATGTAAGGGAGGACATGATTGATCTGAGCCCTGCTTTCATTCATTCATTCATTCATTCATTCATAAATGTTGATCCAGCAAATGCTTATTGAACACCTACTTTGGTACTAGGAATACATCTTCACTTTTCAATGCAAGTCAAATACAATACTTCATGTATGCAGTAATTTTCTAAGATCCTTGAGACTGAAAATTTTATTACAAATAAAAGTCACTACCTATACTAAGAACACCAGTAAAATTGTTAAACAACCACTGTATTATTTACAGGACAGTCACAAATCTAAAACTAAGTAAGCATGATGTGAGAGAAATAAAACTGCCACAGAGGCCAAAAGTGGCCAGCACAGCTGACCTTGCGACTAACGCCAGGGAGGATGTACCCCATTATTTAGGTCATTATATTTGCTTCAGTCTCGTTTGTTAATTAAAGAGTCACTCCTTGTTTCCCCCCTCAACTTATTTTATAACCAAGAAATCAAAGCTGAATGGAGGTTGACTGACATCAGCAGCTCCCTCTGGTTCATTAGTGCTGGGTGTTCACCAGCTGTTCTTATTGGCTGGTTTCAGGGCCATATCAGCTATTAAATATTTTGCAGATCACACTTGTATAGAGACATGAGTTACAATACTAAGACAGTGAATATCAAAAGAACATTCTGGCCTTCACCAAAACTGGGAATCTGTCTCCTATTCTCCATGCCAGATGGGCCATCTCACTGTTCCTTCTCTTGCTCTGTAAAATCAAGTTCTCTTCTCCTCTCCATCCCCCCACCAAACACAGTCACAGACAAAAATCTGAAGCTTAGTCAGATAAGGATAAACACTTGGTAACAATTAATGTCTCACAACTTTCAGGTGTCCTGTGTTTTAGGAAGGGACAAAGCCCTCCCAAAACAATAGCTGTAGTAAGCTATTTATTGAATAAGTGCTTATTGAATGAAGAGATCTACCAAAAGAACAATAAATCAACATCCTATAGGAGAATCTTCTGGGCAAGTAGCAGGTCTTTCCAGTGTCTGAAAATTATACACGTAAGAGTTGCCTATTCAATCTACATTAAAAGCCAATTTTAACCAAAATCCCTTCTCAGACTCTGTGAGGATGTGCCAAAATGAAAAAATATATAATAATAATGTAGGGCCAATTTTCTTCACATATTCTCTAGCTGTGAAACTGCACTTGTAAAACATAGCATAAAAGGAAGGCTTCACCTCTCTGACTCTCCATCTAAAGAAGAGCTCCAGAATAGCCATGGATTTGTTTCCTGTATTCTTTGTTGTTCCAGGTTCTAAATCCAATTCAAATACGGTTTGAGCCTCGTTTGCCAGAAATGATTTTAATGGCAGTCTCCTCAGTTTGACTCACAAACAAGAACAAAACGAGGCCAGTGCAGCTAATGTTGCATCAGGAACATAAGCTGTAGCAGGAACCCCATGAGTTCACTTCAGGGTGGGGCAGAAGGAGAGGGGAGGCTGATCATGGAGGCCACGGGCTGGGATATTGGCTTGAATCTTGGCTGGTACAAACTGATAAAATGGGCCATGGTGGTGACAGAGATTCCAGTTTCCTATTTGCAAGGGCAGACTGCTCTCCAGAAGAAAGCTGAAGCAATTTTGCAGCTGCTTGGGCTCCTTCTGAAGTCCCATAATGGTACCCAAGACACCCACCCATTATAAAACGTCACCCCACCCCTGCCATCACTCTTAATCTCCCAGTCCTGCTTAACATTTCTTGGTGAGTACTCATCTCTTATCTGTTCATTGTCTACCTCCTCCCATCAAAGCGTAAACTCTATAAGAACAGAGACCATTTAGTTCACTGCTGTAGAGCCAATGCTTGAGACATAGTAGATACTTTGATAAGTGTTTTTTAGTTGAAATGAACAGAAAGCACATTACCTATGGCACTGATACAGTGCCTTGTATTCTTGGGTAAGATCTCTCTTTTCATCAAAAATAAAGCAATCTCTTTTCCACTACCACCAAAGAATTTGACTTTGCTTAGCTAGCCCACTACTACCTTTTTTAAATTTTTAATTGAAGTATAGTTGGTCTACAATGTTGTGTTAATTTCAGGTGTACAGCAAAGTGATTCAGGTGTGTGTGTGTGTGTGTGTGTGTGTGTGTGTGTGTGTATATATATATATACATGGATGTATATATAGATATAGAGAGAGATGTATATATAGATAGATACACACACACATTCTTTTTCAGATTCTTTTCCATTACAGGTTACCACAAGACACTGAATATAGTTTCCTGTGCTATACAGTAGGTCCTTGTTGGTTATCTATTTTATATACAGTAGTGTGTATGTTAATCCCAAACTCTTTATACACTTCTTGGGAAAACTTCAAAGAAGGAGACTTTGTTCAGGAGCCTATCTTTACTCATTAGGCCACCTCCCCACTTACCTGTACCCTGGAATCAGATTTTGTCTTGCTTTTTTTTTTTTTGTGGTACGCGGGCCTCTCACTGCCGTGGCCTCCCCCGCCGCGGAGCACAGGCTCCGGACGCGCAGGCCCAGTGGCCATGGCTCACTGGCCCAGACGCTCCACGGCACGCAGGATCCTCCTGGACCGGGGCACGAACCCGCGTCCCCTGCATCGGCAGGCGGACTCTCAACCACTGCGCCACCAGGGAAGCCCTCTCTTTGCTTTTTATACATATTTTGTTTCTTTCCCCACATTCATCTCCTTTCAAGACTACAGAGCAAAAGAAAAGGTAGAGGAAGGAGGGTAGTTTAAATCAGAAATGGTGCTACTTGACTCTACCCATCAAGCCTGCCCTGTTAAACTCTGTGGTACCAAGATGGCGTGATTTTGTGACAGAATCAGACACCATCCATTCCATTCTCCATTATCACACCTAGATTGAATTAATTAAACTGTTATGGGAAAAGATGTCTCCAGAAGTTTGGGTGTCTGATCTCTGGACTTATTTCAGATGTCCTCAAAGAGCCTTGATTTCTTTACCTCTAAAATGAAAGCGTTGTTCTACCAGTAGTTCGCGGAGGGGCCATCCAACTCTAACATATATGAGGGTTACCTGTATGGAAGTGACACTGGAAAGTCAAAAACCAGCCTCAACTGAGTGGTGGGAGGCTTAATACTATGTTCGGGATGTCATAATGGGATCCGTTTGAAAATAATCTATCAGATTTTCAGGTTAAACTCACACTCTCTACCTAAGTCAATGTCATCCTAGAGCTAATTTGTGAACCTTGATAAAGTCTGGGCAGTAAGATCTTCAAAAATATTATTTCAATGGAATCATTTTATATGGTAACTTTGAAAATGTCAACAGCAGGGGCCGAATGGAGGTGCTTAAGAGGTCCACGCATTTGCCATTTCAAAGGCTTAGCTATCAGTGGAGGGGTGGGGGGCAGCCTGCTGTGCTCCATAATCTGTACAAACGTTTCCAGAAATATTTAGCAAATAATAGGGCTCCCCCTGGGGCCGCGTGTTCAAAGGCACCACATTGAGCCACCGACCATGAAAGATGAGGATGCCAATGCTGAGAGTGCTCTGGATTTCAGATTGGGTACCTGCTTCCTCTATAGGACTTCTAAACACACAGAGGCAGGGGAAACCGCAGAAGCCCATCTTAAAGGGAAAGTGCTTCATGCTTGCCAGAAGAAAATAACGTCATGGTCAATGTCTGAGTAATATTCAATAGCCTTCCACCATGTAGCATGTCTGTGAAACAGTCTGACAACTTGAGAATTGAGGGCCAGAATTCACTGCTTGCCAGACTAACACCCATCAATTTGAAAAGCTCTGAAATCCTTCTTGACTTTATGCAAGAAAACTGGTTATGGTTAAAGTGACAGTGGTCTTTTTTCTCCTGCATTTTATATCTAAAGACATTAGTTTTTAGCTCTGAATTTGACCAGAAATTCAAAAGCAAACAGATAAAATGAAGACATAATAATTTCAATTAATTTTATGAGAGATAGCATATGGTGTTTATCCACCTTAAATTCTCTAAAGAGTGAAACACATAAAAATACTATTGGACTTTATAAGTAATAATAATGAACACATGCATTAATTCATATATGTTCCACATACTTTTTGATAACATACAATGTTCTAGTCAAACAATGTCCAAGTTTTGAGGACCTTTAAATGTCTGAGATCAAATTCCTGTCATCAAGAAGCTTGTAAACTAGTGCAAGAGAAATGCATGTACCCAAAAAAGTAGTAAACAATGCAGTAAATACCATAGAGGTAAAAAAAAAAAAGTGTATGGTCGGAGCCAGAGGAAGGAGTCACCTTCCAAAACTGCAGGAAGACAGTGGAGGTGTGCGATAGCTTCACTACACCTGTTGAAACCCACACCTAAAAGATCGGTGAAGGTAAATATTCCTTTTCAACCTCAGACAGCAACAGTGAAAGAAAGGTTTTTTGTTGTGAAAACTCTTCAAACGTTTTTTTTTTCAGTTCCATATTTTTGGAGGTGAAGTTCTTTATTTTGCTCCCCTCTCCCAGGAAGCCCTGTATACCACTTTTTAGTCATCTTTTAAAAGAAAGTCTTTCGAAATACGAGTGTTACATCTGAGAAACCCGCCTGGGCCTGTGGGAAGCTTCCCGCTAAAAAGTCTCTCATGCGCTTTTGCTTTTTACTGATCTCTAGTGGGCATGTGTTGCTATGGCAATTGAAAACCAAAAAATTTATACCTAGGATCATAATCCTCCGAATTGTGTTCAGTGAATTCCATCACCTATCTTCCCCTCTTCTGCCTGCATACTTACTTTATCCACTCTCTTTTTATGTAACTGTCAGCACAAACTTGGATCCAATGCAAGGTCATGATGTACAAAATACCCCTCCACACATGGAAGTACAAATAAGAAACCTTTGCCACATAGTGCTGATTCCAAAATTATCTTACACGAGACAGTGGACCTTAATGGCAATTATAGAGTGGGGAGTTCCATGGGGTTTCGGCCAGAAATTGTAAAAAAATTATTTCTTTTGGTACATCTTCCTTCCCAAACAACTAATTTCCCTACCCATCCTTATCTTTCCTGAAAGAAAATTACATTCAGCCCAAGTTTCAGCTCAAGAGTTTATTGCCAAACAAAAAAATGTTCCTTGTGATTTGTGAGGCAATATAAAGGGGAAAACTCCCTCATCTATACCCACCAGACAGCAACCCCTTTGTTCCTCTGTACCATTTCTCCTGAACTGCTTTCCATAAAGAAGAAATAAACTTGATCTAGTAAGGCATTAATAGATTTGATTAGATTTGTATGGCAAATGGCTGGGTCATTGTGTCAGCTAGGGTATTCTAAATGTTAATGTGCAGGCTGCTCACCACTCAAAAGATTGGAAACTGAGACAAGACTGTGATAAACACCTCAGTGTCACAACTTCACACCATAATACTTGGAACCTGAAAATAGGTAGGACCCTTAAAATAATGGTAATTAATACAATACTTTTTTAACTGGAGGGGAAAAAAAAGGAGTATATGTAGGAATCACAGGACTCAGGTCAACCAAAGGGTAGAAAAATAAATCTACTGTTATAAGACTGGGACCATTTCCTGTAGGACCAATGGGTTCCAGGTAACATCAAGCCCCCTAGTTCATATCTGCCATGTGAAAGAAAGCTCTAATTTTGAAATAGCACGTATCAAATTCTGTAAGTCTATCTCTCTCTCTCTCACTCCTTCTCTGCATGTGTACAGATATATGCCCTTCCTTCTGTTTGGCTGGTACTTTAAGCATAGTTTAGTCTAGCCTATTGGGTAATTCCAAAGTGGTCCCAGCCTAGAATGTAGTTTCCCCTCAGCAGTCTAATTACAACTGAATAAGTCCTTGACATAGCAAGAAGGGCTGCATTGTGGGTACATAAGAAATTAAATCAAAATTTAGGAGAGTTTTGCCCCAGGGATTTTGCCATTCAACAAAAAAGCTGACAGAAAACTTTTGTCCATCTGAGGTCAAGCACAGTTCTGCTCCCACCTTTGGAGATGTAACAACAGATAAATATAAAGTACAGATAAATGTTCCCAAATAGATATCAGATAATCTTTATATGGGTATAACATTTTTAGTCCATTATTTAAAAATCCACTTTAATTACAGCAATTTTGATCTATGGAAGGAAGAACTGCATTTTAACTAAGGGTATTAGCAAATTAAATCTGAGAAAGCCTTTGTAAAGATGTTAGGTCCCAGAGATACTCACCCTTTGAAAGATCATTGAGTAACTATGGCTCATTATGTTGAAAGGAAGGCCATTTGGCGAATAGCTTAGAAGGAAAGAGACCCCTCTGGCTTAGAAGGAAAGAGACCCCTCTGGCTGATTTTGGGAGATCAGCTCCGTGCTTTGTGACCACCTAGAGGGGTGGGATAGGGAGGGCCAGAGGGAGGGAGATGCAAGAGGGAAGAGATATGGAAACATATGTATATGTATAACTGATTCACTTTGTTATAAAGCAGAAACTAACACACCATTGTAAAGCAATTATACTCCAATAAAGATGTTAAAAAAAATTATATGAATCTAAAGTCCTGCAAAAGAAGTCAAGAGATTCATAATCCATTTGCTTCTCTTTTGGCTTTGGAGGCGAAGAATATAATGTATTCTCTTCAACCTCCAAGGACCCTCCTATTATATTTTGTTATATCAACATTTATGCTCAATGCAGATAACCCAAGTCTTCTCTCAGGGCCACTGTTGGATTACCCAATAGGTAAACTAGGTATAGGCTTAAAGTCCAAGCCTGGGAGAGAGAGAGAGAGATTTTTATGAATTCACATAGAATATGTGATATTTCAAAATAAGGACCAATAGAGTTATCATGGGAAAAAAACAGAACTTTGTTGAACATCCTTATACATCATCATTATTATCATTATTACTATTATTATTACTATTATTAGCAGCAGCAACAACAGCAGTACAGCATAATAGTTAAGAGCATGAACTCTAGAGTCAGTCTACCTAGGACTGCGTCCCAGCTCTACCATGAACTATAAAATGGGCATAAAAATAGGGCCTACATCATAGGTTTGCTTTGAGAAGTGAATCAATTAATGTATGAAGAGCACTTAGCAGAGTGTTTGACTCTCAATAAATGCTGTGCAAGTTTGCTATTACTATTATTCTGCAGTTCATATATATATTTTTTAATTTCAGTACAAAAGGGTGGGGAGGGGGCATAGCCTCAAAACCTTGCTTTGCTCAGAGCTTCTAAAGTCAGACACTGTCTTGCCCAGGGTAATGACAGATTCTGACTCTACATATAGTGAACATTTCCATGAAATCCATTGAAATTAAAGGAAAAATTCTTAAAACCACAAAGATTTTTCAGCTCTAATGTGCCTAACCTGGCCCAAGGGGAAAGTCATACACTTTAATAGGACAATAATTAATATTTATAGTACAAAAACAGAGCAGCTTCACCCTGAACCTTATTTAGGGGTATCTGCTGGAATCTATCAAAAACTGTGTTTCTGGCACTTAACAGTGGACAAATCATAGGCCACCTAAGGACAGTGAAACCGCTCCCTCTTATGAACAGACTTTTTAAATCCTGTGCCCAAGGGGCTATTTCCACTGCTTCTTGCTATGGAATTATTTAGGAGAAAGAATCCTGGCCCCTGGGGAACTATTTCCTCTTGTGTAATTAACCAATACAGAGATGATTGGAGACCATCAGGTGTGGGTTGACTCTTGGCCTATGGCCAGACCAGGTGAAATTCAAAGTGAGCCTCTCCACAGTTCCCTTATTGGTGTTGAACACAAATGGAATTTGGGATATCAAAGCCAGCACTGCCTTCCAAGACTTGACATCAATAATTTAAGGCTAGAAGTTCACCCTTGCTTTGTGATAACAGTGAGCAGAACAACTGTTCTGCCCAACGATGCCCAAAAAAGCCCTTAAAGACCTTTTTTCCTCTGCCTCAGCTACCCCTGCTTGAGAATAAATCTATCCTTCCATCAGTTTTATCCTATTTCTGCCCTGAAGACTCATTCAAAACAAGCCTATTCCCTCTTTCCTCTTCAAATGAAGATACCTATCCTTAGAGAGACACCCCTAGTCCTTTGGGCCATTTCTGACATAGCTTGTTGTAGAGTCCTTCAGCCAGCTCTGGCTCACTCTCTTTGGAACAAGTTCTGTGTTTGTGTTTTTCTAAAAGTATGATCCTGTGATCCGAATGTGACACTCTAAGGATAAGTAAAGGGAAACACTCTATGCTCATTATATGTCATAGATTTCTAAAACCCCCGACTTTGCTTGAATTGACATTTTTTAAACCATTTACATGTAAAGTTTAACTGTTGATTAAAATTCCAAGATCCTTTTAGAAATTCTGATGCTCCTGTCCTTAATGCTGATGTTTTCAGTAACTATGGGGATTTCTTTAATCCAATTTCTGAAAGCCTAAATTCTAGAAACCAGTTTTGAAAACCCAGATTATTTCCATGACATTCTGAACCTCAGTTTCATCTTAAAGTGGCATTACACTTCCTCCTTTCAGAGGTGTATTAATTTGTTAGGGCTGCCATAACAAAGTACCACAGACAGGGTGGCTTAAACAAGAGAAACTAATTTTCTCACAGTTCTGAAGACCAGAAGTCCAAGATCAAGGTGTTGACAGTGTTGGTTTCTTTTGAGGCCTCTCTCCGTGACTTGTAGATAGTCATCATCTCCCTATGTCTTCACATGGTCACCCCTCTGAGTATGTCTGTGTCCTAATCTCCTCTTCTCATAAGGACACCAGTCACATTGGATTAGAGCCCACCCTAATGCCCTCATTTAACCTTAATTACTTCCTTAAAGACCCTATCTCCAAATACAGTCACATTCTGAGAAACTGGGGGTTAGAACATCGACATATAAATTTGAGGGGGGGAGACACAACTCAGCCAATAACAAAGGTGATTGTGTAATGAAAGGAAAGAGT
>NW_006793426.1:178710-182933 GCF_000442215.2 Lipotes vexillifer
GAAAGAGTGCTGGCATCGCACAGAGTGAGTCCTCCATAAATGCTTGTCAAATGCCTGAATCAGACGATGGAACTCGTTCCCCATCGCTTGATAAACTCTTCCCTAAGTTGTTTTGTTTCTTGTTGTTGTTGTTTGAGGGTAGGGATCAAATCCTAATTATTCTTAAATCCCTACAAAGAAGTTCCACAGATTCATACAAATAGTTGATCAGGAAGTCCCTCTTGGGGCTTCCCTGGTGGCGCAGTGGTTGAGAGTCTGCCTGCCGATGCAGGGGACACAGGTTTGTGCCCCAGTCCGGGAAGATCCCACATGCTGCAGAGAGGCTGGGCCCGTGAGCCATGGCCGCTGAGCCTGCGCGTCCAGAGCCTGTGCTCGCTCCGCAACAGGAGAGGCCACAACAGTGAGAGGCCCATGAACCACAAAAAAAAAAAAAAAGAAGTCCCTTTTGGCCAGAGGGGGAATATGGCAGCAGAGTAAGACGCGGAGATCACCTTCCTCCCCACAGATACACCAGAAATACATCTAAACGTGGAACAACTTCTACAGAATACCTACTGAACTCTGGCAGAAGACCTCAGACCTCCCAAAAGGCAAGAAACTCCCCATGTGCCTGGGTAGAGCAAAAGAAAAAAGAATAAACAGAGAAAAAAGGATAAGGACAGGACCTGCACCAGTGGTAGGGAGCCGCGAAGGAGGAAAGGTTTCCACACACTAGGAAGGCCCTTCGTGGGCGGAGACTGTGGATGGCGAAGGGGGCAAGCTTCGGAGCCGCGGAGGAGAGCACAGCAACAGGGGTGCGGAGGACAAAGCAGAGAGATTCCCGCACAGAGGATTGGTGCCAACCAGCACTCACCAGCCCGAGAGGCTTGTCTGCTCACCCGCCGAGGCGGGCGGGGCTGGGAGCTGAGGCTCAGGCTTCGGTCGGAGCGCCGGAAGAGGACTGGGGTTGGCGGCGTGAACACAGCCTGAAGGGGGCTAGTGCACCATGGCTAGCCGGGAGGGAGTCCGGGAAAAAGTCTGGACCTGCCAAACAGGCAAGAGACTTTTTCTTCCCTCTTTGTTTCCTGGTGCGCGAGGAGAGGGGATTAAGAGCGCTGCTTAAAGGAGCTCCAGAGACAGGCACGAGCCGTGGCTAACAGCGTGGACCCCAGAGACGGGCATGAGATGATAAGGCTGCTGCTGCCACCACCAAGAAGCCTGTGTGCAAGCACAGGTCACTCTCCACACACCCCTTCCGGGGAGCCTGTGCAGCCCGCCACTGCCAGGGTCCCGGGATCCAGGGACAACCTCAGGCTGGTGCAACGTCACGCCGGTCTCTGCCACCGCAGGCTCACCCCGCACGCTGTGCCCCTCCCTCCCCCCCGGCCTGAGTGAGCCACAGCCCCCGAGTCAGCTGCTCCTTTAACCCCATCCTGTCTGAGTGAAGAACAGATGCCCTCCAGCAACCTACACACAGAGGCAGGGCCAAATCCAAAGCTGAACCCCGGGAGCAGTGCGAACAAAGAAGAGAAAGGGAAATCTCTCCCAGCAGCCTCAGGAGTAGCGGATTAAATCTCCACAATCAACTTGATGTACCCTGAATCTGTGGAATAGCTGAATAGACAATGAATCATCCCAAATTGAGGAGGTAGACTTTGAGAGCAAGATTTATTATTTTTTCCCCTTTTCCTCTTTCTGTGAGTGTGTAAATGTATGCATCTGTGTGAGATTTAGTCTGTATAGCTTTGCTTTCACCATTTGCCCCAGGGTTCTATCTGTCCATTTTATTGTTGTTTTCTTCTTTACTTTAAAAAATAATTTGTTTCTTAATAATAATTTTTTTATTTTTATTATTTTATTTTAACTTACTTTATTTTATTTTATTTTATCCTCTTTCTTTCTTTCTTTCTTTCTTTCTTTCTATCTTTCTACTTTTTCTCCCTTTTATTCTGAGCCATGTGGATGAAAGGCTCTTGGTGCTCCAGCCAGGAGTCAGTGCTGTGCCTGTGAGGTGTGAGAGCCAACTTCAGGACACTGGTCCACAGGAGACCTCCCAGCTCCACATAATATCAAACGGCGAAAATCTCCCAGACATCTCCATCTCAACACCAACACTCAGCTTCACTCAACGACCAGCAAGCTACAGTGCTGGACACTCTATGCCAAACAACTAGCAAGACAGGAACACAACCCCACCCATTACCAGAGAGGCTGCCTAAAATCATAATACTTCCACACACACCCCAAAGCACACCACCAGACGTGGACCTGCTCACCAGAAAGAAAAGATCCAGCCTCATCCACCAGAACACAGACACTAGTCCCCTCCACCAGGAAGCCTACACAACCCACTAAACCAACTTTAGCTAGGGACAGGCACCAAAAACAATGGGAACTACGAACGTGCAGCCTGCAAAAATGAGACGCCAAACACAGTAAAATAAGCAAAATAAGAAGACAGAAAAACACAAAGGAGATGAAGGAGCAAGATAAAAACCCACCAGACCTAACAAATGAAGAGGAAATAGGCAGTCTACCTGAAAAAGAATTCAGAATAATGATTGTAAAGATGATACAAAATCTTGGAAATAGAATAGAGAAAATGCAAGACTCATTTAACAAGGACCTAGAAGAAATAAGATGAAACAAGCAATGATGAACAACACAATAAATGAAATTAAAAATACTCTAGAAGGGATCAATAGCAGAATAACTGAGGCAGAAGAACGGATAAGTGACCTGGAAGATAAAATAGTGGAAATAACTACTGCAGAGCAGAATAAAGAAAAAAGAATGAAAACAACTGAGGACAGTCTCAGAGACCTCTGGGACAACATTAAATGCACCAACATTTGAATTATAGGGGCTCCAGAAGAAGAGGAGAAAAAGAAAGGGACTGAGAAAATATTTGAAGAGATTATAGTTGAAAACTTCTCTAATACAGGAAAGGAAATAGTTAATCAAGTCCAGGAACCACAGAGAGTCCCACACAGGATAAATCCAAGGAGAAGCATGCCAAGACACATATTAATCAAACTGTCAAAAATTAAATACAAAGAAAACATATTAAAAGCAGCAAGGGAAAAACAACAAAAAACACATAAGAGAACCCCCGTAAGGTTAACAGCTGATCTTTCAGCAGAAACTCTGCAAGCCAGAAGGGACTGGCAGGACATATTTAAAGTGATGAAGGAGAAAAACCTGCAACCAAGATTACTCTACCCAGCAAGGATCTCATTCAGATTTGATGGAGAAATTAAAACCTTTACAGACAAGCAAAAGCTGAGAGACTTCAGCACCACCAAACCAGCTTTACAACAAATGCTAAAGGATCTTCTCTAGGCAAGAAACACAAGAGAAGGAAAAGACCTGTAACAACAAACCCAAAACAATTAAGAAAATGGGAATAGGAACATACATATCAATAATTAACTTAAATGTAAATAGTTTAATGATCCCACCAAAAGACACAGACTGGCTGAATGGATACAAAAACAAGATCTGTATATATGCTGTCTACAAGAGATCCACTTCAGACCTAGGGACACACACAGACTGAAAGTGAGGGGATGGAAGAAGATATTCCATGAAAATGGAAACCAAAAGAAATCTGGAGTAGCGATTCTCATATCAGGCAAAATAGACTTTAAAATAAAGACTATTAGAAGAGACAAAGAAGGACACTACATAATGATCAAGGGATCGATCCAAGAAGAAGATATAACAATTGTAAATATTTATGCACCTAACATATGAGCACCTCAATACGTAAGGCAAATACTAACAGCCATAAAAGGGGAAATCAACAGTAACACATTCATACTAGGGCTCTTTAACACCCCATTTTCTCCAATGGACAGATCATTCAAAATGAAAATAAATAAGGAAACACAAGCTTTAAATGATACATTAAACAAGATGGACTTAATTGATATTTATAGGATATTCCATCCAAAAACAACAGAATACACATTTTTCTCAAGTGCTCATGGATCATTCTCTAGAATAGATCATGTCTTGGGTCACAAATCAAACCTTGGTAAATTTAAGAAAACTGAAATTTTATCAAGTATCTTTTCCGACCACAACACTATGAGACTGGATATCAATTACAGGAAAAGATCTGTAAAAAATACAAACACATGGAGGCTAAACAATACACTAGTTAATAACCAAGAGATGGCTTGGGTGGAAAGATGGCGGAGGAGTAAGACGCGGAGATCACCTTCCTCCCCACAAATACA
>NW_006793428.1:0-433 GCF_000442215.2 Lipotes vexillifer
CTCCCAGCCCCGCCCGCCCCGGCGGGTGAGCAGACGAGCCTCTCGGGCTGGTGAGCGCCGGTCCGCCCCGATCCTCTGTGCGGGAATCTCTCCGCTTTGCCCTCCGCGCCGCCCCTGTTGCTGCGCCCTCCTCCGCGGCTCCGAAGCTTCCCCCTGTGCCACCCGCAGTCACCGCCCGTGAAGGGGCTCCTAGTGTGTGGAGACCTTTCCTCCTTCACGCCTCCCTCCCACTGGTGCAGGTCCCGTCCCTATCCTTTGGTCTCTGTTTATTCATTTTTCTATTGCCCTACCCAGGTATGTGTGTGTGGGGGGGTGTTTCTTGTCTTTTCGGAGGTCTGAGGTCTTCTGCCAGCGTTCAGTAGGTGTTCTTTAGGAGTTGTTCCCCGTGTAGATGTATTTCTGGTGTATCTGTGGGGAGGAAGGTGATCTCCAC
>NW_006793429.1:0-642 GCF_000442215.2 Lipotes vexillifer
AAAAACTCTCCAGAAAGTGGGCATAGAGGGAACCTAACTCAACATAATAAAGGCCATATATGATAAACCCACAGCAAACATTATTCTCAATGGTGAAAAACTGAAAGCATTTTCTCTAAGATCAGGAAGAAGACAAGGGTGTCCACTCTCACCACTATTATTCAACAAAGTTTTGGAAGTCCTAGCCATGGCAATCAGAGAATAAAAAGAAATCAAAGGAATAAAAATTGAAAAAGAAGAATTAAAACTGTCAGTGTCTGCAGATGACATTATACTATACATAGAAAATCCTAAAGATGCTATCAGAAAACTACTAGAGCTAATCAATGAACTTGGTAAAGGCAGGATACAAAATTAACACACAGAAATCTCTTACATCTCATACACTAACAATGAAAGATCAAAAAGAGAAATTAAGGAAACACTCCCATACACCATTGCAACAAAAAGAATAAAATACCTGGGAATAAACCTACCTAGGGAAGCAAAAGACCTGTATGCAAAAAACTATAAGATACTGATGAGAGAAATCAAAGATGACACAAACAGATGGAGAGCTATACCATGTTCTTGGATGGGAGAATCAATATTGTGAAAATGACCATACTACCCAAAGCAATCTACAGATTCAATGCAATCCCT
>NW_006793431.1:0-225 GCF_000442215.2 Lipotes vexillifer
CCTGCATCGGCAGGCGGACTCTCAACCACTGCGCCACCAGGGAAGCCCTGTTTTTGTTTTTTGATTAAAGGAAAACTAGGAAAGTTGGAACAGGTACATTAAGTCCCCTACATACGAACAAGTTGCATTCCCAGAGTGCATTCGTAAGTCCAATTTATTTTATTATTTTTTTTTTTTTCCTTGCGTTATGCGGGCCTCTCACTGTTGTGGCCTCTCCCATTTGCG
>NW_006793432.1:0-49705 GCF_000442215.2 Lipotes vexillifer
AGAATTTGTCCATTTCCTCCAGATTGTCCATTTTATTGGCATAGAGTTGCTTGTAGTAATCTCCCATCATCTTTTGTATTTCTGCAGTGTCAGTTGTTACTTCTCCTTTTTCATTTCTGACTCTATTGATCTGTGTCTTCTCCCCTTTTTTCTTCATGAGTCTGGCTAATGGTTTATCAATTTTGTGTATATTCTCAAGGAACCAGCTTTTAGTTTTATTGATCTTTGCTATCGTTTCCTTCATTTCTTTTTCATTTATTTCTGATCTGTTTTTTATGATTTCTTTCCTTCTTACTTTGGGGTTTTTTTGTTCTTCTTTCTCTAATTGCTTTAGGTCCAATGTTAGGTTGTTTATTGGAGATGTTTTCTATTTCTTAAGGTAGGATTGTGTTGCTATAAACTTCCCTGTTAGAATTGCTTTTGCTGCATCCCATAGGTTTTGGGTCGTCGTGTCTCCATTGTCATTTGTTTCTAGGTATTTTTTGATTTCCTCTTTGATTTCTTCAGTGATCACTTCGTTATTAAGTAGTGTATTGTTTAGCCTCCATGTGTTTGTATTTTTTACAGATCTTTTCCTCTAATTGATATCTAGTCTCATAGCACTGTGGTCGGAAAAGATACTTGATATGATTCCAATTTTCTGAAATTTAACAAGGCTTGACTTACGACCCAAGATATGATCTATCCTGGAGAATGTACCATGAGCACTTGAGAAAAATGTGTGTTCTGTTGTTTTTGGATGGAATATCCTGTAAATATCCATTAGGTCCATCTTGTTTAATGTATGATTTAAAGTTTGTGTTTCCTTATTTATTTTCATTTTGGATGACCTGTCCATTGGTGAAATTGGGGTGTTAAAGTCCCCTACTATGAATGTGTTACTGTCGATTTCCCCTTTAATGGCTGTTAGTATTTACGTTATGTATTGAAGTACTCCTATGTTGGGTGCATAAATATTTCATTTGTTATATCTTCTTCTTGGATCAATCCCTTGATCATTATGTAGTGTCCTTCTTTGTCTCTTCTGATAGTCCTTATTTTAAAGTCTATTTCTGCTGAAATGAGAATTGCTACTCCAGCTTTCTTTTGGTTTCCATTTGCATGGAATATCTTTTTCCATCCCCTTACTTTCAGTCTGTATGTGTCTCTAGGTCTGAAGTGTGTCTCTTGTAGACAGCATATATATGGGTCTCGTTTTTGTATCCATTCAGCCAATCTGTGTCTTTTGGTGGGAGCATTTATTCCATTTACATTTAAGGTAATTATCGATATGTTTGTTCCTATTCCCATTTTCTTAATTGTTTTGTGTTCGTTATTGTACGTCTTTTCCTTCTCTTGTGTTTCTTGCCTAGAGAAGTTTCTATAGCATTTGTTGTAAAGCTGGTTTGGTGGTGCTGAACTCTCTCAGCTTTTGCTTGTCTGTGAAGGTTTTAATTTCCCACCAATGCCGAATGAGATCCTTGCTGGGTAGAGTAATCTTGGTTGCAGGTTTTTCTCCTTCATCACTTTAAATATGTCCTGCCAGTCCTTTCTGGCTTGCAGAGTTTTTGATGAAAGATCAGCTGCTAACGTTATTGGGATTCCCTTGTGTGTTATTTTTTATTTTTCTCTTGCTGCTTTTAATATGTTTTCTTTGTATTTAATTTTTGACAGTTTGATTAATATGTGTCTTGGCATATTTCTCCTTGGATTTATCCTGTATGGGGCTCTCTGTGCTTCCTGGACGTTATTAACTCTTTTCTTTCACATATTAGGGAAGTTTTCAACCATAATCTCTTCAAATATTTTCTCAGTCTCTTTCTTTTTCTCTTCTTCTTCTGGAACCCCTATAATTCGAATGTTGGTGTGTTTAATGTTGTGCCAGAGGTCTCTGAGACTGTTCTCCATCTTTTTCATTCTATTTTCTTTATTCTGCTCTGCAGTAGTTATTTCCACTATTTTATCTTCCTGATCACTTATCCATTCTTCTGCCTCAGTTATTCTGCTATTGATCCCATCTAGAGTATTTTTAATTTAATTTATTGTGTTGTTCGTCATTGTTTGTTTCATCTTTAGTTCTTCTAGGCCCTTCTTAAATGTTTCTTGCATTTTGTGTATTCTATTTCCTAGATTTTTGATCATCTTTACTATCATTATTCTGAATTCTTTATCAGGTAGACTGCCTATTTCCTCTTCATTTTTTACGTCTGGTGGGTTTTTATCATTCTCCTTCATCTACTGTGTGTTTCTCTGTCTTCTCATTTTGCTTACCTTACTGTGTTTGTGGTCTCCTTTTTGCAGGCTTCAGTTTCGTAGTTCCTGTTGTTTTTGGTGTCTGTCCCCAGTGCCTAAGGTTGGTTCAGTGGATTCTGTAGGCTTCGTGGTTGAGGGGACTAGTGCCTGTGTTCTGGTGGATGAGGCTGGATCTTGTCTTTCTGGTGGGCAGGTCCACGTCTGGTGGTGTGTTTGGGGGTGTCTGTGGACTTATTATCATTTTAGGCAGCCTCTCTGCTAATGGGTGGTGTTGTGTTCCTGTCTTGCTAGTTGTTTTGCATAGGATGTTCATCACTGTAGCTTGCTGGTCGTTGAGTTTAGCTGGGTGCTGGTGTTGCGATGGAGATCTCTGGGAGATTTTTGCCATTTGATATTATGTGGAGCTGGGAGTTCTCTTGTGGTCCAGTGTCCTGAAGTTGGGTCTCCCACGTCAGAGGCACAGCACTGACTCTTGGCTGTAGCACCAAGAGCCTTTCTTCCACACAGCTCAGAATAAAAGGGAGAAAATTAGAAAGAAATAATTAGTAGAAGTAGAAAAACGAAGGAAAGAAAGAAAGAAAGAAAGAAAGAAAGAGTGGAGGGAGGGAGGGAGGAAGGAAGGAAGGGAGGGAGGGTGGAAGGAAGGAAGGATGGAAGGAAGGATAGAAAGAGAAAGAAAGAAGATAAAGTAAAATAAAATAAAGATAAAATATAATAAAGTTATTAAAATAAAAAATAATTATCAAGAAAAAAATTTTAAAAAAACAAGAAAAAAAATGGACAGATAGAACCCTAGGACAGATGGTGGAAACAAAGCTATGCAGACAAAATCTCACACAGCATACACATACACACTCTCAAAAAAGAGGAAAAGGGGAAAAAATCATAAATTTTGCTCTCAAAGTCCACCTCCTCAATTTGGGATGATTTGTTGTCTATTCATGTATTCCACAGATGCAGGGTACATCAAGTTGATTGTGGAGCTTTAATCCACTGCTTCTGAGGCTGCTGGCAGAGATTTCCCTTTCTCTTCTTTTTTTTTTTTCCCTTTCTCTTCTTTGTTCTCACAGCTCCCATGGGCTCAGCTTTGGATTTGGCCCTGCCTCTGTGTGTAGGTAGCCAGAGGGTGTCTCTTCTTCCCTCAGACAGGAGGGGTTATACGAGAAGCTGCTTCGGGGACTCTGGCTCACTCTGGCCGCGGGGGAGGGAGGGGCATGGAGTGCGGGGCAAGCCTGCGGTGGCAGAGGCTGGTGTGACGTTGCACCAGCCTGAGGCGCGCCATGCGTTCTCCCAGGGAAATTGTCCCTGGATCCCAGGACCCTGGTAGTGGCAGGGTGCACAGGCTCCCCAAAAGGGTTGTGTGGATAGTGACCTGTGCTCGCACACAGGTTTCTTGGTGGTGGCAGCAGCAGCCTTAGCATCTCATGCCCGTGTCGGTGGTCCACGCGTTTAGCCGTGGCTTGCGCCCGTCTCTGGAGCTCCTTTAAGCAGCGCTCTTAATCCCCTCTCCTCGTGCACCAGGAAACAATGAGGCGAGACTAAGTCTCTTGCCTCTTCGGCCGGTCCAGACTTTTCTCGGACTCCCTCCCAGCTAGCCGTCACGCACTAGCCCCCTGCAGGCTGTATTCACGCCGCCAATCCCAGTCCTCACCCTGCCCTCCAACCAAAGCCCAAGCCTCAGCTCCCAGCCCCGCCCTCCCCAGTGGGTGAGAAGACAAGCCTTTCAGGCTGGTAAGTGCTGGTCGACACTGATTCTCTGTGCGGGAATCTCTCTGCTTGGCCCTCCGCAGCTCTGTTGCTATTCTCTCCTCCGCGGTTCGGAAGTTCCCCCTCCGCCACACGCAGTCTCCGCCTGTGAAAGGGCTCCTAGTGTGTGGAAACCTTTCTTCCTTCACAGCTCCCTCCCACTGGTGCAGGTCCCATCCGTATTCTTTTGTCTCTGTTTATTCTTTTTTCTTTTGCCCTACCCAGGTACGTGGGGAGTTTCTTGCCTTTTGGGAGGTCTGAGGTCTTCTGCCAGTGTTCAGTAGGTTCTGTAGTTGTTCCATGTGTAGATGTATTTCTGGTGTATCTGTGGGGAGGAAGGTGATCTCTGCATCTTACTCTTCTGACATCTTCCCCTCCAGACACCAATTTTTGATAGTTTGTTTAATATGCATCTTGGCATGTTTATCCTCGGACTTATCCTGTATGGGTCTCTCTGTGCTTCCTCGAATTAATTGTCTATTTCCTTTCCCATATTAGGGAAATTTTCATCTAAAATCTCTTCAAATATTTTCTCAGTCCCTTTCTTTTTCTCTTCTTCTTCTGAGACCCCTCTAATTTGAATGTTGGTGTGTTTAATGTTGTCCCAGAAGTCTCTGAGACTGTCCTCAATTCTTTTCATTATTTTTTCTTTATTCAGCCTTGTGGAAGTTATTTCCACTCTTTTGTCTTCCAGTTTACTTATCCGTTCTTCTGTCTCAGTTTTTCTGCTATTGTTCCCTTCTAGAGAAATTTTAATTTCATTTATTGTGTTGTTCATCAGTGTTTGTTTGCTCTTTAATTCTTCTATGTCTTTGTTAAACTTTTCTTGTATTTTCTTTCTTCTATTTCCAAGATTTTGTATTATCTTTACTCTCATTACTCTGAATTCTTTTTCAGGTAGACTGCCTATTACTTCTTCATTTGTTTGGTCTGGTAGGTTTTTACTTTTCTCCTTCATTTGCTCTGTATTCCTCTGTCTTCTCATTTTGCTTAACTTACTGCATTTGTGGTCTCCTTTTCACAGGCTGTAGGTTTGTAATTTCCATTGTTTTTGGTGTCTGCCCCCAATGGGTAAGGTTGGTTCAGTGGGTTGCATAGGTTTCCTGGTAGAAGGGACTGATTCTTGTGTTCTGGTGAATGAGGCTGGATGTTGTCCTTCTGGTGAGCTGGACCACATCTGGTAATGTTTTTCTGTGTGTCTGACCTTATTATGATTTTAGGCATCCTCTCTGCTAATGATATTTGTTGTGTTTCTCTCTTGCTAGGTGTTTGGCATGGGGTGTCTAGCATTGTAGCTTGCTGTTCATTGTGTGGAGCTTGGGCTTAGTGTTGAGATGTAGATCTCTAGGAGAGTTTCACCGTTTGATATTACGTGGGGCCAGGAGGTGTCTGGTGGACCAATGTTCTGAACTCTGTTCTGCCACCTAAGATGCTCAGGCCTGACACCTGGCTGGAGCACCAAGACCCTCTCAGCCACATGGCTCAGAATAAAAGGGAGGGGGGAAAAAGAACCAAAAAAAAAAAGAAAGAAATAAAAATAAAATAAAATAGTTAAAAAATAAAAAGAAATTATTAAAAATTTTAAAAATTGAAAGTAATAAAAAAAGAAAGAAAGAAGAGAGTAGCCAAACCAATAAACAAATCCACCAATGATAACAAGCACTATAAACTATACTAAAAAAAAAGAAAACGGATAGACTGAACCCTCAGACAAATGGTAAAAGTAAAGCTATACAGACTAAATCACACAAAGAAGCATACACATACACACTTACAAAAAGTCAAAAAGGGAAAAAATATATATAAAAGGAAGAGAGCAACCAAATCAATAAACAAATATACCAATGATAATAAGCTCTAAGTACTAATCTAAGATAAACGTTAACCAGAAACAAATTAGATGCAGAAAGCAAACCCCAAGTCTACATTGCTCCCAAAGTCCACCACCTCAATTTTGGGATTATTTGTTTTCTATTCAGGTGTTCCACGGATGCAGGGTACATCAAGTTGATTGTGGTGATTTAATCTGCTGCTCCTGAGGCTGCTGGGAGAAATTTCCCTTTCTCTTCTTTGTTCACACAGCTCCTGGCGTTCAGCTTTGGATTTGGTCCCACCTTTTTGTGTAGGTCACCTGAGGCCATCTGTTCCCTGCCCAGACAGGATGGGGTTAAAGTAGCAGCTGATTCGGGGGCTCTGGCTCACTCAGGCCAGGGAGAGAGAGGGGTACACAATGTGGGGCAAGCCTGCAGAGGCAGAGGCCAGTGTGATGTTGCAACAGCCTGAGGAGCACTGTGTGTTCTCCTGGGAAAGTTGTCCCTGGATCATGGAACCCTGGCAGTGGTGGGCTGCATAGGCTTTCAGGAGGGTAGGTGTGGATAGTGACCTGTGTTTTCCCACAGTCTTCTCTGTGGCTGCAACAACAGCCTTAGCATTTCATGCCAGTCTCTGGTGTCTGCGCTGATCGCTGCAGTTCGCGCCCTTCTCTGGAGCTCATTTAGGCAGTGCTCTGAATCCCCTCTCCTCACGTACCCCTAAACAATTGTCTCTTACCTCTTAGGCAGTTCCAGACACTTTCTCAGACTCCTTCCCAGCTATCTGTGGCTCACTAGCCCCTTTAAGGCTGTGTTCACACAGCCAACCCCAGTCCTATCCCTGGAGTCTGACCTCTGAAGCCCAAGCCTCAGCTCCCAGCCCCCACCAGCCCCAGCATGTGAGTAAACAAGCCTCTCAGGCTGGTAAGTTTTGGTCAGCACCGATCCTCTGTGTGGGAATCTCTCCACTTTGCCCTCTTCACCCCCGTTGCTGCTCTCCACTCCGTGGCTCCAAAGCTTCCCTGCTGAGTACCCCCCTTCTCTGTCAGTGAAGGGGCTTCCTCGTGTGGAAACCTTTCCTCCTTCACAGCTCCCTCCCAGAGGTGCAGGTCCCATCCCTATTCTTTGTCTCTGTTTTTTCTTTTTTCTTTTCCCCTATCCAGGTATGTGGGGAGTTTCTTGCCTTTTGGGAGGTTTGAGGTCTTCTGCCAGCATTCAGTAGGTGTTCTGTAGGAGTTGTTCCACATGTAGATGTATTTGTGGGGAGGAATGTGATCTCCACGTCTTGCTCCTCTGCCATCTTGAAGGTCTCACAGTATGTATTTATATTTAATGTAATTATTGACTATTTTGTGTTAGGTCTGCCATTTTATCATTTATTTCTGATTCTTTTTTTCTCACTCCCCTTCTTCTATTTTCTTTCATTACTTTGGGTTATTGGAATATTTAAATGATTCAATTTTATTTTATAGTGTTCTTGAATGGACATCATTTTGTATAATTTTCAGTGGCTTTTCTAAGATTTAAAATATATATACATAATTTATCACAGCCTACTATTATCTGTGTTTAACCACTTTGAGTGATGTATTGAAAGTTTTCTTCCATTTAGATCCTTCTGTCCTCTCCATTTAAAAATTTTAATTGTCTCATTTATTTCCTCTACGTTCATTGATCCCCATAACAACATTATTTTAATTTTTGCTTCAACCCTCAAATGTGATTTAAGAAATTCACAAGGAGAAGAATAGTCTCTTATGCTTACTCTATTTTTACCCATTTTGCTGTTCTTCTTACTTTTCTGAAGGTCTACTTTTTCTTCTTTTGTATTTTCTTTTGCTTAAGAACAATAATTTAGTTATTATTTAAGGATAGGTCGGCTAATGGAGAATTCTCTGTTTCCCTCCATACAAGAATGTCATAATTTCTCCTTAATTCTGGAAGAATAGCTTTACCAGCTATACAATTCATGGTTGGCAATAATTTTCTTTCAGCACTTGCAAGATGTGCCACTTCCTTCTGGCCTCAACAGAAATTCACTGTTATTCATTTTTTCTCCTCTAGGTAATGCATAGTTTCTCTCTATCTGCCTTTAAGATGTTTTCTCTTGGTATTTATTTTTCAGAAGTTTATGATGTGTCATTCCATGGGTTTCTTTTTATTTATCTCTTTTGAGGGTTCACTTAGCCATTTTAGTCTGTAGGTTGCCTTATTTGGAAATTTTTTTGAATGCTTTTTCAGACTTACCCACTTTACCCCCCCTCTCATCTGAGACTTTGATGATATACATGTTTGAACTTTTGTTAATGTCTCACAGAGCAATGAGGACTTGTTCTTTTTTTTTTTCAGTCATCTTTCTCTGTTTATCAGATTGAGTAATTCTATTGCTTTGTCCTTAGGTTTACTGATTCTATCTTCTATCATTGCCATTCTACTATCAAGCCAATCAGCAAATTTTTCTTTTGTTTATTCTATTCATCAATTCCAGAATGCACAGTTGGTCCTTTGTTATAACTTCTATTTTTATATGATACTTTCTAATTTTTCATTTGTTTCAAGAAAATTTGTAATTTATTATTGAAACTTTTTTATGATGACTGCCTTAAAAACCTTGTTCAGAACATTTGGAACCTCATATATTGCTGGTGTAAATGCAAATGTATGTAGCCACTACAGGAAACATTTTGGAAGCTTATCAAAAAGTGAAATATAAAGTTACTGTGTGATCCACCAATTCAACTCTTATGTATATACTGAAAAGTAATGGAAGGATACATTTAAACAAAACTTGTCACATAGCAGCATAGTGCAAAAGTGGAAACAACACAAATATCAACTATGTGATGAATAGATCAAAAATATTAGCATATCCTTGCAATGGAATATAATTCATCAATAAAATAAATAAAATACTAATACACACTACAATATGAATGATGCTTGTAAGCATGCTAAGTGAAATAAGCCAATTACAAAGTGTGATATATTATATAATTTCATTTATATGAACCATCCATAATAGGCAAATTTATAAAGACAGAAAATTGATTCCTGGTTTCTTATGTCTGGGGCTTGAATGGGGATGATGGTTGACTTCTCATAGATATGGGTTTATTTTAGGGATGTGTAATTTTCTAAAATTAGATTGCGCTGTTATAAAGCAGAAACTAACACACCATTGTAAAGAAATTATACTCCAATCAAGATGTTAAAAAAATTAAAAAATAAAATTAGATTGTGCTTATGGTTGCACAACCCTATGGATATACTAAAGAACACTGAACCGCCTACTTTAAATGGGTGAATTGTATGTTATGTGAATTATATCTCAATAAATCTGTCTATAAAAATCCTTCTCAGATCATTCCAATATCTGATTGATATTGCTATTGGTATGAGTTGATTATCTTTTCTCATTCAAGTTGTTACTTAGTTTTCTAGGGCTGCCATAATAAAGAACCACAAATTTGGTGGCTTAAACAGAAATTGATTGTCTCAGAGTTCTGTTGTCTAGATAACCAAAATTAAGTTACTGACAGGGTTGGTTTCTTCTGAGTACTGTGAGAAAAATCTCTTCCATTCCTCTCACCTAGCTTCAGGTGGTTTAGTATATAGTTCTGGCCTTCTTTTGTGGGCTGTAGTTTTCTGAGCCTTTGCAATGATATTGTAGTCTACTTCATTCTTTTGGTTCTGCTTTATCTCCTGATGTATCCGTGTTAGTGCCACCTGTGAGTATGAAAATTTTTTCCTCTGGGCCACTGGTGCGATTAGGGAAGGAATAGAGGATACCAACCCACTGGACAGAAAGCACTTTCGTTGGACAATTTTTCAGCCACTCAATGTGAGTGAGCTCCCCACTCTATCTCTACTAGTAGCACCAGGTAATGGAAGCACCTATCTATACAACTTTCTTCCACTGAGTGGAGGATCAAGACTCACAGGATCTGGGTAAGCAGAGGTTTAGGAGACCGTCTACCTGATGCACCTCTACCACTGGGCAGAGAACCAGGAATCAGTGGACCAGGTTGCCTTCTGCTATTATGTGAAACTCTGGGAGACATTTGGCTTTGATTTTATTCTGCCACTTCACTGAAGACCAGGAGCTGCTGGGTCTGGGTGGTCCTCTGTCACATTGGATGGAGGGTTGGGAGACACCAAGCCTATTGACACCCTTGGTGGTAACAGAGGGACCTGTCCACTGCTGATGTCTTTGACACATTAGTTAGCTGGCTTGCCTGGTTGCTCTGTTGCTGCTGATTCAAGAATATTCGTCCATTACTGCCAGTGGACATAGTTGGAGAAAGGTATGGTTTTCACTGCCACAGGTAGATTGTCTTACTGCTACTGACCAATAAATGGGTTGTACCCTCTTCCTGTTCTTCTGGCACTGCTTCTGGGGGCAGACTGGGTTGGATGTATTGACCCTGTGGGCTCTTCTAATGCTGCTACTGTGGGCAGATCCAGCTGTCTATAATGGTTTTTAATATACGCCTCTTCTAATATACACAAAAAACTCATCTATGAAACTTATGTTTCTGGCGAAAGTGGAGTACTAGTGACCAGATTTACTTTCCTTCCTGAAACAACTTTTTAAAAACAGACAAAATATATGAAACTATCATTTAAAAAATCATGCAGTGAAATACAGTGATACCTGAGAATCATGAAGGAAACAAATTGATCTTTATAATTGTCTCAGCTTATTTCCCTGAGAGTTTCCAAGTCTCAGTGTAGTAATGGGAAATAGAGGTGTGCCTTAGGGACTCTCAGAGTTGAAGAAATGAAGCCGAGGGTCAGGGGAAACCTAAGGTAAATAGAGTTTGCAGGACAGAGTAAAGAAGACAAGGCAGCTATGTGCACAGAGAGAATAATAGAGAGCAACAGAGAGTTCCACTCAAGTATGCAGTAGAGTGTTGATCAAGGCTTGCATGTGAAGAAAGTACCTAAAAGCAGGAAAAAGAACCACATGATAAAATCTAAGGGAAGACCACTCACTCAGAAATAGGCCTCTTCCAATCATCTAGTGGGAAAACCTTATAAGTCCTGGGATAGTAGATAAAGTACTCAGAAGAGTCTTGTCTCAATAGTAGGGAATAATTATCCCTAGACTAAAGGGGATAACCCAGGGGAAATGGGTTCAATCCCTGGTCTGGGAGGATCCCACATGCCACAGAGCAACTCAGCCCATGCGCCACAATTACTGAGCCTGCGCTCTAGAGCTGGTGAGCCATGACTACTGAAGCCTGCATGCCTAGAGCCCCTGCTCTGTAAGAGAAGCCACTGCAATGAGGGGTCTGCACACCACAACGAAGAGTAGCCCCCACTTGCTGCAACTAGAGAAAGACCACCCACACACAGCAACAAAGACCCAACACAGCCAAAAATAAATAAATAAATACAAATACAAATTTAAAAAAAAATAAAAAGGGCAGACTACTGACCTGAGAAAAATACGACTAGATAATTACATACCTAGAATAGATATCACTGAATGCCATATAAGCTATAGGAAGATTAAACTAGAAATATTTGGCCAACTGCTAAAGGCTAATTGTGAATTAGCATGAGAGCATGAAGCCCCTGGGGGACCTCAAGCATAAGTGGGTTCTCACCCCTTTGCAGGCCTTTTTTTCTCCCAGAAACCCCACAGATAAGACGGAAGAGGATCCTAAGAAAACTCTCCCATGTTTCTGGCTGGGAGGGAAAAAAAGCAACAGCTTCTGCCAAAATCAACCTAGACCAACATTCTCCTCCCCTCCATCTGCATTATAGAGCAAATACTTTATCTTCAGGGTAGTGCACTAGTGGAAACCCATTCCACATTGAGTGAGGGGAATGGAGACCACCACCAAAATTGCACCCATATTTGTCTCCCTAGAGGCTTCTACATTTGGAGAAGGGATAGGGGTACCTGTGAATAACATAACTCAAAACCCATGTTCAATATACTTGCCTAAAACTGAGACTTATAAAGAATATCAGAGAATGGCCCCTTCGCCCACCTTCTTCTCACCAGGTTAACAAACCTTGAGTAAACATTATAGTGGAGTAGAGCTGAAAGAATGGCAAGAGACAGATTATGAGGAGCAAAACAAAACAAAAAGATCTAAAGTCAAGAAGAGAGACAAAAACAAGGTATCACTAGAGGATTCTGAAATCTCTGGCGCTCTTAGCAACAGCGAAATCCGACTCTGATAACCATAGCAACAAATTCCAACTCTGGTAACCATAGCAACTAAGCAAATTTCAAACCTAGTCCAACTCCTGACTAGATCAACACAAACGTCCACATTAAAGGCCCAGCAGAAGGAAAAGCATGCTAATCTTGAAGTATAAAAATTTATCTCAGTGTCTACTATTCTATACACGTTCCTCTTTCAACAACAAAAATTGTGGCATAACAAAAAGCATGAAAAAACACAGATTAAAGAGAGAGAAATCATCTGAAACAGACTCAGATATGACATGGCTGTTAGAATGATCAGAAAAGAAATTTAAAACAACTATGATGAATATATTTTTGTTTCTGTTTTTTTATTTCTCTGTGATCTTTATTTAAAGTTTGTCTCTTATTTTTTTGTTTTATTAATCCAGTATTAAATCTTTTTAATTGAGATATAATTGATTTATAACATTATATTACTTTCAGGTATACAACTTAATGACTTGATATTTGTATATATTGCAAAATGATTACCACAGTAAGTCTAGTAAACATCTATTGCCCCACATAGTTGTAGATACTTTTCTTGTGATGAGAACTTTTAAGATCTACTTTCTTAGCAACTTTCAAATATACAATACAGTGTTATTAACTATAGTCACCAAGCTGTACATTACATCTCCATGACTTAGTTTTTTAAATTAACTTTTATTGGAGTATGGTTGCTTTACAATGCTGTTAGCCTCCACTGCATAACAAAATGTATCAGCCATACACATACAGATATCCCCTCCCTTTTGGACTTCCCTCCCCCTTAGGTTACCACAGTGCACTAGGTGAGTTCCCTGTGCTATACAGCATGTTCCCATCAGTTGTCCATTTTATACATGGTATCAATAATGTATATGTGTCAATCCCAGCCTCCCAATTCCTCTCACCCCACCCCTTTCCCCCTTGGTATCCATACATTTGTTCTCTATGTTTGTGTCTCTATTTCTGCTTTGCAACTAAGATCATCTTTACCATTTTTCTAGATTCCACATATATGCGTTATTACACAATACTTGCTTTTCTCTTTCTGAATTACTTCACTCTGTATGACACTGTCTAGGTCCACCCATGTCTCTACCAATGACCCAATTTCGTTCCTTTTTATGGCTGAGTAATATTCCATTGTATATATGTACCACATCTTCTTTATCCATTCCTCTGTCGATGGATATGATTAACATGTTTAAGCACTGTTTCTCAAAGTGGGGAAACTTTGCTCACAGGGAACATTTGGTAATGTCTAGAGATATTTATCATTGCCATAGTATGTGCTGCTATCATCTACTGGGTAGAAGCTTTCTATAGTCTTTTGATTAGGTCTCAGTCTATTAGTGAGCCTATGCTCCCAGAATGTGAACTTCACAAGTGTTTCTCAAAATTTTCTCCCCCCATTAGGAAGGGCAGGATGGCTAGAGTAGACTGGAGCTGTTTTTTCCTTCTCCCACATGGAAGGCTAGAGCCATCTGGAGTTGAGTATTTCTCTCCCCCAGGTTAGTTTGACTCTGATAATACCCAGCAAGTTAGGCTCTAGTTAAACTAGTTTTCCTGAGGGCATGCCTTGTTAAGAGCAGAGTGCTCCTGTGTATTTCACAATGTTTCCTTTTCTTCCCCCTGCTGGAATCACAATGGGATACTTCTTTTATATTTACTGTTGGAACCTGGTTGAGCTCTTGGAGATAAATCTCACAATATTGTTGGGGAGTCCCCCTATGACTGGGTCCTCCTAGAGTTTTTGACTCTCATGTTTGTTTTCACTGAGCCTCCAGAAATTCACCAATTACAGTTCACGTTTTCCCACCTCAGCACTGGTTCCCATGGCAGTTTCTGCTTGTGAGTCTCTGCTCTGGTAAACCACGACTCCCTGTATCTATCTGTTTCTCCAATCTTGCAGGCAGTGGTTTGCCCTGTGTCCTCCCTTCTCTTATGGATCCAAGAAGAGTTTAAGTTTTTATTTGTTGTTAGGACATAGTGGCAATTTCCAAACTTCTTACATATAGAACTGGAAACAGAAATCTCTAATTCTATGTCTTTTGATTGGGAGTTTAATTTATTTACATTTAATATAATTACTCCTCAGAAAGCACTTAGTATTGCCATTTTGTTAGTTTTTTTTTTTCTGTATGTCTTATATCGTTTTTGTTTCCTCCCTTACTGCTTTCATTTGTGTTTAGTTAATTTTTTGTAATCACACATTTTGATTACCTTTCATTTCCTTTTGTGTATATTCTACAGATATTTTCTTTGTGGTTAACATGGAGGTTACATAAAATATCCTAAAATTATAACAATCAATTTTGAACTGATACCAACTTAATTTCAACCACATGCAAAAATCTATTCCAACACTGCTCACCCTCAGCCACTTTTTGTTATTGATGTTACAAATTATATCTTTATTGTGGACCCATAAACATAGATTTATAGTTTTATACTTTTGTCTTTTAAATACTATAAAAGAATTAAAAGTGTAGTTGTGAAAATTGTCAGTAATATAGGATTTTATATTCATTCATATATTTACCTTTTCTGGATAATTTTATGTTTTCATATGACTTTGAGTTATTATCTAATGTCCTTTCCTATCAAATTGGAATCCCTTTATCATTTCACAGAGGGCAGTTCTTGTGGTAATAAACTCCCTCAGCTTTTGTTTCTCTTGGAATGTCTTAATTCTTCATTTTTGAAGGACAGTTTTCCGGAATATAGTATTCTTGGTTGACAGTTTTTTTGTTCTTTAAAGTCTTTAAATATACCATCCTAATTCCTCCGGGGCTTCAAGTTTTCTCATGAAAAATCTGTTTATAATTTTATTGAGGTTCCCTTTATGTGATGAGTAATTTTCTCTTCCTGCTTTCAAAATCCTGTTTTTTGACAATTTGATTATATTGTACTTGTAGATTCATGTCTTTCCTCAAACTTTGGAAGTATTCTGCCATCATTTCTTCAAATAATCTACTTCTTTCACTCCTCTTGCTTTTTTTCTTCTGAGATGTGCACAGGGCTTATATTGGTCAACTTATGGTCTCCATAAATCCCTCAGGGTCTGTTCTCTTTTCTTAATTCTTTTTTTTCTTTTTGTTCATTAGACTTGATAATTTCAATTGACTTACCTTCAAGTTTACTCCCTCTTCTACCTGTTCAAGTCTGCTGCCAAACTCTCCAGTGAATTTTTCAATTCAGTTCTTATATTTTGCAGCTTCAGTATTTGTTTCTTCTTATAATTCCTATCTCTTTTAAAGTGTTCTCATTTTGTTCATATATAATTTTTCTGATTTCATTTCATTGTCTATTTGTATTCCCCTTTAGGTCATTGAGTGTAATCATCAAACTTGCTAAGGGACTAGAATTTAATTATTCAAATCACTAGAAAATGGTAAATATGTAATATAATAGCAATGTTAATTATTGCTACAATGGCAATCATATTACAATATATAAATGCATCAAATTAACATGTACACCTTAAATGTGCACAATGTTATACTTCAAATATATTTCAATTCAAAAACAGCTGTCTTAAAGTCTTTGTCAAGTAAATCAGAAGCCTCTGGATTTGATGTGTGGTGATATCTCATTCTGGCTTTAACTTACATTTCCCTAATGACTAATGATGCCAAGCATATTGTTCTTATTTATGCTACATATAACTTTTGGGGGCTAGTTATCTCTTCAAATATTTTCCCAGTTTTTATTGGGTTGCAAATATCTCCCAGTTTATGCCTGTCTTCTCATGGTCTTCACAATACAATTCAAAAATCAGATGTACACTTTATCATTTTTCTCTTTTATTGATCACATGATCATCCTTTTTTCATATCTAAGAGATATTTGCCCAATCCAAAGTGAAACAGATTTTCTGTTTTCTTCTAGATGTTTTTAGTTTTCACATTTAGGTCTGTAATCCATGTTGAGTTGTTTTTTATATATGGTAAGAGGTGTGGATTGAAATTCTTTATTATTTTTTTTTTGGTATATGGATATCTAGTTATTCCAGAATCATTTCTGGAAGACATGATCCTTTATCCACTGAATTGTGTTTGCACATTTATCAAAAATTATCTATCATATATACATCAATATATATATATGTGTGTGTGTCTATTTATGCTCCATTGATTTGTCTACCTTCATGCTAATACCACAATGACTTTATTATTATAACTGTACAATAAGTTTTGAAATTAGGTAGTTTTAGTCCCCCAAATTTCTTCTTCTAGTTCAAATCTGCTTGGTTATTCTGTATTTTATGCATTTACAAATGAATTATGGAATCAGCCTGTCATTTTCTAAGGAAAGACTACTTGGATGTAATTGGGACTGAGATGACAATATTGAATCTTCTGGCCCAGGAACTTTGTGTATATCTCCATTCATTTTTGACCTTTTAAAATTTCTTTCAACAATTTTCTGTGTCCTACAAATCAATGTACAGGGTACTTCTTTTGTCGGATTTACCCCCTAAGTATTCATATTTCTAATACTACTGTTAATGTTAGTGTGTTCAATTATTCCTTGCTGATATATGGAAATTCAGTTGTTTTTATATTGATTTGATATCCTTCAAACTTGATAATTCATTTATTATCCCTTGTTGCTTTTATGCATATTCCATAGAATTTTCTACATAGACACTGATGGCATTTGTAACTAAGGAGAGTTTTATTTCTTCCTTTCCATTCTGGATGTGTTTTATTTGTTTTTACTGTTATATTGCGTGAGCTCGCACCACCAGTACAATATTGAATACAAATGGTGAGAGAGAGCATCTTTGTCTAGTTTATATTTCGGGGTGGAAACATTAACCATTAAGTATGATGCTACCTGTAGGTTATTATAGAGGCCCCTTATCAAATTGAGGAAGTTACTTTCTATTCCTAGTCTGTTGAGAGTTTTATCAGAGATGGATATTATCAAATGATTTTTCTTCTTCTATTGATCTGGTCTCATATTTCTTAATTTTTAAATGATTAATTACATTAATTTTGTACATTAAACCCATTTTTCATTCTTGCAATAAACCCTGTTTAGTTATCATATATTTATTATTCATTTTGCATATTGTTGGATTCATTCTGCTAAAATTTTATTTATAATTTTTGCATCTATATTCATGACAGATATTGGTCTCAGTTTTCTAGTAATGCTATCTGGTTTTGAATATTAGGACAATTTGGGTCTCACAGAATGATTTAGGAAATATATTTTTCCTCTTCAATTTTTTAGATTTTGGGTTATTTTTGTATCATTTTTAATTAAATGTTTGGTATGATTTACCAGTGATGCCAACCGGACTAGGAGTTCTTTTGTGGGAAGATTTTTATTTGTACATTCAATATTTTTCTTAGATATAGTGCTATTCAGGTTACCTATTTCTTGTTGGGAGATTTCGGTAGTTTGTGTCTTTCAGGGAAATTGTCCATTTCATCTAAGTTGTTGAATTTATGGGTATAAATTTGTCTATAATACTCCCTTATTATTGATTTAATATCTATAGAATCTGCAGTGGTGACATTTCTCCTCCTCTCTCATTTTTTCTAATCAGTCTGCCTGATTTATCAATTTTACTTAGAGATTTATCAATTTTGTTGATCTCAGAGAAATAGTTTTTCTTTCTTTATTTATCATTTTTGGTTTTTAATTTTATTGTCTTCTGCTCTGATGTTTATTATTTCAATTTTCTGTACACTTTGCAGTTTATTGGCTCTTTCTTTTCTAGCTTCATAAAGTAGAGGCTGAGACCATTTGATTCAGACATGTCATCTTTCTAATATAGATGTTTAGTGCCATAAATTTTCCTCTAAGTACTGCCTTAGTGGCCTCCCACAAATTTTGATATGTTTTATTTTTATTTCTTTCAGTTCAAAATACTTTATAATTTCATTTTGCTTTATTTTTTGATTCATGTATTATTTAGAAGTGTTTTATTTACTTTGTAAATATTTGGGAATTTTACAGATATCTTTTTGTCATTGATTTCTAATTTAAATCCATTTAGAGCAAAGAAAATACCTTGTATAATTTGAACTTTTTAAAATTTATTGAGACTTGTTTTATGGCCCCAAATATGGTCTTTGTTGGCATATGTTCTGTATGCACTTGAAAAGAATTTTTATTCTGACGTTTTTGGGTTTGTTATGTTGGTTGATAGTGCTTTTCAAGTCTTCTACATGTTCACTGATATTTTGGCTACTTGTTCTATTAATTATTGAGAAAGTGTTATATGACTATCCAATTATAATTCTGACCTTAACTATTTATTCTTGCATTTATATCAGTTTTTGCCTCATGTATTTTATGGCTGTATTAATAAGCACATTAAAGTTTATAATTTTATCCTCTTGAAGAATTGGCAGTTTATCATGAATTTATTACTTTTGATAATATTCTTTGCTCTAAAATCTACTTTGTATGATATTGATACAGCTATTGGTCCCTTTTTATTAGTGTTTGCCTAGTATATCTTTTTCAAGTCTTTTAAGTGTTTTTATTTTTAACCTCTTTGTATTTTATTTATTATTGTGAATTCCTAGTGGGCAGCATATGGTAGTGTCTTGGTTTTTTCATCCAATCTGATGATCTGATTTTATTTTGGATATTTGCAAACTTTACAACTAGTGTGAATGTTGATATGATTGAGCTTTTAATTACAGTCTTAATATTTGTCTTCTAATTGTTCAATGTGTTTATTGGTCACTTTATCTTCTTTTTGCCTTCTTATAGATTAATATAATATGTGTTATAATTCTTTTTTATGCATTGCTGCCTTTTAACTGTAACTCTTTATTGAATTATGTTGGTGGTTGCTTTGAGTCTTACAGTATACATTTGTGATTTATCATAGTCTAACTTCAAGTGATACTATGCCATAATACATTGTATAGGAAACTTACATCATCTTATTTCCTTTTCTTCCACCCTCCAGACTACGAACCAGTTTTGTAATGCATTTAAATTTTGCATATGCTATAAACTCCACTGTTGTAATTTTCTGTAAATAGTTTATTATTTTTTATAATAATATGTTATATTTACATAATAAAAATGTTTATATTTACTCATGTATTTTCTAGTTTCTGTGATTTTCGTTCTTTATTTAGATCCAGATTTCTACCTGGTATCATCTTCCTTATGCTTGAAGGAATTCATTTCACATTTATTGTAATGGAGACCTGGTGGTGATAAATACTTTGAAGTATTTCATTTCTGAGAAAGTATTTTGCCTTTATTTTTGAAAGGCGATTTCACTGACAAAATAATTCTAAATTTACTCTTTTATTTTTCTTTCAGTACCTTGAAGTTTTTACTCCATTGTCTTCTTGCTTGCACATTTTCAACTGAGAAATCTGATGCTATTTATACCTTTATTATTTGGTATGCAATGTATCTTTCTTCTCTCTGGCTACTATTTGATGATTTGCTCTTTATCAATAGTTTTAAGCAATTTCATGATGAATGCCATGGCGTAATTTTCTTCATTTTTATTATTCTGAGGGTCACTGAACTTCTTGGATCTGTGAGTTTGTTTGTTTTTAAATCAAATTTCTTCAAATATTTTGCTGCTCCTCTTTCCCGAAGTTGTCAGAGAACTCAATGATGACCTGACCTTTTATCCCAATTTTTTTTTGTCTGTGTGTTTCATTTGGATGTTTTCTATTGCCAATTCACCAAATTCTCTAATTTTTTTCTTCTGCAAAGTCTACTTAAGGAATTTTCAACTCAGAAATTGTAGTTTTATCTATAGAAAGTCATTTTGGATCTTTCAAAGTGTATTCAACATGTCTCTATTGAACGTGTTCAATATTTCCTCTAAAATTCTAAGTATTTGAAATAGAGTTATAATAATCTTTTCAGTATCCTAGTCTGCTAAATTTTTTTACCATATTTGTCATCTTACAGCCACTTTGATTAATTTTTCTCCTTATTATTTCCCATGTTTTGCATATCTCTTATTTTGAAATTGAATGTCAGCTATTGTAAATTTTCACTTTGTGTTCTGGAATTTTTTAATAAATATTTTCGATATTTATTCTGCAGTGCAGTTAAAATACTTGGAAATAGTTAGACCATTTTGTGCATTGCTTTAAACTTTGTTAGGAGGAACCAGAGCTAGAATTTAGTTCATGGCTAATTTTCATCCACGACTGAGATGAGAACCTTCTTATTATTCTACCCCATGCACTTTGAAACATGTTAGTCCACTTTGGCTATTAACAATAGGCAGTTTTCTCTGTCCTGTGTAATTTCTGAGTATTGTTTGCTGTAATAGTTTCAAGTGGTTGTTCTACTCCTTATATTGATCACACACATGCATGCAATGATTAGTACACAACTGAAAACTCAAGTGAAACCAGCTACAGAACTTCAGAGTTCTCTCTGTGTGTGTATCTCTCCTCTATGATGCTCTGTCCTATAAATTCTACCCTCCTTGGCCACGGAACATTTGCTCCATTACCTAAACTCTGCTTTGGTTAACAGTCCCTGCAACATTGCCTGGAAAGTTTCTCCAGTAACTAAGCTGGGGCAATTGTAGGATTGTTCACATGGGAACGCATACTTTGTGCCTCTTACTCCATATTTACTGGAGCAAATGCAACATATATATTTTAATGAAAGCTTTATCAAAATACAATTCACATATGATAAAATTTACCCATTTACACTGTACAATTCAATGTATTTTAGTATATTCACAAAGTTGTACAACGTACGCCACAAATGATTTTGAAATATTTCCATGACCCTGAAAATAAACCCTTTATCTTTTAGCAGTCTCTCCTCATTATTCCCCTACCTCCAACCATCCAATCCTAGGTAAGCACTAATTGAATTTCTAGCTCTATGAATGTGTCTATTCTAGACAATTCATGTAAAATAATTATATGATATGTTATTATATTGATATGACAGGTTCTATTCGACATATTGTTTTCAATGTTCATACAAATTTTAACGTGTCTTATAACTTCATTTGTTTTTATTGCTGAATAATATTCCATTGTGTGGATATACCACAGATTATTTATTCATTCATCAACTGGGTTGTTTCCATTTTAGCTACATGAATGTTGCTACCATGAACATTCATGTACACATTTTTGTGTGAGCATAAGTTTTCATTTCTCTTAAGGATATAACTAAGAGTGGAATTGCTACGTCATATGGCAACTTTAAGTTTAACTGTTTGAAGAACTGAAAAACTGTTTCCAAAGTGAATACATTTCACATTCTCAGCAGCAATGTTCAGTTGTCCCAATACCTGTACATCTTCATCAGCAATTGTCATTGTCCAAATTTCCTATTATAGTCAATGTGAAAGGCTGTAGTGTGTGTGAAGGGGTATCTCATTGTGGTGTTGATTTGGAATTTCCTAATGACTAATGGTTTCGAGAATCTATTCATATGATTATTTTCAATTTGTATACCTTGTTTTTGAGAAATGTCTTTTTGGATTGGTATTTATATTTTTTTGGGTAATTTGTCTTTTTAGTATTGAGTCGTAAGACTTCCTTATATATTCTATATATAAGTTCCATAATAGAAATATGATTTAGAAAAATTTCTCCCATAAATTTCACTTTCTTTTTTTAAGTATACAGTAAGTCGCCTACATACAAATGAGTTCTGTTCCAAGAGCACATTCCTAAGTCCAATTTGTTTGTAAGTCCAATAAAGTTAGCCTAGGTACCCACCTAACACAATCGGCTATATAGTACTGTACTGTAATAGGTTTATAATACTTTTCACACAAATAATACATAAAAACAAAGAAAAAATAAAGAAAACGTTTAATCTTACAGTACAGTACCTTGAAAAGTACAGTAGTACAGTACAACAGCTGGCATACAGGGGCTGGCATCGAGTGAACAGGCAAGAAGAGTTACTGACTGGAGGAGGGAGAGGAGGTGGGAGATGGTAGAGCTGAAGGATCATCAGCAACAGAAGATGGAGGGTAAGCTGCAATTTCGCTCATGCCTGACGTTGATGGCACAGGTTCTGGTTCCTTGCTGGATTCAATTCTATCTACCCTCTTGAAAAAACCGATCCAGTGATGTCTGGGTAGTAGCTCTTTTTTTTCCATCATAGATGACATGGTAGCACTGGATTGCATTCTGAACGGCTGCTGAAACCTTCGTGTATTGTTCTACATTCAGGTCCTGTGCCTCACAAACTAACAGTGCCTCCTCAAATAAAGAAAATCCCCTTGCCATGTCCTGCGTCTTGAATCTCTTCGGTTCTTCAGCTACTTCCTCTTGTCTCTCTTCGTCCTTTCTCTGGGCCTCAAATTCCATCAGGTTTTCATTAGTAAGCTCCTCGTGTGGCACAGCAAGTTCCATCATTATCTCTTGGCGCTTCTTAGCAGTACCAGCTACACCACCACTGCTTTTATGCTTGCTTCCGGACGTCCTGGGCTTGAAATAAAGATACTGTACTCTATACAGTACTGTACAGTAAAGTACACAAAAGCACAAACACTTGTAGAGGATGCATGCATGTGACAATGTACACAAGATATGTGAGCTAACTTATGTGATTGGACATGTGAACACACGGTCGCATCTTTGAAAGTTTGCAACTTGAAGGTTTGTATGTGGGGGACTTACTGTAGTTGATTTACAATATTATATTAGTTTCAGGTGTACAGCATAGTGTTTCAGCATTTTTGCAGATTATACTTGGATATAAATTATTATAAGATAATGACTATAACTCCCTATGCTATACAGTATATCTTTGTTGCTTATCTATTTTATACATAGTAGTTTGTATCTGTTAATCCCACACCCCTAATTTGTCCCTCCCCTCTTCTCTCTCCCCTTTGGTAACCACAAGTTTGTTTTATATATCGGTGAGTCTTTTTCCGTTTTGCAAATACACTCACTTGTATTACATTTTAGATTCCAAATATAAGTGATAGCATACAGTATTTGCCTTTCTTATTTCAATAAGCATAATATTCTCTAAGTCCATCCATGTTGCTGCAAATGGCAGAATTTCATTCTCTTTTATGGCTGAGTAATATTCATTGTGTGTGTGTGTGTGTGTATCACATCTTCTTAATCCAATCATCTGTTGCTGGGCACTTGGTTTGCTTCCATGTCTTGATTATTGTAAATAGTGCTGCTATGAACATTGGGTTGCTGGTATCTTTTCAAATTAGTGTCTTTTTTTCCCCAGATATATACCCAGGAGTCGAAAGCCTGAATGATATGGTAGTTCTATTTTCAGTTTTTGAGGAACTTCCATACTGTTTTTCATAGTAGCTGCATCAATTTTTTCCCCAGCCACAGTGTACAAGAGTTCCTTTCTCTCCATATCCTCAACAACATTTTTTATTTGTAGACTTTTCGATAATAGCCATTATGACATATGCGAGGTGATAATTTATCTTGGTTTTGATTTGCATTTCTGTAATAATTAGTGATGTTGAGCATCTTTTTATATGTCTCTTATTCATCTGTATGTCTTCTTTGGAAAAATATCTATTTTGGTCTTCTACTCATTTTATAATTGGGTTGTTTGTATTTTTGATATTGAGTTCTATGAGTTGTTTATATATTTTAGATATTAATCCCCTACCAGTCATATCATTTGCACATATTTTCTCCCATTCAGTAGGATGTCTTGTTTTGTCAATGTTTCATTTACTGTGCAAAAGGCTTTAAGGTTAATTAGGTCCCATTTGTTTATTTTTGATTTTATTCCTTTTGCCTTAGGAGACAGATACAAAAAATATTGCTACAATTTATGTAAAAGAGTGTTTTGCCTATGTTTCCTTGTAAGAATTTTATGGTTTCTGATCTTACATTGAGGACTTAATCCATTTTGAGTTTATTTTTCTGTATGGTATTAGAGAATGTTCTAATTTCATCCTTTTACATGTAGCTGTCCAGTTTTCCCAGCACCACTTATTGAGGAGACTGCCTTTCATCCATTGTATATTCTTGCCTCCTTCATCATAGATCAATTGATCATAGGTGTGTGGGTTTATTCTGGGCTCTCTATTTTGTCCCATTGATCTATATATCTGTGTTTGTGCCAATACCACACTATTTTGATTACTGTAGTTTTGTAGCATAGTCTGGTCTGAGAGGGTGATACCTCCAATTTTGTTCTTTTTTTCTTGAAATTGCTTTGGCAATTTGGGGTCTTGTGGTTCCATATGAATTGCAGGATTATTTGTTCCAGTTCTGTGAAAAATGTTGTAGGTATTTTGATAGGGATTGCATTAAATCTGCAGATTGTTTTGGGCAGTATGGACATTTTAACAATATTAATTCTTCCAGTCCAAGAGCACAGGGTATCGTTCCATTTCTGTGTATCATTTCAATTTCCTTCCTCAGTGCTTTATAGTTTTCTGAGTATAAGTCTTTCACCTTCTTGGTTAAGTTTATTCCTAACTATTTTATTCATTTGATATGATTTTAAATGGGATTGCTTTGTTTACTTTCTCTTCCTGATATTTCATTTTTAGTGTATAAATATGCAACAGATTTCTGTATATTAACCTTGTATCCTGCAATCTTACTGAATTTATTTATTAGTTCTAATAGTTTTTGAGTGGAGATATTATGGTTCTATATATAAAGTATCATGTTATCTGCAAGTAGTGACAGTTACCTCTTCCCTTCTAATTTGGAAATATATTATTTCTTTTTCTCCTCTGATTGCTGTGGCTTGCATTTTCAATACTATGTTTTAAATAGAAGTGGAGAGAGTGAGTATCCTTTTCTTGTTCCTGAATTTAGTGGGAAGGCTTTCAGCTTTTCACCATTGAGTATGATGTTGGCTGTGGGTTTGTCATAAACGGTCTTTATTACATTGAAATATGTTTCCTCTACACCCACTTTGATGAGAGTTTTTGTCATGAAATATTGAATTTTGTCAAAAGGTGTTTCTGCATCTATTGAGATGATCATGTGACCTTTATCTTTCCTTTTGTTAATGTGTATCACATTGGTTGATTTGCGATTGTTGGACCAGCTTTGTGGTACTGGCATTAATCCAATTTGAATGGTATATGGTCTTTTATATATATTGTTGGATTCAATTTGCTAATATTTTCTTGAGGATTTCTACATCCATATTCATCAAAGGTATTGGCCTGTGATTTTGTTTTGTGTCTTTGTTTGGTTTTGGCATCAGGGTAATTGTGGTCTCATAGAATGAGTTTGGAAGTATTCCATCCCATTCAATTTTTTGGAATAGCTTGTGAAGGATAGGTATTCTTCTGTATATATTTCGTATAATTCCCCTGTTAAGCCATCTGGTTTTGGACTTTTCTTGCTGGGATCTTTTTGAATTACAAATTCAATTTCATTTCTATTGATCTGTCTGATCAAATTGTCTGTTTCTTCTTAACTCAGTCTTGGCAGGATGTATGTTTCTAGAAATGTGTCCATTTTTTCTAGGTTGTCCTATTTGTTTGCATATGTGTTTGTAATATTCAATTATGATTTTTTGTATCTTTATTGTATCAGTTATTTCTCTTCTTTTATTTCGCTTATTTAGATCCTCCCTCTTGTCTTCTTGATTAACCTGGCTAAAGGTTTATCAATTTTATCTTTTTCAAAAAACAGTTTTAGTTTTCATTGATCTTGCTATTTTTTAAATCTCTTTTATTTATTTCCTCTCTGATCTTTATTATTTCCTTCCTTCTGCTGACATTGAGATTCCTTGACATTGGGCTTCTTTTCCTAATTTTTAGGTGGGAGGTTAGGATGTTTATTTGAGATTTTTTTTGTTTCTTGAGGAAGGCCTGTATTGCTATGAACTTCCCTTAAGAGGGAAGCTTTTGCTGCATCCCATAGACTGTGGATTGTTGTGTTTCCATTTTCATTTATCTTGAGGTATTTTCTGAATTCCTCTTTGATTTCATCATTGACCCATTGGTTTTTTAGTAGTATGTTGTTTTTTGTTTTTACATCTTTATTGGAGTATAATTGCTTTACAATGTTGTGTTAGTTTCTGTTGTACAATGAAGTGAATCAGCTATTTGTATACATATATCCCCTCCCTCTTGGACGTCCTTCTCCCCCCACATCCCATCCATCTAGGTCACCACAGAGCACTGAGCTGAGCTCCTTGCACTATACAGCAGGTTCCCACTAGCTATCTTTTTACACGTGGCAGTGCACATATGTCAATCCCAATCTCCCAATTCATCCCACCCCCCTACCAGGTCCACACATCTGTTCCCTACATCTGTGTCTCTATTCCTGCTCTGTAAATAGGTTCATTTGTACCATTTTGGGAAAAATCTATGGCCAGCTCATGGCCAATTAACTCAGAATATCAGAAAATGGATAAAAAAGATGTGGTACATATATACAGTGGAATATTACTCAGCTATAAAAAGGAATGAAATTGGGTCATTTGTAGAGACATGGATGGACCTAGAATCTATCATACAGAGTGAAGAATGTTGCATTTTTTAAAAATTTGTCTTTCTATATGCTGTGATTGTGTGATTTCCATTAGCCTATCTTCCAGATCACTTATGCATTCTTCTTTGCCATTTAGTCTGCTATTCATTGTTTCTAGAGTGCTTTTTATCTCAGATATTGCATTATTTATTTTTGGTTGGGTCTTTTTTATATTTTCTAGTTCTTTGTTAAATGATCTGTGTTTAGATCAATTCTCTTCCTTAATTCAGTTAACATTTTTATTACCAATGTTTTGAATTCTTATCTGGTAAATTTTAAATTTCTCTTTTATTACTTATTTCTTCAGGGGTTTTCTCTTGCTCTTTCAATTAAGAGTATTTCCTTTGCCTTTTCATTTCCCTTAACTTTCTCTGTCTCTATGAATTTAGTTACCTCTTGTGATCTTGAAATGTTTCATTTTATGTCAGAGCATCTCTACACAGACTGCATGTGCCTAATTTCTTTGGTGGGAAAGCTGAATTTGATGTGGATGCCAGTTACATCTTTCCTCAGGGTATGCTGGCAGCTGTCACCTTGGTATGGGGTGTAGCTGGTGATGGAAGAGCTAGAGCCTATGTGTGAGGAGTGACTTCCTCTCTGCTTAGTGACCATCACCACCCTGTTAGTGGTGGGGTCTGCTCTTAAGTTGCTGAAGCAGAATCTCCAAGGGTCAGTCTTGAGCTGGCTCTGTTCCCTTTAAGTGTGCATTTTCCTTTTCCCTGTGCTTGGACATTTGCCCCCAGAAAGATGAGTGCTGAACCAAGTGGGGCTTATGTGCTTACAGAGGTCCAATGCTCTGCTTGTGTGGGCAGCAGCAGCTCCACTCAGATGCAGCCCACAGTCATATCTTTTCGCCTGTCATGGCCACCCCAGATCTAGTGTTAGACTGTGGCATGGAGTAAGTGGGGCCCAAACGTTTACCTCCCTCAGGCTGGAGAGCACAGTAAGGTGGCTGTGGGAATTTTAGGGGCCACTCTTGTCAGAAGTCTGGGATGCTTCTGGGGTTGCTGCTTGAGTAAACACCAACAATGGCCACCACTGTCCCACCTGGTCTATGCCCTTGACCCCCAGGTCAGCTTTTCTTTCCTTCATCAAGTCTTTTCCTTGGTTCTGGCTGCCCTCAATCCAGTACCAAGCTGTGGTATGGATTGTGCAGGGCTGGGGCATTCTCTTAGCTCAACTGGGGAGCATGGCAAGGCAGTAGCCACAAGGGCAGACCTCTCTCCACCCTGCCAGGGCACATGCCAGCATATGCACACTCCTCGTGAGTGGATCTAGGCTTCTCCAGACTTTATATCTGTCCCTGAAATTCTGTAAGCAGCCAAGGGGGCTTTTCTCCTACATGTAGGTCCCCAGAACTGGGATGCCCAGTCTGTGGCTTGACCAATCCCTCCCCAGGGTGAGTGTCCAGCCATGTGATCTCCCTTTTCCTCTGAGTCACCTCACAGGGACATAGGTCTTGACCTGATGCTTTTCTTCGCATCCTACCTGATTATGTGTGTATTTTTGTATTACACTCTTGGTTGCATACGTGTGCTTCTGCCGATTTCCAGTTTGTTTTCCATGAGATTCGTTCCACATATAAATGTATTTTTGATGTGTTTGTAGGGACAGGAGAGCTCCACGTCCTCTTACTCTGTCATCTTGACCTCCTCAGTCTCTATTCTTTATTATTTCTTTCCTTTGTTTGCTTTAAATTTAGTTAGCTCTTCTTTTTCCAGTGTCCTAAGGTGGAAAATTAGCTTATTGATTTGTGATCTTTCTTCTTTCTTAATACAGATATTTACAGCTATAAATTTCCCTGCAAGCACTGCTTTATCTCTGTCCCATAAGTATTATGTTGTGTCTTCATTTTCATTCATCTAAAATTATTTTATAATTACCCTTTTTTTTTTTTTTTTTTTTTTTTGCAGTACGCGGGCCTCTCATTGTTGTGGCCTCTCCCGTTGCAGAGCACAGGCTCCAGACGCGCATGCTCAGCGGCCATGGCTCACGGGCCCAGCTGCTCCATGGCATGTGGGATCCTCCCGGACTGGGGCACGAACCCACGTCCCCTGTATCGGCAGGCAGGCTCTCAACCACTGCACCACCAGGGAAGCCCCTATAATTACTCTTTTGATTTATTCTTTGACTCATTGATTATTTAAGATTGCATCTTTTTTCAAGTTTCCACATATTTGTGAGTTTTTCTGCTTTTTATTTTGAATTTCATTCCATTTTGGTCAGAGCATCACTTTGTATTTTTTATATCTCTTTAAATTTGCTGAGATTTGTTTTACAATTTAGTGTATGGTTGATGCTGGAGAGTTTCTAGTGCACTTAAGAATATATATTTTGCTGTTGTGTAAAGTATACTATAGATGTCTGTTAGGTGAAGGTGGTTTATACTACTGTTCATATCTTCTATTTTCTTGTTGATCTTCAGTCTAGCTGTTCTACTGATTCTTGAAATATTGGTATTTAAGTCTCCAAATATTATTGTTGAATTTTTCTTTTTCCTTTCTCCTTTTATTTCTGTTAGTTTTTGCTTCATGTATTTTGGTGCTCTGTTATTAGACACATACATGTTTATAATTGTTATATCTTTCTGATAAGTTGATAATTTATATTTATAAAAATTTATAAAAATAAAAATTTATATTTATCGCCAATATATTTTTTAAATTTTTATTTATTTATTTATGGCTGTGTTGGGCCTTTGTTTCTGTGTGTGGGCTTTCTCTAGTTGTGGAAAGTGGGGGCCTCTCTTCATCATGGTACATGGGCCTCTCACTATCACGGCCTCTCTCGTTGCAGAGTACAGGCTCCAGACACATAGGCTCAGTAACTGTGGCTCACAGGCCCAGTTGCTCCACAGCATGTGGGATCTTCCTAGACCAGGGCTCGAACCCGTGCCCCCTGCATTGGCAGGCAGATTATCAACCACTGTGCCACCAGGGAAGGCCTATTACCAATATTTTAAAAAATCTATTTTGCCTGATATCAGTAATTTTGTGGGAAACTAGACATTTTAGATAATATATTGTAGAAACTCTAGGTACTGGTCCACTCTTCCCCCCCTCCACTGTTTTTAAAAACTATTGTTTGATTATTTAATTGTTTACTGACTGGCTGCATTATTTTAGGGAAATCTATTCAATCCCCTCCCAAATGGTTTTAAGCCTCTGATATTGCACCTCTGGAAGGCACAACTTTTGATACACTCACAGTCATCCTGGGATGCCAGTGATTTTGGTGGGGCTTTATTTTTCTCTTTACCTGACCATATAAGTTGTTAAACTCCACCATTTGCCTAGTGATTGCTCTATTGTTTTCCACAATGTCCTGGAAGCATAAATTGCTCTACGAATTATTACAACCAGAATCTGGTTCGCTAGAAAAAATAGTTTCTGAGGACAGTGTTTGATATTTGTTTTGTCTCCATGAGTGACAACTAAGCAGAAGAAGAGAACACCTACCTCTCAACTGTAATTGCCATGTTTTAGCCTCAGTAGCAGGTAGCAGGAGGAAGAAGTAGAAGCACTGTGGTCCTGCTTCTTCCAGGTAGAAAACCCTCTGATTGGGAGCTGGGGAATAAGAACCCTGTGTTCTTGGCTGAAGCAATATGGATTGAAGCCTCCACATCACTGAGTTTGGAGAGGTAATGGAGGGATAAGTCTTGGTTCAAATACCACAAACTTATCTTTCTTGCTGAATTTTCATGTGCTCTCTTGAATAGATATTGCTTCATTTGCTCTTTGTCCTTCCAATCATTCCAAGGGCTTTAGATAGTTATTGGAATTTTAAAAATAATTTTCACCTTTTTTTACTGGGGTGCAGATCAGCAAAGCTCCTCACAATGTCATGCTAGATGTCAATTTTCTAGGTCACATTTTAAGATATTTTTCTTCAGTTTCTTGTATATCATCATTGATTTCCTGACTACTGCTTCTATTGATTACTGAGAGAGAAATGTTGAAGTTTCCAAGTATATTTGTGGATTTTTCCACTCTCCTTTCAGATCTACATGTTTTTGCCTCATATGTTTTGAAGCACTCTTTTACTTGCTTAAATATTTTTGTTATGTTTCTTGGTGAATTGATCAATTTATTTTTATGTAATAACTTTCTATATTCCTGCTAATATTGCTTCTAGTGAAGTTTGCATTGGTATTAAGAAGCAACTCCATTTTCAATCCTGATATTGTTAACATATCTATATATTTTTAATTAAAGTGGGTTCCTTGAAGGCAGTGTATAATTGGATCCTGCTCTTCTATCTAATCTGAAAATATCAGTCTTCTTAAAAAATTTTATTGGAGTATAGTTGATTTACAATATTGTGTTACTTTCTGCTGTATAGCACAGTTAATCAGTTATTCATATACATATATCCACTCTTTTTTAGACTCTTTTCCCATATAACTCATTACAGAGTTGAAAAATCAGTCTTTTAATTGGTATGTATTCATTTTCTATCCTTCCATAACAAGCTACCACAAATATAGCTACTTAAGACAAAACCACCTTTTATTTTATTTTTTTGAACTTTAAAGATTAGATTTATTTGGAGAAAACAAAAAACCCTACAACCTAAAGGATGGGATTTTACATCTCAAGGCATCTCCCAGGTAATAAGTCTACAGGTTACAAATCATTATCATAGAAGATATTTTTGTACAAATTTTACATGTATTGAGGAGCGGGTCATAAATCCCTGTTTGTTTTAACAGGGTGGCAGCGTAGAGGAATGGGGGGAAAAACAGATTTTTTGGACACATCTATTTGGAAGCAGACATGAAGAGGGCAAACCCTACTTTTTCATCATCTATAGCAAATGGTTAAAAAAAATACCCTCTCAAACTTGGGTATCTCTAAAAGCCACTTCCTAGCTACTACCCACTCCAAGCCAATTATTTAAAGTTACTTCACTTGGTATGTCTTTTATGTCCACTGGGTAAATGATTCATTATGCTCACTGCTGCAGCACTCATAAACCAGCACCTCTGCATGGCTGTAAAGGGTCTAACCTAGGACTGATGCGAGAAGAGACCAAGATGTCTTTTCTCTGCAGGTACCAATATTGCCTGTAAGGACACCATCTGTTGAGCTGACAGTACCAAGGTGCACATAAAAGCAGGCAAGTAAATCTACTGTGTTGCAAGAGAATCCAGGACCTTGTGAAATTGTTCTTCTCCATTATCATTTATTCTTTCAAGGGGATGCTAAAAAAAAACAGAACCAAAAAAAAACACACATTGGTCTAAGCTACATTATAAATCCAAACATTGGTGTGGGATTTCACTTGGAGAGAAGGAAACTTTTGTTTTTTAAAAAGCCCCCCAAACCCCAATCAAGGTTTTAAGAAAGGCTCCCAATTTAACCACCCTCACTCACCACCTAAGACTAGTAATTCTAAAGTTTTCTGAGGTGTAAAAGGGGTCAAAGCAGCAGGAGCACGAATGGCTAGAGGGAAGGAGTGTCAAAGCATGAAGGAGGCAAGATTTGCTTGAGAAAAAGCAGTGATTATTCCTCATTAGACAGCTCCCAGGGGCTCTAGAGAATGCTTAGGAGGTCAAGTATGTGACTTAAGTAGAAGCTGCCTGTAGGAAGGTTAACAGGAAAGAGTAGCATGATGAACATAAGATGATGACAAGAGTCTAAATTTTTAAAGCTTCAAGATTTCAACAGAATGTGGGTATATTTGAACTTTCAGAAGGGGTAGTGTTTAAGAAAGGGTGAAACCAGGACACATAAAAGACCTGGGAATTCCCACAACCCTTAAGTGCTTCCTGCTCCAGGAGGTAAACGACTCCTTTACCTCCTGTTTGGTGTTTACTGGAGGTGATACCATTTTCCCTGTTACTGGTGCAAAATAATTCATCAAATCCCCAAGCTTCTTTTCAAATCACGATTTCCCCATTTACTTTGGTCACCAAACAGTCCTATTCTTCAGTGGCCTGTAGACTCACTCCCACCTACCCCCGTGGGGGGCACAAATGAAGGAACTCCCCCTTAGGCTGGCCCCAGTAACTCAGAATTAAATAAGAGGTGGGGCTGGCAGCCTTCTGGAGACTAAAACAACATCAGAGACTAAACCTACCTTGCCAAGAATAGAGAATTTATTCAGATACTGTTTGCTAATTCATGTATGCCACAACAGGATAAGAATTAAAGGTAGAAACCTCACACTCTTCCTTATACCTGCCTACTGCCCAACTAGATTCCAGACACTGCATCACTATCACTGCCATCTTGCTAAACGGAGGTCCCTAGGCACTAATCACACAGGCAACTGCACATGTCATAAAGATGCACCACAACTTTAAACTTACAGCATTAAAAGCTGTACATCTCTCTCTGGCTACATTGGTGATTCTCCAGTTAGTTCAATATTTTAAAGGCTGCAGAAGTATGCAAAAGAATTTCATTTTGTTTCTTTTAAAAAAAAAAGATAAGAAAGGTATCCAGGAGATGGTGAGTTTTATTTTGTCTTGTCTGGATAGAGGTTTGATTTGCTCTCGAATGTCCCAGGGTGGTGAGAGACTAGGAGAAAGCACAGGATGCAGAGGTCTATTCAGTGTAATCTTCTCCCTCATTTTCATCTTCACCATCAACGGCAAGAGCAGCATACTTGTTTGCAGAACTGAACTTAGAGGCTGGATTTTCTTCAGCTTTCTTTGGCTCAGGTGCAGATCTGGAGTCTTGATCCTTTTTGCCAGCTTTCCTATCTGACTCGTTCCAGTGGTCTTTGTTCCTTCCATCTCCTGGACCACAGCTGGAATTTCCACTTTGGCCTTTTGGGGCACTCACCCCATCTACTTTATTTTCATCTTTCCTTACTGGTCCTTCCTCAGATGGTTGAGCTGGAATTACTTTCCCTCCACCACTTGTAGGGGACTGCTGCTCTGTGTCTGAGTTCTGAGATCGAGCAGGAGGGTTAGAACTTCGCTTCACCCAAGCATTCTCCTTTGATGGAGGGGCTGGCATTACCTTTAGAGGCTGTTCAGGTTTGGGAGGCTTAAAAGTTGGAGACTGACAGTCTTCTTCTTTATTGGGTGTTTCATTTTCTAGAGACTTCTCACTCTCTCTCCTTCATGCATTTCTGCTAGATGTGGCTGAGGTCCCCATTTGTGATGACTCACTTCCTGTCCTCGATCGTTCCCGTTCCTGAGTTTCTTCACTTCACCAGCTTGGATGTTTCTCCCGAGGCCGTCGTTCTAGTTTTGGCTCATCCAACTGACTCTGCAGTTTCTCCGGTTCCTTCTGTAGCCGCTCTTCTACTTCTCTTTCTCTAGCAGCTGTGTCAACAGGCTTTGCCCCTCCAAAGATAGAGGCTGCTCGACTGGACTGGGACGTGCTAGCAGAGGAATCATTTTCCTCAGGAGTACTCCAAGGCTTTAGGTTCAGTTTGGGTCTTTGGCGGGGACCTCTATCATCAGGCCTATAATCATCCCGAGAGTAATCGTCTCTGGAGCTCCATGACTGGTCATCTCGTCTGTCATATCTGTCTTCATAGCGGTCCCCGCCTCCTCTGTAGTCGTCATCCCTATGGTACCCACTACCAAATGCTCTTCTGCCACTTCCTATCCTGGAATCGTAGCCTCTATAATAGTCTCTGCTGCCTCGGTCATCATAGCGATCTCGGCCCCCGTATCGATCCATGTCCCGGCATGGGCCATCACGGTAACTGTCCTGATGCCCATCACGATATCGGTCTGAATCATAGTGATCTGGATACTTGTCTCCAAAGCTATCATCACCTCTTCTAGGTGGGTAGTCATCAAAGCTGTCTGTAATAGGACGGGCCCTCCAGTCTGTATCTGTTTTGTCAGAATCCCGATTTCTATCTCGGCCAAAAGAACGATCATCCCTGTCTTTATCCTGTGCTTGATCAGCAACATCCACTCGAATTCTCCTGTTACCTAGAGACTCTTCATTGAGGCTCAGGGCACTGAACAAGGAATCCAGGTCCTCAAACTCAGCATAACCAAAACCTTTCAACTGCTCAGGATTGCTGGGTTCACGTGGTAAACGCACTTCACTGATATTTAATCCTTTAAAGAATTCCTTAATGGAGTCTTTTGTCACATCATAGGGCAGGTTCCCTAGAAAAGCAGTGTAGGGTGGTGATTTGGGAAGACGGCTCTGGTCGATATTGGGTTCCCGAGCAGCCTGTGGAGCAGTGGGCAGGGTGGAACGGTCAATTGGAGGTACCCTATACACGTCATCATCATTACTATGCCAAGAGGTTGAAACATCTCCTTCTAGGTCATCTGTTTCACCAGCCCAGCTGACTGGTTTGGGGACATAGGTGCTTCCTCCACCAGTCCCTCCATCCTCAGCCAGGAAGTCTGTTAGGGAGATAGTCTTCCCCTTATTCTTCTTTTTTGCTGAGGCCGCCATGTTGGGAGAGGGAGAGAGAATGCAAAAGAAAATCACCTTTTATGACATTCTTGGAAGTGAAACAGCCAGGTGGTCTCAAGTAGGTTCTCTGCTTAGGATCTCACAAGTATGAAATAAATATGTTTGACAGTCTGAGCTCTTATTTGGGGGCTACAGGATGAATTCAATTCCAGGCTCATTTTGGTTGTTGGCAAAATTCATTTTATTCAGCAAGTTGACTGCAAGATGACTGAAGTTGCCACTTAACTACTGACTGTTGGCCTGGGATCACTCTTAGCTTCTAGAGACTAGGCACTTTCCTTGGCTCATGACCCTCTAAATCTTCAAAGCCAAAAATTGGGTGATGAAATCTTCTTATGCTTTGAATCTCTCTGACTGCTTCTTCTACTGCATCTCTCTACTTTTAAGGGCTTGTGAGATTACTAAATGAAAGAGGTCATACACCAAAACCTACATATTGCATAATTTTATTTCTGTGACATTATGTGTAAGGTGAAAGTATAGGGAGAGAAAACATATGAGTGGTTGCCATGAATTTTGGATGAAGATAAGGGCTGATTACAAAGGGATACACAAGATAATATTTTAGATGGTATAACTGTTCTATATGGTATGGTGCTTGTGGTTATATGATTATTCATGAAAATTAAAAATCTTTCATCTAGATGAAGGAGGAATCCAGAATGGAATACCAGCTATGAAATGAATCTAACTATATTATATGGCCTCATTGAAGGGTTTGACAAAGAAAAGAGCTGACCTAAGTAATGTTCAAAAACAGCGTTTTTGCTACATACATTACTATATGAGTTTAAGGCATACAGCATAATGATGTGACATATATATTGCGAAATGATAAACACAATAAATTAAGTTTGTTCCATGATCTATAGCTACAAAAAATAAATATTTTTTTGTTGTGATGAGAACACTTAGGATTTACTCTATTAACAACTTTCATATATATTATAAAACAGTGTTAACTATAGTCATCATGTTGTATGTTATATTCCTAGTACTGATTTACCTTATAATTGGAAGTTTGTACCTTTTGACAACCCACACACAATTCCTTCTCCCCCTAAACCCTGCATTTGGTAGACACACATTTGAACTTTTTTTATTAGCTTCTTTTTTTGTTTTTGTTTTCTTTCCACATATAAGTGAGGTCATAGAGTGTTTGTCTTTTTCTGTCTGACTTATTTCACTTAGCATCCATCCACATTGTCACAAATGGCAAGATTTCCTTCTTCTTGTGGCTAAATAATAGTCCATCACACACACATGCACACACACATGTCACTAATTTTTTCTTATTGAGATATAATTAACATACAATATTATATTAGCTTCAGATGTACAGCACAACTCATATTTTTATACATTATAAGATGCGCATCACAATAAGACAAGTTAACATCCATCACCATAAAAAGTGGCTGCAATGTTATTGACTATATTCCCTATGTCTACATTACATCCCCATGACTAATAGCTGGAAGTCAGTACCTCTTTATCCCCTTTACCAATTTTGTTAATCCCCTCACCCCTCACATCTCTGGCAACAAACAGTTTGTGCTCTGTATGTATGAGCCTCTTTCTGTTTTGTTTTATTTGTTCATTTGTTTTGCTTTTTAAATTCCACATATAAGTTATATCACATGATATTTGTCTTTCTCTGTCTGCCTAACTACACTTAGTATGATAATCTCTAGGTCCATTCATGTTGCTACAAATGACATCATTTCATTCTTTTTTATGGCTGAGTAATATTCGTGTGTGTGTGTGTGTATCACATCATGTTTATCCACTCATCTGTGGGTGGACATTTATGTTGCTTCCATATTGGCTGTTGTAAATACTGCTGCAATGAACATAGGGATGCATATATCTTTTCAAATTAGAGTGTGTTTTTTATTGTTGTTTTAGATACTATTTTCTTTTATTGTTTAGAGTTTTTGTGTTGTTTTTAATACCCAGAAGTGGATTCCCTGGACTGTATGGTAGTTCTATTCTTAGTTTTCTGAGGAAACTCCATACTGTTTTCCATATGGCTGTGCCAAGATACATTACTACCAACAGTGCATGAGGATCCCATTTCTTCCACATGCTCACCAATTGTTGTTTCTTGTCTCTTTTATAATAGTTATTCTGACAGATGTGAGGTAGTATTTCATTGTGGTTTGGATACGCATTCCTCTGATGATTAGTGATGCTGAGTACATTTTCATGTGACTGTTGGACATCTGTATGACTTATTTAGAAAAATGTCTATTATGGTCTTCTTCCCATTTTTATTCAGGTTCTTTTGGGGTTTTTTTTATATTGAGTTGTATGAGTTCTTTATGTATATTGGATATCAATCTTTATCAGATATATGATTTGCAAATATCTTCTGCCAATCAGTAGGTTGATATTTCATTTTGTTAGTGGCTTCCTTCCCTGTGCAAAAAGGTTTCTAGTTTGATGTAGTCCCATTTGTTTATTTTTGTAATTGTTCCTCTTGCCTGAGGACACAGATCCAAAATAATATTGCTAAGACAGATGTCAAAGAACTTACAGCCTGTGTTTTCTTCTAAGAATTTTATGGTTTCAGGTATCACATTGAAGTCTTCATTCCATTTAGAATTTATTTCTAAATATTGGGTAAGACAGTGGTCCAGTTCCATCCTTGTGCACATATCTGGCCAGCTTTCCAAACACGATTTATTGAAGGGACTGTCTTTTCCCCACTGTATATTCTTGCATACATTGTTGAATATTTATTGGCCAAGTAATTGTGAGTTTATTTCGGTGCTCTCTATTTTGTTCCATTGATATATGTGTCTATTTTGCTGCCAGTACCATACTCTTTTGATTACTATAGTTTGTAGTATATTTTCAAGTATAGGAGCATGATACCTTCAGCTTTGTTCTTTTTTCTCAAGATTGCTTTAGCTACTTGTAGTCTTTGTGATTCCATAAAATCTTAAGAATATTTGTTCATGTTCTCTGAAATATGCTATTGCTATTTTGATAGGCATTGCATTGAATCTATAGATTGTTTGGGTAGTATGAATATTTTAACAATATTGACTCTCCCCATCCATGAGCACAGTATAGATTTCCATTTATTTGTGTCATCTTCAATTTCTTCAGTGTCTTCTAGTTTTCAGAGTACAACTCCTTGTTTAAATCTATTTTTCAGTATTTTATTCTTTTTGATGTGATCATAAATGGAATTGTTTTCTTCATTTGTCTTTCTGATAGGATTATTAGTGTATATAAATGCAACAGATTTCCATATATAATTTTGTATCTTGCAACTTTACTGAATTCATGTATTGGTTCTAATAACTTTTTGGTGGAGTCTTGAGGGTTTTTTATATATAGTATCATGTCATCTGCAAATAGTGACAGATTTACTTATACCATTCAAATTTGGATGACTTTTATTTATTTTTCTTGTCTGATTGCTATGGCTGGGACTTCTAATGCTGTGTTAAATAACAATGGCAAGAGTAAGCATCCTTGTTTTGTTCCTCATCTTAGAGGAAATGTTTTCAGCCTTTAAATGTTTAGTATGATGCTAACTGTGGGTTTGTCATAAATGGTCTTTATTAGGTTGAGATATGTTTCCTCTAAACCAACTTTGTTGAGAGTTTCTATTATGAATGGATATAGAATTTTGCCAAATGTCTTTTTACATCTATTTAGGTGATCATGTGATTTTTATCTTTTTTTAACGTGGAGTATCACATTAATTGATTTGTGTATATTGAAGAATCCTTGCCTCTCTGGGATAAATCCCACTTGATCATGGTATATGATCGTTTTTATTTATTGTTCAATTCTATTTGATAGCATTTTACTGAGGAGTTTTGCATCTGTATTCATCAGAGATATTGGCCTGTAATTTTCTCTTCTTTGTGGTATCTTTGTTTGGTTTTGGTGTCAGGGTAATTGTGGGCTCATAGAATGAGTATGAGGGTGTTCATGCCCTTAAAGTTTTTGGAAAAGTGTGATAAGATAGCTATTAACTCTTCTTTATATGTTTGATAGAATTCCCTGAAAAGCTTTCTGGTTCTGGACTTTGGTTGTTGGGAGTTTTTGTTTTTGTTTTTTATTGATTCAAATCCAGCAACTAGTAATAAGTCTATTCTGACTATCTATTTCTTCCTAATTTAGTCCTGGAAGATTGTAAGTTGCTAGGAATGTATCTATTCTTCTAAGTTGTCTAATTTTTTGGCACATAACTGTTTATACTCTTCTCTTATGGTTCTTTGTATTTCTGTGATATTGGTTGAAATTTCTCCTCTTTCATTTCTAATTTTGTTTACTTGGGTCCTCTCTCTTTTTTTAATGAGCCTGGCTAGAGGCTTATCAATTTTGCTTCCCTTCTCAAAAATCCAGCTCTTGTGCTTCCCTGGTGGTGCAGTGGTTGAGAGTCCACCTGTCGATGCAGGGGACACGGGTTTGTGACCCGGTCCGGGAAGATCCCACATGCTGCAGAGCGGCTAGGCCTGTGCAGAGCGGCTAGGCCTGTGAGCTTGCGCATCTGGAGTCTGTGCTCCACAGTGGGAGAGGCCACAGCAGTGAGAGGCCCGTATACCAAAAAACAAAAAATCCAGCTCTTGTTTCTTTGATAATTTCTTTTTTGTTGTTCTCTAATTTATTTACATGCTGATCTTTAATAGTTCCTTCCTTCTGCGACTTTGGGCTTTGTTTGTTCTTTTTTTCTAATTCCATTAGATGTAGGTTTGTTTATTTGAGAATTTTCTCATTTACCAAGGTAGGCCTGTATTGCTGTAAACTTCCCTCTTAGAACTGCTTTTTCTGTGTCCCATAGATTTTGTAAAGTTGGACTTTTATTTTCATTTGTCTCAAAGTATTTTCTGATTTCCTCCTTGATTTCTTTATTTACCCATTGGTTTTCTAGTAGCATGTTCTTTAGTCTCCATGCTTTTGTGTTTTTTTTCCAGTATTCTTCCTGTAATTGATTTCTAGTTTCATACCTTTGTGGCCTGAAAAGATGCTTGATATAATTTCTATCTTCTTAAATTTGTAGAGACTTGTTTTGTGGCTTAGCATGTGATCTATCCTGGAGAATGTTCCAAATACAGTTGAAAAGAATGTGTACTCTGTTGTTTTTGGATCCAATGTTCTGTAGATATCTATTAAATCCAACTGGTCCAATGTGTCATTTAAGGTCACTGTTTTCTCTCTGAATGCTCTATCCATTGATGTCAGTGGGATGTTAAAGTCCACTACTATCATTTTATTACTGTCAGTTTCTCCCTTTATGTCTGTTAATATTTGCTTTATATGTTTAGGTGCTCCTTTATTAGGTGAATATATGTTTATGAATGTTATATCATCTTCTTCTATTGATCCATTCATCACTATATAATGTCTTTCTTTGTCTTTTGTTAGAGACTTTGCTTTAAAGTCTGCTTTGTCTGACATGACTATTGATACCCCAGCTCTCTTTTTGTTTCAATTTGCATTGAATACCTTTTTCCACCCCCCACTTTCAGGCTGTGTGTGTCTTTAGCTCTGAAGTAAGTCTCTTTTAGGCAGCATATAAATGGGTCTCATATTTTTATCCACAGTCTTTGATTGTAGCATCTAGTTCATTGATATTTAAAGTGATTATTTATAGGTATGTATTTGATTGGGTGATTATTTATAGGTATGTATTTACTGCCATTTAATTACTTGTGTTCTGTTATGTGTGTGTGTGGGAGTGCAGTTTTTCTCTCTTCTTTTCTTCTTTATAAATTTTTCCCTTGTGGTTTTGATGATTTTCTTCAGTGTTATCCCTGTGTTCCTTTCACTTGAGATTTTGTGAATTCTTTTTCAGGTCGGTTGCCTATTTCCTCTTCATTTATTTGGTCTTGTATGTTTTTAACTTGCTCTTTCATCTGTAACATATTATTTTGTCATCTCATTTGTTTTTTGATGGGTGAGGCTGTGTTCCTGTCCTACTGGTTGTTTGGCCTAAGGCATCCAGCACTGGAGTTTGCAGGCAGTTGGGTAGAGCTGGGTCTTGGTGCTGAGATGAGGACCTCTGGGAGACCTCACACCACTTAATACTCCTGAGGATCTGAGGTTCTGTGTTAGTCCAGAGGTTTGGACTGGGAGACCTCACACCACTTAATACTCCTGAGGATCTGAGGTTCTGTGTTAGTCCAGAGGTTTGGACTTGGCACTCCCACCACAGGAGCTCAGGCCTAACCTCTGGCTTGGGAACCAAGATCTCACAAACCATGTGGTGTGGCAAAAAAAGAAAAAAGAAAAAAAGGCAACAAACAAAAAGGAGAAGAACAATAACAAAGAATAAAAAATTTTAAAAATAAAATAAAATTAGAATAAAAATATATTAGAAAAAATATAAATATAAATGAAACAACAACAAGGCAAAACAGAACCACAACAGAAAAGAAAAGCCAGAAAAGGCCTTGGGAGTGTGTGTGGCTTAGTGCAGCTGGAGAGGGCGCAGGAGGGCAGAGGATCAGGCCCAGGACCCCAGCAGGCTTGCTGGGGCCCAAGTGGGTGGGGGAAAGGCTGGCCATGTTCCCCTGCAATTCCCCGATCCTCCAAAGGTCTCTCCCCATTCCCACAGAACCCCCACTGTGAGTGGGCCCCTATGGGCATAGGAAACCCTCCCCTCCCCCTAGCCACCCCTCAAGGGCACTGGTCCCATCCTGCTTCCACTTCTCCTCCCCCATTCCCCCAATGCCCTACCTGCTCATGTGGAGGTTCCTCCCACTCCCTTAGGTGTCTGAAGTCCCCAACCAGCACCTGGTAGGTGCCCTAGTTGTGAGGAGACATGAACTCTGCATCCTCCTACTCCACTATCTTGACTCTGCCCCACCATTATGTTTTTACTCAGGCCCTGGGGTCACTAGCCAGTTTGTCTTATTCTTCTCACCTAATAGGTTTTTTTTTAATGTTTGTTTTATGTGTAACATCAGAGTTTTTTAGCTGCTCTTAGAGGGAGAAATAGAGAAAAGTAAGGAAATTAAGTCTATTTCATCTTCCAAGAAGCAGAAATCCTTGTACAATACATTTTCAGGAATGTGAATGAATAATTAAATAAAGAAAAGTTAATGGAGTTAAATCTAAGAACATGTAGAGTATGATTATATATTTTTTAAAACATTATATATAAATATAGCATAAGGAATATACACAGACACACATATAGGTACACACACATAAACAGAAAGAGTCATATGCAAAACTTAACAGTTTTTACCTGAAGTTACTAGTTGATTTCCTCTTTACTTCAACTTGATTCTATTTTCTGATTTATTTATTATTTTACTCACAGATTTCAATCCATGAATTCTAGAATTTATGAAAGAAAGATTTAAGCAAGAAAAATTTTAAAGTATTAGCTCATTGTATTGAATAAATATAACAAGAGTTGTAACACTCAGTGTAGGAAACAGTGTGAAGAAATGGGTATTTTCCTATATACCTGCATGAATATAAATATGTGGCACTACATGGACAACATTTTCTCAGTGATGCTTGAAAGCTTATCCATATTAACATTCCATGAGCATCAAATTTCAGTTGTAGAGATGTTTATATTGTACTAGGATTACATACTACAGTGTCTCACAAGTATAATTAGAATTCTAATTGATCCTGAAGTGCCTTGTGAAAATATTAAATTTGATATTTAATGAAATATTCAAATGGAAATGTCAAGTAGTAGGCAGTTGGATATACGAGGTTGAGACCTTTGGATCATCAAGAAGATGCCAATCAAACACTGCTCTTATGTATTGGCCTCTGTGGGCAAAATGTGTTTATGCTCTCATGCTTGCTTCTTTTAGTTGGTAATTGAGCAGAGTTTCGAATCAATCAGGTTTATGAATCCTTCAATGTTTTCTTGCTTAAGGTTTTCTTCATGTTTGCATTTGTTCCGCATGATTAAGGACCTAATCTCTCTACCACGGAAAGGTCCTTTGGAGCTTCCTCAGTCTCCCTTCAATACATATTGAACATAACCCCAAACACCCAAACTATCACCCAGAGTCGCATACACACGAATTTTTGACACATACCTTGGCACAGAGTATTCCAAGATTTGATATACTACTATTTTGTTAACAATTCACTGACTCTGTTTAGTTCATTCTTAATTCAATGATGTCATTTGGTGTAATTAAAAAGAGACACCACGAAGGATGGAAATATTATGAACGGAAAGTACCTCAGTCTAGAGGAGTAGGTGCTTTTGAAGATCAACTTATCCAGTGACTCATAAATGCCATAATTTACAGACAATTGCTGTCAATAAATGGGTATAACATATTACAGTAAACTTTTCTCTTTGCAAACGTACAGGTTTCTTTTCCTTTTCCTCCTCCTCCTTCTGCTTCTACTTCTCCTTTTACATTTCAACAGTGAGATCACCGAAACCAACTCTGGAATATCCGTATGATGTAATAGTACTCAGCAATAAAAGGGGAAAAAATACCAATGCACACAACAACGTGTATGAACCTCAAAACCATTTGCTGAGTGGAAAAAGACAAGCACAAAAGAGGACATACCATTTATTAAAAGTTCTAGAAATAGTAAAACTAACCTACAGAAACAGAAAGCTGACGAGTGTTTGCCTGAGAGGGATGGAGGAGCAGATGGATTGGGAGGAGACATGAGAACACATCTGGGGTGAGGATAATGTTCTAGATACTGATAAGAGGGTTGGGTTACACAGGTGTGTGCAATTGTCAAAATTCAATGAATGGTGCAGTTAGGATGTGTGCATTTTGCTCTGTGTAAATTTTCCCTCAATGAGAAAAAAAGGAACCACCATAAACAAATATTAAACTCTAGTTAATCATTTGGGTGCTGAATTATCTAGGGTTGGAAAGTACTGTTGCTTACAGCTTACTTTAAAATGTATCCAGAATATAACATGAATTGTTGGATGGATAATGGATGGACACAGAGATATATGTGTGATTAAGGAAGGATAGAAAACGGCTAATGTTGTAGTCTCTAGGTAGTGATCATATGGATTTTCACTGTACAACCTGGTAGACATTTCTGGATGTTTGATGGGTTTCATAACAAAATATTAGGAAAAATGGACTCATACTAAGCATAAAATTGTACCTAATTTTATGCACCTTCAGTACAGCTTGAACATCACTTCATTTAATTTTATATGCTACTACTATCTTTTAAATGGAGGTGTATACTCACATTTTATAGGTGTCCTATCATTTCTACCTTTTGGTGTGTTTTAATAATTTTGTTGGTCATGGCTGTGGTAAACACTATGGGAGTGAAAACTTTGTTCTTGTGAAAAATTATTGCCTTAGAACCATTCATTTCCTTGACATAGATCCCCAGGGCCAGAACATATGCCAAGTGTTCAGGTGGGAGCACATATTTTCTAGAGAACCCCAGAGGGGTTCATATCAATTTGCATTTCTACCAACAGGATGTGAGAGGGTCAGTTCTCAAGCCAGTAGCCAATACAAGGGAATACAACTCTCTATTTCTCACTTGCTTAAGTACCTCTTTGTTGGAACTCTTGATTTATCAAAACTCTAAACATCATTTTAGATATAATTTCTTATAAAAACGTTGGTGGGAGAAATGTCAGAAAATGCAAGTCAACATGAGCAGATGATAAGTAGTAACAATATCTCCCATTGCTACTAATAACACATGTATAATTCCTAGACAGGAATTAAGCTTCTCTGTGCTTGGGGTGGAGGAGAGAATGAATACTGGAGGAACACACACAATGTCTGCTCAGTCATAAAACTGGAAAAGCAGAACATTTAGTCCCTCTTGAGGCAGTTGTAATGACAGCAAGTGGGAAGTTACATAAAGAAACATTCACAAATATACTCATACCAACTATAATATGAATTAGGCTAATATGAGAATGTATTACAAAGAAATGGATCTAAGGACAGAGATAATTTTAAGTGATAATTTCGTTATTTAATAAAGACAAAGGAAAAGTAGAATGGACATACTTTGAAACCAAAATTGTGATAAATGGAAGGCTTATTTCACAAGTCAGAGTAAATATACAAAAATAAAGTTGCTCTTAGGTTACGAATGGCCTGGGCTCTGAGCCAAGGACTTTAGGACAGTTGTCTGAAGAGAGGCTGGGGCAGACTTGGTGCCAGGTAGGTAAACCTAAGGTAGAGTAGGGAATGAGCTTTGAATCTCAATTTAATTTATAGAAGTGGAGCTCTGGATCTGCACTGTCAGTGGCTTATGGGCTCCTCATTACACTCTGCTGATCAGGACCAGGCCCAATTTGAGATGAAAATTAGACATCCAAGAGGCAATGTTGAGTAGGCAGTTGAATATATGAGCCTGGATTTCAGGGATAAGACTGGACTTGAAATATTAATGTGTGATTCTTCTATTTGTGGGTGGGATCAAAGTGATGGAACTGTGTATGATTCTGCAGGAAGTGAGCATAGGTAGGGAAGAGAAGAAATCTGAGAATCAAAACCTAGAGCACTTGAATGCATAGAGGTCAAGGAGTCACAGAAGGACTCACCAGGACACTGAAAAGTAGCAGACCCTGAGGCAGAACGCCAACCAAGGGACAGGAATATCCTGTAAACCAGGGGTCCCCAACCCCCGGGCCATGGACCGGTACCGGTCCGAGGCCTGCTAGGAACCAGGCCACACGGCAGGAGGTGAGCGGCGAGTGAGCGAGTGAAGCTTCATCTGACGCTCCCCATCACTCGCATTGCCACCTGAACCATCTCTCCCCTCCCCGCACCGTCCCTGGAAAAATTGTCTTCCACGAAACTGGTCCCTGGTGCCAAAAACGTTGGGGACCGCTGCAGTGTAAACCAAGTGAAGGAAGTATTGCAGGGAGGAGGAAGTGATCAACAGTGCCAAATACTACTGATCAGTCAAGTAATGTCAATACTGAGAAATGACCACTAGATTTAGCAACGTGCAGGTCTTTGGGGACCTTGAGAAGAGCTAGTTCACTGGATTGGTGGGAACAAAAGATCGATTGAGATGGTTCAAGACAAAATGGGAATAGAGGAAATGGGGATACCAAAAATAAGTAATGATTTTTTAGGAGCTTTTCTGTAAAGGGCAAATCGAGAGATGATGATGCTGCAGGTGGAGGGCATTGTGCAGTTAAGGTGGGGTTTTTGTCAGTTTCTCTCTTTCTTGCTTTGTTTTTAAGAGGGAGGACTTTGCAGAAGGTTTGTGTACTTATGGGAATCATCCAGCTGAGAAGGGCAAATTGGTGATGTGGGTGAGAGCTCTGGGAGCATTGCTGGGGCCATGCATTTACTCACCCAAAAGGGGTAGAATCTACTGCCCAGCTGCAGGGCTGGGTTTTGATAAGAGTGTGGACAGTCCATCATAGTGACAAGAGGGAAGGCAGAGTATCTAGTGTCAGATGCAGGTAGGTAGAAAGTTTTGTGAGTTCTTTCCTTCCACGTTCTCAGTCTTATCAACCCAGACTGTGGCTGTTCCAGTAGTAGACGGAGGTTTGAGGAAGGAGGATAAGATGTGAACTGCGATGACTAAGATGGAGTGAGTGGACTGGGGAAGTGTATGAGTTTGCATCAAAGACCCCTACCATATTTCTGACACTGTTCTAGGCACAGGAGGTGCAGTCATGGGAATGCACATGCGGAACTCATATTCACTCATGTGTGTTTGTTTGGTAACAAGGCGGGACAGGGGCGGATCTGGTGCCTGGTACCCTCACCGCGGGCTAGGGCAGAGGACACATATTCTGGTCCAAACACAGGCCTTGGCCCCCACAGGGAACAAAGCTGTCTCTGAATACCCCTCCTTACCTGGAGGCACAAGGACGAAGGATGAGGTGGAAGTGTGTCAGATCACTGAGAAGCCTAGTGGCCTACTTCTCTCCAGCTCACGGTTAACGTATTTTCCTCCCCAAAGTCAACCCCTCTCCAACAGACACTATACTAAGGTTTGGTGTCAAGTGACTGACTCACCCTCCTACTCTGTCTGGCTTCTGGTTGCTATGGTGATGCAGCCAGAAGCTTTGCTCCCTCAGTGAAAATGAGTGGAAACCTGTGAATGTAGAGGGGGCTATTGAGAGGGAGGAGGGATTTCTTGCAGGTGACAATGACCTAATACTCTTAGGACCTTTGGTGATTAACAGCCTGATGCCACCCTCACTGCCTCCCCTCCATCCACCAAACAGTTAACACCATCATCACCAAAAGGCAGAGGAGCCAGACTGTGAACAGGGAGCCTTACACACCAGATGACATAGGTTTTTCATAAGTGTCATTTCCCAGAAAAAGTCACTGAGTTAGGAGTCTTCACTTGCCCACGTTCTAAGGTGTTCTCATTGTGCTCTATCTTGTAGTGCTCTGTCTAGTGGGATTGCTGGGCAGCAAGCCCTACGAGTACCTACTGTGTGCCAGGTAACTTATTAGGAAATGAGGATACCCAATGGGGAAGGCATGCTACAGGTGTGAGTTTGGGGACATGGCAAGGGTTAGCCAAAGAACATAAGTTCTTATGTCCAAACCCAGACTTTCATCCTTAATAGGGCCAGTCCCCTCTCACTCCTGCCTCCCTCCTCCTCCTTCCCTAAAGAATTCAGGGGGTAAAGATGAAGTTAAGGCTGGAGGGTAGGCTGAAGCCCTGAAGAGCTCAGCTGCCCCTTCTCTCCAGCCAAGAGCCTCTTTATTTTCATACCTGCAGTCTTGCTCTGCCTTCAAGTTTCAAGACCCATAATCGGCTTTGAGTCTCAGTGTCCAGATCCTCAATGGCCTAATAGGCCTCGTGGCTTGGTTGCTATGGCAATCCTGCCAAGAGCTTTCCTCACTAGATAAAATAAAAAGGGAGCACGAAAGGGGTGTGGCCAGCCTCATGGGGGAGGGAAGAAGAACTGTAATGTGAATATCCTAATTACCCTAATTGATAGCCCTTTTTGATTAAAGGCCCATAAAATGAGGCCAGGGCAGCAGGGGCTTTGATTGGGAAAAGGGAGCCTCAAAAAGGAAGAGGCTTTTTCCTTAGAGAAACTTCCACAGAGTATTTGGAGGATAAGGAAAGCACCACAAGACTAGGACTCAGGGTGAACTCAGTAACTGACTCTGCCGGTTACTCTGAATTTTATTTAAAAATCCAGAGCCAGATCCCTGTGTTTGGGGCATGTTGGCAGGGAGTTATCAAAAATTACATTTCTGTGTGGGGGAGGGTCCTGGTTGCCCCACCTTCTGGCCTGGTGGTTGAGGGCACATGCCATGTTGTCCACACCTGGGCCCATGGTCCCCAGGGACTTGAGGTGGGATATGGTTTGCAGCCCTCAGCTACTCAGCTGCCCACTTCTCTCCAGCTAAGACTTTCCTTGTTGTCCTTCCTGTCAGCCTCTCTCCTCCATCCAGTACTCTGGACTCTGTAAATCAGCTTAGGTGTCTAATGACTCAGTCATGGCTTAATTGGCCCTAGCTTCTGGTTGCTATGGTGATGCAGCCAAGAGCTCTGCTCACTAAGTTAAAATAAGAGGGAACCTGATGTGGGAGGTGGCCAACGTGGGGAGAGGGCCAAGATTAAAGAGGAGAATACTCTGATTACACTAATTGATAGCCTTTTGTCATTAAAAGCCCATAAACACAGGCCCGCAGGGTCCAAGGCAGAGGGAGCTGAAGGCTTATCAGGGAAAATAAAGCATCGAACATAAGGGAAAAAGCTCTTTATACTAGAGACATTTCCAAGGAGTAATCTGGAGGTTAAGAAAATGTTCCATGTGCTCAGCATCTTGGAGTATGGATTTTGGAAAGACTCAGGCAGGTTAGGGGCCCAAGTCTTTATTTGCAGAAGCCTAGGAGCCCTCAATTGTCAGTCACAGCTGTTCAGATGGGAAACTGAGGCTCAGAAGTGGGAAGGGACTGGAGCTACATCACATGCTAGGCTAGTGGCAGGGCTGTGAGTGGCATTCAGGGCTCTTGATAACCATGCCAGAGCTCTCTCTATGACCTCAGTCAGCCTCCACGTGGAGATCAAGATGGTCAAATCCTTCATTTTACAAAGAGATGAAACAACCTGCCCAGGGCCACACGGTCCCTTTTGGGACGAGAACACAGCTCTCCTGACTTTTAATGTGGACCAGGTAAATAACGAGTGCTTTGAGAATTAGGGCAGGGACAGTGGGAACAGGGAAGAGAGCACTTGACCTTACGGGGAATTCCACAGGACTTGTGAGCCAGGATGGGAGAGGTTCTCACCTAACTGGTGAGAGGTGATTGGTGCCATTAACAGAGGGAGCAACAAAGAGGAACAAAGGAAGAAAGGAGAGAGACAAACACCTCCTTGTCTATTACTGAGATTTTCATCGGAAATATTCCTTTCCTTGAGCAGTAGCTCAAAATGATATGCAGGAATAACCAAGGGGAGCATGATACTAATTTGTAGGTGCCTAAGAGGCCCCCATCAGTAAACGGATGGGGAAACTAGGACACCCAGAGTGAGGAGATGATGCCCCCAAAATCAGAAGCTGGGTTACTGGGAAAACTGAGTGGCTCTCTGGACTCATGACCAACATGTCAGGGCTCTGGCTAGCAGGAGTGCCAGGCAGCAATAAGAGCACTTACTGTGTACTTGGAACTTCTCTGGGAGTAAACCGTGGGGAGAGTATGCTCATACCTGGGCATCAGGGTGTATGATGGGAGAGAGGCATCCCCTATGCACTTTCCTGAAGGGTCCTGGTGCCCCTCCCTCTGACTGTGGGAAAAGGTTACATGGCTCTAATGAGAAAGGTTTAAAGTACGGGAGGAGAAAACGATGACTGTGGTCAGAACCGACAGGGAAACAGTGAAAATCAAAAGGTGATGGGAATGCTGGATCATATGGTAGTTCTATTTGTAGTTTTTTAAGGAACCTCCATACTGTTCTCCATAG
>NW_006793433.1:0-756 GCF_000442215.2 Lipotes vexillifer
GTCGCCCTCACAGAGAGTCATGGTGTAGGTGGAGGCCCTACAGAGAGCTGCAGTGTGCGTGGCACCCCACCAAGCTGAAGGAGTGGGGCTGCCCCACCGAGCTGTGGGGATGATGTTGCCACCCCAGTGGGCCTGGAGGGCAAAGCCTCAAACCAAAGAGGATTATTCTCGTACCTTAACATCTAATGGGATTGGCCTTGCTAGGTTTTGGACTTGCTTGGAAACTGTCACCACTTCCCTCTTTCCTATTTCTTCCTTTTGGAGTAGGGATGTCTATTATATGCCAGTCTCATCAACGTATTTGGAAACACTTAACTTGTTTGGGTCACAGATTTACAACTACAGAGGAATTTAGCCTCAGGATGAATAGTACCTCCAGTCTCCCCCATATGTGATTTAGATGGTGTTTAGATCAGACTTCGGACTTTAGATTTTACAGTTGATGTTGGGATGAGTTAAGGCCTTTGAGGCTGTTAGGATAGAATGAATGTATTTTGCATACAATAAACACACGAATTTTTGTTACCAGGGGCAGAATGCTATGGACGTGTATCCCCCCCACCAATTCTTATGTTGAAACCCTAACCTTCAATGTATTTGGGGCTAGGGTCTTTGGGAGGTAATTAGGTCATGGGAATAGAGCTTTCTTAATGGGTTTAGTGCCCTTAGAAGAAAAGACACAAGAGAGATCCGTCTTTCTCTCTGCCACGTGAGGACACAGTAAGACAACCATCTGAAAAGTAGGAAGAGAGCTCT
>NW_006793434.1:0-589 GCF_000442215.2 Lipotes vexillifer
AAAAAAAAAAAAAAAAAAAAAAAAAAGTATGAGATTTGCTATAAATGAACTTATCAAAATGTCATGAGAAGAACAATGTGGGAGATTGAGCCTATATTGGGTGGAGTTATCAGGTTAGCCCTCCCTGAGGAGAGACTTGAAAGTCAAGTAAAGTTAGAGAGGTCAAAGAAGGCAAGGGTTTCAAGCAGAGGAAACAGCACATGCAAAGGTCCTGAGGGTGGAGCCAGAGAGAGAAGGCCACTGAGGGCAGAGAGCAGTGGGGCAGAAGAGGACCCTGGGGAGAAAGGCTGGGAGAGACTTCCTATTCACATGCAAGTTGCAATTTGAACGTAACTTCTTCTGTGAAGCTTTCCCAGGCTACCACCCTGTCAGAAATTACTTTGCCTCTTCTGTGGTTCATATCTCAGTTTTATTTGTTTTCTAGAGTGTATGGGCAGCGTTTTGCATGTCTACCTCCTAGTTACTAGAGTGCAAGAGACTTAAGGCAAGGAATTAAGCTGCCTTCTCCAGTCCCTCTTACATAACGCCTAGGACAGAATGCTCAATGAATGTCTGCTGCATTTCTTTTTTTTTTTTTTTTTTTTTTTGG
>NW_006793435.1:0-293 GCF_000442215.2 Lipotes vexillifer
GGCAATCCTGCCCTGCAGGAACATTTAACACAGCCAACACTCGGAAGAACCCGATAAAGGTCCATCAGCAGAAAAATGCACAAAGAGGAAAGTGGTCCACGTAAACAATGGAATATCAGCTATGGAAAACAATGAAACAGTGCCCTTTGCACCACGATATAAGGACGTAGAGATAACCACCCAACTTGAAGAAAGAAACTGAAAGACAGATATACTATGACATCACTCACAGGTGTTACCTAAAAATTGATACTCATGAACTTATTTCCAAGAGAAGGAAAAGCATGGATTAA
>NW_006793436.1:0-270 GCF_000442215.2 Lipotes vexillifer
ATGACAACGGTTTAGGGTTAGCGTACGTGTTAGGGCACAGGTTAGTGTGAGCGTTTTGGTTAGGATTAGGGCACGGGTTAGGTTAATGCTTCGAGTAAGTGTTAAGTTTATGGTTAGGATTAGGGTTAAGGTTAGGGAAAGGGGACGGTTTAGGGTACAGTTTAGAGTATTACAATGGTTTAGGTTTAGCGAACGTGTGAGAGCTCAGGTTAGTGTTAGCGAACAGGTAAGGATTAGGGCACTGTTTAGGGTAAGGCTAACAGTAAGGGT
>NW_006793437.1:0-3966 GCF_000442215.2 Lipotes vexillifer
CGGGTTCGTGCCCCGGTCCGGGAGGATCCCACACGCCGCGGAGCGGCTGGGCCCGTGGGCCATGGCCTCCGAGCCTGCGCGTCCGGAGCCTGTGCTCCGCAGCGGGAGGGGCCACAATGGTGAGAGGCCCGCGTACGACCAAAAAAAATAAATAAAACTAAATTTCTTTAAATGGTAGAAGTTAATAAACATTAACATTTAAAATCCCAAGAGCTTTCATGTATGCCAGCAATAACCCTGTAGAAAATATAATGGGGAAACGATGACATCACAGTAGCAATATCAACCACTACAAAGTAAACAAAATACCGAGGGATCCTAAAAAATATGGTTAGGGCATCGTAGTAGAAAATGATAAAACTTGTACTCAACTCTAAAAGATATTTGAATAAATCAAGAGGAACTTTAGCAAAGCTGGGAGATTGGACTGGTGTCTGCAGGGAGGTGTGGACCAAACAGGCCCCAGCCACATCACAAGTCTGCTTCACAGTTAGCAGGTACTATGTCCTTGTCTCACCAGAGGTGCCGTTTTATAGTCTGCTGCATCACTCCCACATCAGATTATGCCTACGCAATATGTCTGTGCTGGGGGTGGGGCATATTTATTGGAAGGGGGAGGAGAAGCAACATTATAATATGGAAGGAGGTAGAGACTGAATTCCTACTGGCAAAGTCATAACATGTTCCTGGATAAAGAGATCCACAGGTTGTAGGTTTAGTGCAATGGCAAGGAAGTTTTCAAATTAGCTTTTTTTCCAAATTTCATAAAATAATTTTATTTTCCACCTGTTAAAACAATAGGGCACGACAGTTTTAACTTTTTCTAAAGAAGAGTAGAAATCTTTTTTGGGAGACTAGCACTCTGCTGTCTGGTTTATCTATAGTTCATTGTTTCTCCACTGATGAACAGGGTTGTTTCATGAGCCACTGTGGTAGCAGACTGTTACAGCAACAGCTGTGATAACGTGCATGCCTCCCACATTGTCCTTGGCCTTGGCACGGAGCTTGCTTTGTGCCATGGGACCATAGCAAGTGTGAAGCAAGCAGACAATTGAAAAGTGCCTGTGCACTGGGGTTTGCCCTCTCTTGCTGCTCTTGAAACAAGATGACAACAATGTGAAGAAGCCTGGGCTAGGTGAATGATGAGAGATCCACAGTCCATGCATCGCCTTCACCCCACCTTACAGTGGATCCTTTGCCAGAAATGTAGGTGAGACCATCCTAGACCATACAGCCCCCAGCAGAGCCAGTTAGCCGATAGAGCACTGACCACGGATGCATAAGTAAGCCCTCTGAGAAGAGCAGAAGGACCAGTCACCCGAGCCCAGCGGAAGTCGTTGAGCTGCAGAATTATGAGCAAAAGAATCAGTTGTTGTTTAAAGCCACTAAAATGTGGGGTGGTTTCTTATACATCAAGAGCTAGCTGACACCGCCATTAACTGCCGTCCATCAAAATCCAACCAAAAGTAAAGAAAGTATGTTTCCCAGTAGAAATTCCACCTCTTCTTGAAGAGGTTGCCGTTGAACTTTCCCTAGAGTCAGAAGGAGAGGGATGAAGTTAAGACATGTAATATTTGTACGTGTCAGTCTTTGTGCCAGACCCTGTGTTGAGCCCTGTATCCTGTTTAACTGACAGCCCATTAAATCCTAAGGAGACAGTTATTATTTCCGTTTCATAGAAGAGAAGGCTTAGAGTGGAGTTAGTATTTGAATTCAAGTCTTCATGTCTCTATAGCTGTGCTCTCACAAAGTCACCATGTCTTGTCAAAAGGATTCTTTTTATCAAGAGCTACGGTTTGTTGTGGCATTTAAAACAAATTTATTTTATTGAAGTGTGGTTGATTTACAACGTTGTATTCATTTCTACTGTATAGTAAAGTGATTCAGTTATACATATGTATACATTCTTTTTCATGTTCTTTTCCATTATGGTTTATCACAGGATATTGAGTGTAGATCCCTGTGCTGTACAGTAGAACCTTGCTGTTTATCCATTCTATATATAATACTTTGCATCTGCTAATCCCAAACTCCCAATCCATCCCTCTCCCAGCCTCCTCCCCCTTGGCAACCACGAGGCTGCTCTCTATGTCTGTGAGTCCTTTTCTGTTTTGTAGATAAGTTCATTCACGTCATATTTTAGATTCCACATATAAGTGACAGCATATGGTATTTGTCTTTCTGTTTCTGACTTACTTCACTTAGTATGATAATCTCTAGGCCCATCCATGTTGCGGCAGGTGGCATTATTTCATTCTCTTTTGTGGCTGAGTAGTGTTCCATTGTATATAGGTACCACATCTTCTTTATCCATTCCTCTGTCGATGGGCATTTAGGTTGTTTCCATGTCTTGGCTGTTGTGAAGAGTGCTGCAGTGAACACTGGGGTGCATGTATCTTTTCAAGTTATGTTTTTCTCCGGATATATGCCCGGGAGTGGGATTGCAGGATCATATGGCAGCTCTGTTTTCAGTTTTTTTGAGGAAACTCCATACCATTTTCCACAGTGGCTCCACCAGTTTACATTCTGTTGTGGCATTTTTGGATGACGTTCAGAGTTGACTTCTTAGGTAAGGTGTTCATTTGCTAAGGGTCACTGAGTTGAAAGGAAGCTATTTCTGCTCTGGATGTTCTTCCCCTGAGAAATATAGTGAAAAGCCCACCTGAGGGCCCATCTCACTCCCACCAATGAAGGGTGTCACCTTGACATGTTACTTAACAACTTGAAGTTCAGTTTCCCCTGCAAGCATAAAGTGGAATTAGTGTTACAGAGAAGAAGACGTTCTATTTTGTCATCATCCTGGGCATTGATTTTGATTTGTCGAGGGTCCGCTTTATGCATGTAATATTTATTTACCAGCAAAATTGAAAAATGAGTATCAAAATCTCCTTTCAACAGATTAAGAGACAGTCTGAGATGGGTTTAAGGAAGTGAGGCAGCAAGTGATGGAGCTGAGTCACACGCTGGTCTGCCTGACACCAAAGGTAATCTTCCCTTCACTATGACAGATTTCGCATGTGTTGAGAGTTGCTGAGACACACACACAGTACATGTCATTCTTTGTGGCACAGACTTCCTCCGCTCTCATTTTTTTCTGCCTGGGAGATCTGGGCACCCAGGAGAGCACAGCTTCTATGTAATGTGCTAAAACTGAGAGGATCTGCTCTGAGCGCAACTAGTCTGGGATACATATTTCCACATGTTTTCTGATTTAGGAAAGAGCAGTCAGATTGGAAAGTGACAGCAACATTAGAAGCATGGTCCTGGGAAGTTGGGTGCCTTTCTTGGTGAGATGGGCATGGAACCTAGAGCTGCCTCTTTTGCGATTAATTTTAAGTGGGACGCAATTCTAAGAGGGAGGAGCTCTCCAGAACAGCTGTCACCGCAGGTGGAGAATGTTACAGACCTTCTGAGAGCCTTGTGGTCTTCACAGCTGGACCCAGCTTTCAGGAGAGTGACCACACATACCTGAGAGGATTTCTAGATGTACTAAAGGGAAGCAGAGTCGGGAAATGTGATTTTAGTAGTAGTCAGTGAGTGGGAAAAAAATTGGTGTTTTGTAAACCAAATGCCCTAGGACTTAAGTCTGGCTCTCTCAGTAGCTGTGCAGCCTTAAGCAAGTGAATATCTTGGACCTTGATAGTTCTCATCTGTAAAATGGGGATAATAAAAGTACCTACCTCATTAACTTCAACCCTCCCCCAAAGGCTTTCCTGACCATGTGTACTCACCCACCCCTTACACTGCGATTAAATGACCCTCCTCCATTTTACCGGGCTCCCTTGACTTTAATTCTGTCATGGCTCTAATCAAGGAGCGGGCGCTGTGATGATCTGTCTGTATGTTTGTAAGAAATTGAAAGGCTAGGGTCCAGCCTGATACATACCTGTTCCCCCTGAGTCAGCACAGTGACCTGAGCTTGGCATCCAGCAGGGATTCAAAATACATTGATTGAATGAAAGAGTG
>NW_006793438.1:0-610 GCF_000442215.2 Lipotes vexillifer
CATTGTGTTTTGGTTTTGAAATTTATTTTTATAATGGGATTTGTCTGATTTTCACTGCTGTGCATATGTCGCTCTACGCAGGCTCGATTCTCTGATGGATACATATAGATACATAGGTTTTTAGATTCCTATCAGTCAGGTCTATTCCTATGCGTTGAATATGGGGTGTTGAGTCCATTTCATGGAGCAAGGAGTAGATCTTGTCTATTACGTATTTGGCTTCTGGAACGGTATCTGTGCTGATTTCAATCTCTGGTTTTATGCAGCACCCCCACTCAGCTTTCCCCTTACGCAAGTATAAGTCTGTTTTCTAAATGAGAGACTCTCTTCTGTTTTGTAATTCCTTCCATGTGTAGAAAAGTTTACAATCCGTGTATTAGTGATACCGTATGATGTTTCTTTTTCCGTGTGACTTATTTCACTTGGAATCATCGTACCTAAATCCAATCACTAAGATGCTACGGGCAATATGACCTTGATTTCATTGCTGACTGATATTCCGTGACACGTAAGTGCCGCCCCTTGACGATCCATTTTTTCCTTTCGAGGGTATTTAACTTGTACAGTGGATGAGGTTCCTGTGAAGAGGGCAGCCCCAAACTTTGGGGTG
>NW_006793439.1:0-640 GCF_000442215.2 Lipotes vexillifer
CCCCAGGCATAAAGGCTCGCGCACTCCCAGCCCTGCACGCTTCTGGTCCTGACACAGACTCAGAGAGAACCCACCATGGTGCTGTCTCCCGCCGACAAGACCAACGTCAAGGGCACGTGGGCTAAGGTTGGCAACCACGGTGCAGAATTTGGCGCAGAGGCCCTGGAGAGGTGAGCCGCCCACCTGCCCGGCTGGGACTGGGGCCGGTCGCCCCGTCGCATCCTGGTCCTGGGCCGACCGGCCTAAGCCCGGCTCTCCCGCCTCTTCTCCACTCAGGATGTTCACAAGCTTCCCCAGCACCAAGACCTACTTCTCCCACTTCGACCTGGGACACGGCTCCGCCCAGATCAAGGGGCACGGCAAGAAGGTGGCCGACGCGCTGACCAAAGCCGTGGGCCACATAGACAACCTGCCCGATGCCTTGTCTGAGCTGAGTGACCTGCACGCCCACGAGCTGCGTGTGGACCCGGTCAACTTCAAGGTGAGCTCGCGGGCCGGGCCGGGAGAGAGCTGAGCTAGCAAGGCAGAGAGTGCGGTGGGGTTCCAGAGGTGGAGCACGGCCGCACCCCCCCCAACCCCGCGGCCCCTGACACCCCCTCTCTCCGCAGCTCCTGAGCCACTGCCTGCTGGTGACCCTGGC
>NW_006793440.1:0-440 GCF_000442215.2 Lipotes vexillifer
TTTCCTGAATATATTCAGGAAAAAACGCATATGCCCTTTTTGGCCAACCAAGCAAGCTTTCAAGGGAAATATACGCTACAATGAACTCTCAATTCCCTCCGTTCAAAAAGGCCATCTGAAAAAAGTGTAAAATCCAGAAAGGCAGGACAGGCCAGGGAGAACAGGGAGCGTTGTTATGCTGATGGGCGGGATGTAAATTGCCAACAGCCACCCTGGAGAAATGTATGGTATTTCCTGAAACATCGAATAAACAAGGTACATAGCCTCGGGCACTAGGCTTAGGGAAACAGAAATCGAAAAGACACAGCCTCCACAAAGCTTGGGGCTGCCTTCTTTACAGGAACCTCGTCCACTGTCCAAGTTAAATACCCACGAATGGAAAAAATGGATCGCCAATTTGCTGCACTTACGTGCCATGGAATATCAGTCAGCAATGAAAT
>NW_006793441.1:0-411 GCF_000442215.2 Lipotes vexillifer
CTGGAGCCTGTGCTCCGCAACGGGAGAGGCCACAACAGTAAGAGGCCCGTGTACCGCAAAAAACAAAAAAACCCAAAAAAACAAAAAACAGTAGCTCACTGTCCCCATTAGTGTTCTTAATTTCTGTTTCATAAATTTCTATCAAAGTAAGCACCGAGGGACTCCCCTGGTGGTCCAGTGGCTGAGACTCCACACTCCCAATGCAGGGGGCCCGGGTTCAATCCCTGGTGAGGGAACTAGATCCCACATGCATGCTGCGACTAAAAAAGATCCCGCATGCCGCAACTAAGACCCAGCACAGCCAGATAACTAGATAGATAGATAGATAAATACATACATACATTCCCCAAACAAAGTAAGCACCGAGATACATGCTTTTTCCCCCTTTTCCCCTCCCTCCCTCCCTCCCTC
>NW_006793442.1:0-588 GCF_000442215.2 Lipotes vexillifer
AATTCCACTTGTATGAGGCACCTAGAGTGGTCAAGCTCATACAGACAGAAAGTCGAATGGTGGACGCCAGGGGCTGGGGGTAGCAGTTGCTGGAGGGCAGCGAGTTCCAGTTTTTCCAGAAGAAAAGAGTTCTGGAGATTGGCTGCCACACAACGTGAAAGTCCTGAACGTTTCTAAACTCTACACTCATAAGTGATACGATGATACAATTTTATGTGCATTCCACCACAATTAAAAACCAGACAGGGACTTCCCTGGTGGCGCAGTGGTTAAGAATCCGCCTACCAGTGCGGGAGACACGGGTTCGTGCCTTGGTCCGGGAAGATCCCACATGCCGCGGAACAACTAAGCCCATGCGCCACAACTACTGAGCCTGCACTCTAGAGCCTGCGAGCCACAGATACTGAAGCCCGTGTGCCACAACTACTGAAGCGCATGCACGTAGAGCCCGTGCTCCGCAACAAGAGAAGCCACCACAGTGAGAAGCCCGCGCACCACAACGAGGAGTAGCCCCCGCTCACCGCTACTAGAGAAAGCACGCGCTAGCAACGAAGACCCAACGCAGCCAAAAATAAATTAATTAATTAA
>NW_006793443.1:0-343 GCF_000442215.2 Lipotes vexillifer
CCCATGTCCCCTGCATCGGCAGGCGGACTCTCAACCACTGCACCACCAGGGAAGCCCTGATCATTAGTATTTTAGTTTATATTTCTAAATTATCTTTTGAATAATTTCCAACACTTTAATCCTGAAGCAGAGTAGTGGGAAACCTAATGAAACATCTAAAATTTAAAAAAAAAAAAAATTCTTGGGACTTTCCTGGCGGTCCAGTGGTTAAGAGTTTGCCTTCCACTGCAGGGGGTGCGGGTTTGATCCCTGGTTGGAGAGCTAAGATTCCCTATGTCTTGCGGCCAAAAAACCAAAACAGAAAACAGAAACAATATTGTAACAAATTCAATAAAGACTTTAA
>NW_006793444.1:0-232 GCF_000442215.2 Lipotes vexillifer
CTTCCTTGTCTCATGTAACATTCTTTATTTTAAAGTCTATTTTATCTGATATGAGTATTGCTAATCTAGCTTTCTTTTGATTTCCATTTGCAGGGAATATCTTTTTCTGTCCCTTCACTTTCAGTCTGTATGTGTCCCTAGGTCTGAAGTGGGTTTTTTGTAGACAGCGTATATATGGGTCTTGTTTTTTGTATCCATTCAGTGAGCCTGTGTCTTTTGGTTGGAGCATTTA
>NW_006793445.1:0-3395 GCF_000442215.2 Lipotes vexillifer
CCATGAGCCATGGCCACTGAGCCTGAGCATCCGGAGCCTGTGCTCCGCAACGGGAGAGGCCACCAACAGTGAGAGGCCCAAGTACCGCAAAAAAATAATAATAATAATAATTAATTAATTAATTAATTAAATTCAGTAAAGTTGCAAAATATGGAATCAATATACACAAATCAGCTTTGTTTCTATACACTAATAATGAACCACCAGCAAGAAAAATTAAGAAAACAATCCCATTTACAATTCCATCAAAAAGAATGAACTATTTAGGAATAAATTTAACCAAGGACATGAAAGACCTATACTCAGAAAACTATAAAACATTGATAAAGAAATTGAAGACACAATAGAAAAGAATATACTCAAGATGCTGGTGGAATGCATGTACAAGCAACTTTGGAAGACAGTTTGGCAGTTTTTTCCAAATCTAAAAAGTCTCACTTTAGGATCCAAGAAGTGTACCTCTTGTATTTAGACAACTGCTTTGAAAAACTGTGTTCAAACCAAAACTAGCATCAAGTAATACACAGCAGCTCTATTCATAATCGCTAAAAACTTAAAGATAACAGGATGCCCTTCTGTAGATGAATTCATAAGCAAATTAGGGCGCATACATGTCAAGCGGAGAATACACCACCCCAAACTATGCTGCCCATTTGAAAAAAGGATTATTTTGGACTGATTAATTTGAGAAACAGCAGACCCAGGAGAATCTTTCAAAACCAAGTGGAAAATGCTCTTTTAGGAGATAAATTTACATTTATTAAGGATATCTCCATGTGTCAGGGTATGTCCCTCTCTGCACCAGGAAATGAATGATAACTAAATATCAAGAAAAGCTTGTTGGGACTTCCCTGCTGGTCCAGTGTTTAAGACTCCATGCTCCCAATGCAGGGGACCAAGGTTCAATCCCTGGTCAGGGAACTAGATCCCGCATGCTGCAATTAAGAGCCCACATGCCGCAACTAAAGATTCTACAGGCCGCAACTAAGACCTGGCGCAGCCAAATAAATAAATGTTTAAAAAAAAAAAAACTTGTCAATGAAATAGGCCTGGATGTAAATCTGTGTAACAACCAAACCCTTGTTTACTGGGCTTTGCCTAATAACATCCCTTAAATGGCTTCCTCCATTCCCTAACATCTTTCTTTTCTTCTCAGCAGAAGATAGCATTTAAGGTAATGGCTTGGGCCATTTCAGGGAGTGACTCAGTTTTCCTGGGTATCTTTCAAGTATACAGGAGGTACACATGGTATATATTAAACTTCTGATTGTTTTCTCCAGTTTGGCTCTTTTTCATTACAAGGGAGATCTCAATAAAGAACATAGAAGTGTAGAGGGAAAATTATTTTTCCTCTCATATACATGCAGTGCAATAGTATTCAGAGATATAAAGGAATGGACCATCAACCCGTGCAAAAAAAAAAAAAAAAAAGATGCATCTAACACTTACATTGCTAAGTGAAAGAATCCAGTCTGAAGTGCTAAACACTGTATGACCTCATTTATATGACATTTTAGAAAAGGCAAAACTGACCTGGTAAACAGTTTACGGAATATGTGGTTGGAATAGTCCATATGATACTTTAGTGGTGAATACCTGTCACTATGCACTTGGCTACACCCACAGATTTTTACAACCCAACAAGTAATTTACAATCTATTCAAACTTAGCTACTTAGGATATGGGAGTGTCAAAGACTGGAATACAGAATGTAACAAAGAATCTAACTGATTCAGAGATGTATGAAAAAACTCACTGTTGGTAGTGGGACAAATGGGCTGACCTAAGTTAACTTTGCAAATGTACAGAATCTGTAGGCCAAAGACAAAATGTGCCATACATACACAGTGGACGCTATGTTCTTTCCCATGAGGAGTAGCAGCTAACAGTACTGAAACTACGGTATCAGTCATCAAATGGAACAAGCAGTGAATTTAATAAATGACAAATGGTGGAAGCCGGGTTTCTTACCACTGGAGTTGGATGTTACAGTCAAACAAAGGGAGAAGGCTACAGTATCCATGCAGATCCGCTGGGAGATATCAGCATAAACTATCTTTAGCCTACACATAGCTCCACATGGAAATCTTTATAATTATGTGCATATGCATAGGCTGGGATACATGCATATATTTCTATGTACTGTCAGCTGAGCATATTTAGCTCCCACATGTAAGTTTTTAATGCCATTCTCTAATAAAAGGAACAAGGGCTCTTTGAAGAAAGGGCTGATGCTAGGACTGAGACAGTAAATATATGAAGCAGGATAATCTTAAAATATCAGAAAGTAAAGAAGCACCAAAATTTTTTAAAACCCACAAAAGGAAAATTATGTAAACTGAAAACAAGAGCAAATGGAAAAAGCTCTCAACAGCCAAAGCAAGAATCAACTAAGCAGTCTAATAATGTAGTGCTGGATTATAACCAAAAGTTTACAATAATTATTCACATGTCCAAACTGGTAAAAATAAATTACATAGTTTTTGATGAATGGTGTTAAATAGAAATGTCCTATGCAGAAAGCTTCTAAACAATGTATAGAGCCACTCAGCTGTCCATCGAGGGTGTGAAGCTAACCCCTCTCTCCTCAAGTGTGGCTTCTGCATTATGACTGCCTCCTACATAAGACACACAGGATGGATGTGGGAAAAGTAACCCCACTGTGGGAAAACCTGACAAACACTACCTCAGCCTGGGGACCAAAGTTAAGAATATAAGGGAGACGTTCCCTTAAAAGCCCATCCTCTTGATATACAGTGAGGAGGAAGCACGTCACCTCTGTGGTCTGCTTTTTCAAAGCCACGTCTAACCACGACAAAACCACCAAGCAAATCGCAGCGCCCGCCAGTCTATACAATACCTGAGCAGCCCTCCTCCACGCTGTCAAGGTCATGGAAACAAGGAGAGTCTGAGCAACTGTCAGAGCCCAGAAGAGACTAAACAGACATGATGACCCCATGTCCTCTGAGACCCTAGAACAAGGAAAGGTATAACAAAGGAAACATCAAAAGGGACTTCAGTAAATAGTAAAGTATCAGTATTTGTTCATTATTTGTCATGATTCTGTAGAAAATTAGACAGGAAAAATTAAACGTCAAATAAGAGAAACCTACTGTAACAAACTGGAAATCTAGAGGAAGAGGGGGATTTCTTTGTAAAAACACATTACCAAAATGGACCCTAAATTAAGGAAAACACAAAAAGGCCAATGAACCACTGAGGAACCTCTTCCCCTACTGGCTATCCTATCACTGTTCCAGGCTTTCCCTCTCCTGGGACAGGGAGGGAGCAGAGACAGAGCTGCTTGGCATCTCCCCTAGTACATGCCCCCCCCCAGTGTCTTCCCCCCCCCCAGCCACACCTACCCAGTGAGGACACCTGAGGAAGGGTCAGGG
>NW_006793445.1:3667-55070 GCF_000442215.2 Lipotes vexillifer
ACTGTTTGGACTGGAAGAAGGTGACATGTAATTCCCAAAGGAAAACTGAGGCACATGGGAAAACTGAGAACAGATGCTGGCTGGGAGAAAGCAACAGAGTCTATGTCAATGACAGCTCACTGCACAGCACAGAATCTGACACAAAAGGAAGAAAGGGGTTCCCTTAGGGTCAGGGGCTGCAGCGACTCATCCAGTGCTCTTACTGTCCCTCCCAAGACTGCAAGAAGTTCTTTCACTTGCTGAAAAGTCAGGATCATTGGTGGTGGTAAACTCAAGTCTCTTCACTTGGGCATCAGGTCCTCACATCTCAGAGGCTGGCCCAGAACAGCCCATGTGCCCTCAGAAGACACACACACCTCATTCCTGCCCCTGAGAGGTGGGAGCCCTGAGTTATGCCATCTCCCTGGCCATATTAATTGCCCATCCCTGAAAAACAATACTGCTCCTTTTCCAGTTTCTTCTCTCTCCTTTACTAAGAGGAAGAAACCAAATGCTAGGGTGGTAAGGAAACTCTTGTGCAATGAAGTAACGGGAGGCTCAAGACTTATTCCATGTCATGGAACCCATAATCGGCAGGCTTTCCAGAGGCCACATGGATGCATACGGCTCTCCAAGACAATGGCAGTGTCAGTGTAAACCTCACACTGGGAGGTCCAGTTGATTCCATAGCTTTGATTCTTAATGAATATGCATGTCAAAAGTTTCTAACGACTGAAAGGACAAAGGATTGCAGGGCCATGGTCTGCTGTATGGGTGTTGTGTCAGGGCCACACTCCAATGTTTAGAGGATTATTACCTCTCTTGGCAGCCTATGAGGCCATGAGCGGGAGGCCTTTTTCTCAGCCACATGCATGTTGGTAGTTGAAACTTCTCAAAGGAATGTCTGCACTGCCCAGGTAGCTCTTGAATTGCCCGGCATCATGGTCAGCTCTGTAACTGTACATGAGAGCCTGACAATGCCCAGGCTGGACTGAGCTAGAGGACCACAGATGCCTGCCTGGATAGTCAGGGGTCTAGGGCTGCCCTGCCTGAGACTTGACCATCTATTCATGCCCACTCAGATGGGACAAAGGATGCCTCCAGTTCCAGGAAGGCCGCACCAGCCCTTAAGAAGGCAGCATCTAGGAGCTGGCAGGTCACTGCACCCAGTCCTGTATAAATCCACACGTGTCCACTGAGTGCCCTCCTGTCTGGGCTGTGCTGGAACCTGGGGCTGCCCAGGCAGAGTAGGACCAGCATCACCCTTCCCAGGTGGGAGGGCAGAAGGAAACCATGCATGACTTCTGACACCCTCCCCAATCCTTGACAGAGGTTGAGTTGGATAAGAAACAGTCCGAGACAAGAACAAACATTTCATTCTTCTCTCACAGCCCAGGACTGGGGAAAGGGAGGCCAGAAAAACAGTTATTCACCTCAGCTCCCTGACTCCTGTTTGACCCTGGGCAAGTCCTATCCATTCTGGAGGCTTCAGAGAGAAGGAGAGGGGAGGGCAATGAGGGCCAATTGTGCTTAAACCTAACTCTAACCTTTACCCTAAGAACCCTAACCTTTAACCGTAACACCCTAACAACCCTAGCCCGAGACCCCTAGACCTTCGCCCCTGACCCCTAAACTCTAATCCCTGACCCTTTAACCACAACCCTCTACCATGACTCTCCAACAATGACCCATAACCCTAAACTGTGACCCCGGAACCCTCACACTCACTCAGCCCCAGGCCTAAAGCCTGGCCTAGTGTGTACCGAGAAAGGACTCTATGAACTCTCAAATAAACCAAGGAATTAAATCTTCCTGACCATGAATTTAGCGATGATTTCTTAGATTTGACAGTAAAGCATAAGAAATGAAAGAAAAAAATAGATACATTGGATTTCCTCAAAATTACAAACCTTTGTGCATCAAAAGAGGCTATCCAGAAAGTAAAAAGTCCACAGAATGGAAGACAATATTGGCACATAATATATCTGATAAGACTCTTTACCTAGAATATACCCAGGACTTTTCTAACTCATCAACACAAAGACAAACAACACAATTTTTGAAACAGACAAATAACTTGCATGGACTGCTCTCCAGGCAAGACATACAAATGGTCAACAAGGACATGAAAAGATGTCAAATGTCAGGAGTCATGAGGAAAATGCAGATTAAAACCACAGTGTGATGCCCCTTCACACACACTAGAATAAAAATAAATTTTAAAATAAATTTTAAAATATGTAAATAAAAATAACAAATCTTGGCAACAATGCAGAGAAATTGGAACCCTTGAAAGTTACTTGTGGAGATGTACAATGGTGCAGTCTATGTGTACAAACCTTTAGCATTTACTCAAAAATATAAAATATAATTACCATGTGTTTCAACAACTCCACTCCTTAGATATATACCAAAAAAATGGAAAACAGGCGTTCAAACAAAAACTTGTACACCAATTATTCATAGCAGCACTGTTCACAATAGCCCAGGGCAGAAAAGATTTAAATTAAATCAGCAGGTAAACGGATAAGCAAAATAAGGTAGATCCATAAGCTGCATTATTCTGTCATATAAAGGAATAAAGTAAAATTATACAGCTGCTGTGGGAAACTGTATGGTGGCTCCTCAAAAACATGGAAAATGTATCATCCCTTGATTCCACTCCAGGGTGTACACCCAAAATATTAGAAAGCAAGGACTGGAACAGATATCTGTACCCCATATTCATAGCAACATTATTCACAATAGCCAAAAGGTGGAAACAACACAACACATCCTTTAACAGATGAATGGATGAGTACAGTGTAGTATATGCGCAATGGAATATGATTCAACCTTTAAAACTAAGGGAACTCTCACACATGCTACAATGTGGATGAACCTTGAAGTCATTATGCTAAATGAAACCAGCCAGACACAAAAAGGACAAACGTTCTATGACTACACTAGTATGAGGCATCCAGATAAGTCAACTCCAAAGACAAAGTAGAATAAGGTTGCCAGGGGTTGAGGTGAGTTAGGTGTTTAATGGCTACGGTTTCACATGGGGATAATAAAGTTCTGGAGATGGATGGTGAGGATATTTTTACAACAATGTGTATGTAGTTAATGCCATAGAACTGTATACTTACAAATGGTTTAAATGGGGCTTTCCTCGTGGCACAGCGGTTAAGAATCCACCTGCCAATTGCAGGGGACATGGGTTCAAGCGCTGGTCCTGGAAGATCCTGCATACCGCAGAGCAACTAAGCCCGTGAGCCACAGCTACTGAGCCCTCATGCCACAACTACTGAAACCCGTGCGCCTAGAACCCGTGCTCCATAACAAGAGAAGCCACCGCAATGAGAAGCCTGCACACGGCAACGAAGAGTAGCCCCCGTTGCCACAACTACAGAAAGCCTGCGTGCAGCAGCAAAGACCCGACACAGCCAAAAAAATAGAAAATAAAATAAAATAATTTTTTAAAAAGCTTTTAAAAAATGGTTTAAATGGTAAATGTTTTGTGTTTTTAATCCCAATGGAAAAAATGAATGAAATAATGATCAATGTTACAATGCGGATAAACACTTAAAACATCCCAAGTGAAAGAAGCCATAGAGAACAACCACCCAGATCATGCTCATCTTGTTCACTTTAAACCCAGCAAGGTTTTCAAAGTGAGGAAAAGCCCCAGTTATGGTTCCAAGAAGAGAAAACTGGATTCGAATAGAAAAATACATTTCCACAAAGCTGGGGCAGCTGGTGGAAGTTGAAGCGGGCCTGTGGATAGGATTATAATGTGGAAACCATAATTACTCCTCACTTTGGGGTTATGTGCTGGTTCCCTGGGAGAGTGGCCCTCCCACTCTCACAGGGTAAAACACACAGGAGTATTTTGTGATGGTGGAAAACTTTATACTGCTATTTAAAGTTTTTTATACACTTGAAATTTACTAGAAAATAAAGTACTTATCAAAACAACCATGTCATACCATGCCAGATATACAGACATCAAACTCTGTTATAGAGGCCAAGCCCTACCCAGATCCAGTTCACCCACAGTGGGGATGCTAATCACCCTTGTAGGAGTCCACATACGACAAGAGGCACCATGGGAAGATTATATTGGGAGCCACTATGTCTTGGGTGCTGTGGATGACCTGGATGTAGATGAAACAGTGGGATTTCTGAATTCTAGTTTTCCACATTCAACCACCAAAAAACTGTTACAACTGAAAAATGAATTCAGTAAAGCTGCAGGATACAAAAAAAAAAGAAAAAAGAAAAATCAATGGACAAAAATCATTTGTGATTCTATACCCTGATAATGAACCATCAGAAAGAGAATTAAAAAAAAAAAATCCCGGGCTTCCCTGGTGGCGCAGTGGTTGAGAGTCCGCCTGCCGATGCAGGGGACATGGGTTCATGCCCCGATCCGGGAAGATCCCGCATGCCGCAGAGCAGCTGGGCCCGTGTGCCATGGCCGCTGAGCCTGCGCATCCGGAGCCTGTGCTCCGCAACGGGAGAGGCCACAACAGTGAGAGGCCCGCGTACCACAAAAAATAAAATAAAATAAAAAAGAAAGAAAGAAAGAAAAAAAGAAAAGAAAACTACCCCAATATAACTTATAAATATGAATGTAAAAATCTATCACAAAATAATAGCAACATGAAACCAACAGGACTTTAAATGGTTAATGCCATAAGCAAGTATCTCTACACCAGAAATTTCAGGTTGCTCAACATATTAAAAGTAAGCAATGTATTAAACCACAATAATGGTGTGAAGTAAAAACACATAATCATATCAATTAATGCAAAAAAATCTACAATGAAAATCCAGTGTTATTTCATAATAGACACTCAAGACAGCAGGACTAAAAGGAAATTTGTTCAATATGGAAAAGAGCAGCACAAAAAGCCACAGCAAACCTCGTGCTCAACGTTGAAGACAAAGATTTACTCCTGAAATCAGAAGCGAGGCCCAGAAGCTGGCCTCCATCACTGTTACTCAGTAGTGTACTGGAAGTTCTACCCAGACTCTTGAGGAAAAAATGAAAGGCATCCGTGGGTGAATGGAAAAATTAAAACTGTGTCTCTTCACAGAACATAGGTCACATCATCTTATATATAAAACTACCTAAAATCAGCAAAGAAATTATTTGAGCTAATCAACTAATTAAGCAAAGTTATAAAACAAAATATCAATTCATGAAAATCTGTCTTATATGTATACGCTAGCAAAAAATAATCTGAAAAAGAATTGAAAACAATTCCGTTTTAAATAATGTCAACATCAATATTTAGGAGTATATTTCATCAAGGTACAAGACTTGTTTTATGTATGTAAAGTTGTATGTTTGAAATTACTGGAAAGTAAATTACTTTTCAAAACATCATGTATGTCAATAGCACACCAGGAAAGCAGAGAGCTTCCATAGAGCAGCCAAGCTTTACCCAGATCCAGTTCACCCAAAGTCCAGTGTCATTTAGAGGCACTGGGGGAAGGTTATATTAGGAGCCACTGTCCTCCGTGTTGTGGACGACCTGGATACGGTAGAAACAGTGGGATTTTGGAATTCCAATTTTCCACTTCATTCCACAAAAAAAGCTATTAGAACTAATAAATGAATTCAGTAAAGTTGCAAAATCAATACACAGAAATCAGTTGCATTTCTAAACACTAATAATGAACCATCAGAAAGAGAAAGAAGGCAACCCTATTTACAATTGCATCGAAAAGAACAAAATACCTGGGAATAAAGTTAACCAAGGATGTGAAAGACCTGCACACTGAAAACTTTAAGACATTGATGGAGAAATTGAAAAACACACCAATAAATGGAAAGACATCCTGTTCTCAGGGAATGGAACAATTAATATTGTTAAAATGCCCATTCTACCCAAAGCAATGGACACAGTGAATGCAACCCCTCCCAAAATTCCACGGTATTTTCCCCCAAAATAGAGCAAATCCTCCTAGTGATCTGTGTGGAACCACAAAGGACCCCAAAGAGCCAAAGCAACCCTGAGAAAAGAGAACAGGCTGGAGGCATCTCCCTCCCTGACTTCACACACATCACGAAGCTACTAGTCGCCGAACCAGCGCGGAACTGGCTCAAAACAGGCGCACGGACCAGAGGGACGGGACGGAGAGCGCAGAATTCAGCCCACACGGACGGGGCCAGTTAATTCATGGCAAAGGGCCCAAGGACACACCACGGAGCACGACACTCCCCACAATAAATGGTGCTGGGAAAACTGGACACCGCATAACTCATGCTGGCTACCCTGCACACAAACCTGACCAAAAGCGCAGCTTTGCACACCAAGCCCTTCCTCGGTCGCATGAAGTCGGACCCCCTCGGCCGTCGGTCGCCCCCAGGAAGCTTCTCCCCACTTTTCCTCACTGTCTCCTCACCTTTCCCTCAGGCATCCCCTGGGTCCTCAGGAAACCTGTTCCCTAGTCAGCGTGGACGCAGCCCCACTTTGTCCTGAAGCCGAAACCCCAGCGGGTCCTAAGGAGACGGAGACCGAGCTCCTCTCCGCAGCGACGCTGAGCCGGGCGTCCCACCCGAAGCCCCCGCCCCCGCGCCTGAGGAGGCACAACTCCCCCCGCCCCCCCCCCGCGCCTGAGGAGGCACAACTCCTCTCAGCTGCGCTCACAATCGAGTTCGACTTCATTAAAATTAAAACTTCTGCTCAGTGAAGGACAATGTCAACAGATGTGAGACAACAAATCACAGACTGGGAGGAAACATTGGCAAAAGACACATCTGATCAGAACTGTTATCCAAAATATAGAAAGAATACTTAAAACTCAACAGTGAGAGAACAAAGAGCTCAATTAAATGGGCCAGAGACCTTAATGGACACCTCACTGAGGAAGACAGCCAGACAGCAAAGCAGATGAAAAAAAGATGCTCTAAATCGTACGTCACCAGGGAAACGAAAATTAAAACAACAGTGAGATTCTACTGCACACCTATTAGAATGGCCAAAATGAGACTGACGATGTCAAATGCTGGTGATATTGCAGAGTAACAGGAACTCGCGTTCACCGCTGGAAGGGATGCAAAATGCTACAGCCACGTTGGCAGTTTCTCACAAAACTACACATACTCTTACCATGTGATCCAGCAGTCACACTCCTTGGTGTTTACCCAAAAAAGATGAAATTTTATGTCCACACAAATCTGCACATGGATGTTTTTAGCAGCTTTGTTTATAATAGACAAACCTTGGAAGCAATTTGTTTCCATCTCACTGCTTATTAATTTTGTCCTGCTTTTATTTATATCGTCTATTTATATCATTATTTATATCATCTATCGTCTATCAAGAAACACTTCCCTTTATGTTTTTACATTTTATCAATGGAAATATATGTTTATTCCATCAATAAAATTGTACATAGGATAAAAAAAAAAAAAGAACGGAGTTCGCAGGGAACGAGCATGCTCTGTGGGTCAGAGAGGGGAGCTTGGCGCCACCATGTGGTCAGTGCAGGAAGTGCAGGCAGCGCCTCCCTCACAGGTCACTGGAGACAGCGCCCCCTACTGACAGAACTGCTGAATCCATTAAACTGGAAATTCAAACTGAAATGGAGTCTCTGTCCCAAACGTTTTCTAAAATTAGTTAAGGAGCAATTAATTGGAAACCATTTGGAATGAAATGAATGTAGATGCAAATTTTACAACTTATACCAAATTCACTCAAACTTATTCAGAGGCAAATTTTATTTTATTTTATTATTCATTTTTGGCTACGTTGGGTCTTCGTTGCTTCATGGGGGCTTTCTCTAGTTGCGTCGAGCAGGGCTACTCTTCGTTGCGGTGCACGGGCTTCTCATTGCGGTGGCTTCTCTTGTTGGGGAGCACGGGCTCTAGGCGCACAGGCTTCAGTAGTTGTGCCACGCAGGCTTAGTTGCTCTGCAGCATGTGGGATCTCCCCGGACCGGGGATCGACCCCTTGTTCCCTGCATTGGCAGGCGGACTCTTAACCACTGCGCCACCAGGGAAGTCCCCACAGGCAAATTTTAAATACAAAACTATTCAAAATTATAGAAGAAAATTGACATGAGCTTGGGTTTGCCCATGTAAATCATGAGCTTTGGAGTTTTAACACACAACACAAAAAGGCAATCTGAAAATGAAAACAAGCAATAACATGGACGTAATAAAATTAAAGGTTTGCACTCTGTGAATGACCTTACTCAGAAAATCAAAAGACAAGTCGCAAACTAGGAGAAAAATATTTGCAAACACATATCTAATAAACATTTTGTATCAAAACATAGAAATAACTCTAGCACAAACAACCCAATTAAAATAGGGAAAGATCTGAATGGACACCTGGCCAAAGAAGATACACAGACAGTACACAAAACTATGCCCGGGACTAGGGCAGAAAAACAATGGTCCAGCTCAACTCCCTGAGCCATTTGTGACTGTGGACTAGTCCTGTCCTTCATGGAGGTGTCAGAGACATGGAGAGAGAGGAAGGGGGAGAGGGCTAGGTATGCTTAAACCTGACTCTAACCCTGACCATTCCAGCCACTTTCATTTGACATGGTCTAAGAAGTCCTAGTCATAGTAATGAGATTTTGTAAAATAAAAATAAAAGGAATCTCATAGCAGAAGAAAAAGTAAAACTGTCACTGTTTGTAGATGACATGGTTCTATACAGAAAACCTTGAAGATGACACCCAAAACCAAATAGAACTCATCAGAAAACACTGTCAAGTTGCAGCATACAAAATTAATCTACAGAAATCGGTTGCATTTCTATACACTCACAACAAAATGTCAGAATGAGAAATTAAGAAAACAACCCCATGAACAATGACATTAACAAAGATAAAATGCCTAGGAATACATCTAACTGAGGAGGTAAAAGACCTATACTCAGAAAACTGGAAGACGTTGATGAAGGAAAGTGAAGACGACACAAACAAATGGAAAGACATACCATGCTTATGGATTAGAAGAATTCGTATTGTTAAAAGGATTCCACACCCCAAGGCTATCTAGAGATTCGATGCCATTTCTAGCAAAATACCAATGGAATTTTTAGGAGAACTAGAACAAGACATGAAGCCATAAAACCCCTAGAAGAAAACATAAGCAGTACACTCTGACATCAGTCTTAGCAATATTTTTTGGACCTGTCACCTCAAGCAAGGGAAACAAAGGCAAAATAAAGCAATGGGACTCCATCCAACTGAAAAGTTTTTCAATGGCAAAGGAAACCATCCACAAAACAAAAAGGCAGCCTACTGAATGTGAGAAATATTTAAAAACAATATGTCTGGTAAGTGGTTCATACACAAAATAGACCAAGAACTCACTCACACAAGTCAGCCTCCAAAAAAAAAACCCAAATAAAAAATTGGCAGAAGACCAAACATGTTTCCAAAGAATATATAGAGTTGACCAAAAGACACGTGAAAAGATGGTCAGCATCACTCATCATCAGGGAAATGCACATCGAAACCACAGTGAGATTATCACCTCACTCATAGTATTCTTTCTATATTTTGGATAACAGTTCTGATTGCTCAGGATGTGGAGAAAGGGGAACCCTCATGTACTTTTGTTGGGAATGTTCATTGGTACAACCACTATGGAAAACAGTATGGAGGTTCTTCAAGAAATTAAAAATAGCCCTACCATATGATGCAGGAATTACACTTGGGGGTATCTTTCTGAAGGAAACCAAAACACAAATTCAGAAAGATACATGCACCCTTATTTTCATGGCAGCTTTATTGGCAATAGTCAAGATGTGGAAGCCACCAAAGTGTCCATCAATAGACAATTGGATAAAGAAGTTTTCATATATATGTATGAAAACTGGACACACACACACACACACACACACACACACACAGAGTGGAATATTACTCAGTCATAAAAAGAATGAAATCATATGGCAACATGAATGGACCTAGAGGGCATTATGCTAAGTGAGATATAGCAGACAGAGAAAGACAATTACCTTATGATATCACTTATATGTAGAATCTACAAAACAAAACAAATGAACAAACACCACAAAACAGAAATGGACTCATAGACGCCAAGAACACGCTGGTGGTTGCCAGATGGGAGGGTGTGGAGGGATGAGTGCAATAGTTGAGAAAGACTGAGAGTTCCAAATTCCAGTTATAAAACAAATGTCCTGGGGTGTGGTTTACAGCATAGGGAATAGAGTCCATAATACTGTGATAACATTGTATGGTGACAAATTGTAACTAGACTTATCTTGGTGATCATTTTGTAGAGTATAAAAATATCAAGTCACTATGTTGTGTTCCAGAAAACTAATACATAATATTGCCTGTCAAGTACACACCAATTTTAAAAAAGAAGAAAAAACACTATCTTAAAAAGAGGAGGGGGAACTTCCCTGGTGGCGCAGTGGATAAGACTGTGCCCACAATGCAGGGGGTCTGGGTTCGATCCCTGGTCAGGGAACTAGAGCCCACATGCAGTAACTAAAAGATCCCACGTGCCGCAGCTAAGACCCGGTGCAGCCAAATAAATAAATAAATATATATATTTTTTAAGTGTTGGGGAATTCCCTGGTGGTCCAGTGATTAGGACTCTGCTTTCACTGCTGAGGGCGCAGGTTCAATCCCTGGTCAGGGAACTAAGATCCGGCAAGCTGCACACTGCAGCCAAAAAAAAATTTTTTTAATTAAAAATGTGTAAAAATGAGTGTAGTGAGATAAAGAGAGGGCGTCAGATGAGACTTTGAAAGGATGCTGATTGAAAGGCCAAGTGCCTCCTGAAGTTTGACTCTCAAGTGGCCCAGACAAACTGAGGACTCGAAGATGAGGAGTCATGTGATGCTACTGGAATGTCCATTTGTTTCTTTGTTTAAATGGGGTTTATTATTTTTTTAAAGAAGTTTTGAATTCACAGCAAAATTGGGCAGAGTACAGAGAGGTGCTACATGCCCCTGCTCTGCTGTTACTGCTCTCTCCATCCACCCCCTCCCCGCCACCCACACAGGTGCTCAGAGTTTCCCTCTCCCCAACTATTCTATCAACATTCACATTCTGTGTGTTGGTCACTATCGCTGAATCTACATGGACACATCATGATCATCAGAGTCCAGAGTTTACACTAGGGTTCACTCCTCGTGTTGTACATTCTATGGGTTTTGACAAATGTATCTCGCCATGAATGTATCACAATGAATAGTTTCACTGCCTTAAAAGTCCTCTGTGCTTGAGCTATTTATCATACCCCACCCCTTAACCCCGCCACAAACCCCTAGCAACCCACCCTTTCTGTGGTTTGCCTTTTCCCAAATGTCATAGGTAGTTGGTACCCTAAGATATGGCACCTTTCCGGATTGGCTTCTTTCAGTGAGTGACATGCAGTTAAGGTGCCCCACCTGTCACCCCGTGGCTCCTTCTCTCATTTTTCTTTTCAGTGCCGAAGAACATTCTGCTGCATGGATGGAGCCCCGTCTATCTGTCCATTCACCTCCCGAAGGACATCTTGGTTGCTTCCAAGTTCTGGCAGTTATGAATAAAGCTACCGTAAACGTCCAGATGCAAGTTTCTGTGTAGATGGAAGCATTCGACTCATTTAGGTCCATCAATAACAAGGAGTTTGAGGGCTGGATCGTATAGTAAGAATGCATTTCACTTTGAAAGACACAGCCCATGTTCACAGAGCTTCTGAAGATGGTTGCTGAGAGCAAGTCAGCATGCTGAGGAATCAAGCCAAGGAAGGAGGTAGAATTCAAAGATGCCGGCAGGGAAGATGTGGCTGAGACAGAACCTGACCTCCACCCTCTTAGAGTTGACGGCTGGTCCTGAGAATTAAATGGACGTGAAACAGACTCACAGGACGGAACCATACACATTTATTTCCCACAAGTTTTACCTGACCCAGGGCGCCCTCCTAAGGAAATGAAGAAAGACCCAGAGAAGTGGCAAAACCTAAATTCTTTTCTGTTGGGTTGAACACAGAGAGGCGATTGTGGAAAAGGACCTACACCATGTGGGGAGGCTAAGGAGGTTGAGAATTATATGTGGAACCTAGAACCTAGAATTATATAATTCTGTTTGTACAGAATTCTCTCTCTCTCCACTGTCTGCCCTTGACGATCGTAATGTCACTCTCGTTCCAGCAGCGGGAAGGCGTCTTCCTGGCGGTGGGGCGGGGGGGACATGTTATCTGCTGCTTCCAGGAAGGAAGAGGAGAAAGCTCAGAACGCCCTTCTGTACCTGCTGCCTTGGTGGCAGGGCGGGGGGGAGTTGTTTTTGCTTTGTTTTTTGAAGTGTCCGTAGCTCAAGACAATATTCTGGTTTCCTTTACATCTAAGTCCTTTACCTGGGGTCTGGCTTCTGACAAGAGGAGGGACACATGTTTCTGACATGACGGGCTGGGCAGGCAAGGAGGGATAAGATGGGTGCGGGCCCGTGTCTGTTCTCTTCTCACGTGCTGGGAAGATGACTCTGCTCTTGCCAAATGGGATCTAACTTCGCCATGAACGACCAGCAAGATATCAGCTGCAAAGAGGAAGAGTAAAGGTCAGAAAAATATGGGGAAGATCGCTGATAGATGCTGGGGTCTCCGGAGCAATGATTTTATCGGAGGCACATGCACATCTCTGGTCTCTGAACCACTATGTTTGAGGCCGATTTGGTGTGTACGCCATTTTCAATGTACGGTGGTACCATCAGGCCACTTTGGGGTACTGTCTCCAGCTCACCTGAGAGGTGCCATCGTGCCCACATAAGACGGGGCTCACCCGGGGTTGGCATGGTGCCAGAGAAAGGGAGCCAGCGGTATGTCATTGAGCTTAAGATATTTCTAAGAGAGTGGCTCTCTGGAGAGGTTGAGGTAGAAGGAGGCCAGCTGGATATCTGTCTGCTTGTTTGTTGGGGATGGGGGGAGGGGCGTGTGCTGTTTATTTTCTGGATGAGGCGAAAGAACTCTTCAAATGCAGGTGTTTGTACAAGGGGTCTGGCAGGATGGGAGGGTGGGGCTCGGTCCATGTGCCAAGATATCTAGAGAATCTATAGTGGCTCAGACTCAGGCCTTTTCTCATAAACAGGCAGGGAGAGGAGCTGGCTTTGTCATCACAAAGCTAACTGGCACCACAGTAGTCACGACAGAAGGTTCCCAGAATGAATTGATTTGCAGGAGCCAACACACACACAAACTGGAAAAGCATTCCTCATAACCAAGGCCGGAGAATACCTGTGGGCCAAAATCCTCTTGAAAATCAGTGTTCGAAAAAGAGAGCAAACACATGCAATTCCAGCGAGAGGCCGTGCTTATGGCCAGTGTATGTGAGAGATGCTCAGCCTCTCAGATGAGGACATGCAAACATAAACACTATGGAGACAGCTTTGGTCACCATCACACTGGCAGGTTTCTAGTCCGGTGACCACCAGCCCAGGGGACAGAGTGAGGAGGAAGAGGCCCCAGCAGATCCCCTAGAGGGAAGAGTGACCCGACACCCCTCTCTGGGCGAACAGTGTGCAGGACCCATCAAAGTCCCACAGGTGCGACCCTTTACTAGCAGTGCTGATTCTTAGAGTCGATCCCACTACAACCCCTGCACCATTTTTCAAAGATGTCATTTCAAGGATACTCATCACAGCACTGGCTGAAGCAGAAGGTGATTGGAAACAACACTAATGTTCATGGAGAGCGGGTGGGATCCATCAGTCCTGGTCCACATGGATGAATGGATGCTCTGCAGCTGGGAGAGTGGTTGCAGGGTCTCTACCTGATGACAGGGGAGACTTCAGGGTTTATATGTGGGATGCATGTAAACCAACCGTCTGCACCCAGGATCCCATCTGTAAGACTGCGTATACATGAAATCAAATAGATGTAAATGAATCTGCTTGTGTGTGAGAGAGAGAGAGAGAGACAGAGCTAGAGACAGAAGGAGAGAGACAGAGCCTGAGAGAGATGCACCAAGCCATTCATGACAGTCACCTCTGGGCGTGGGATTTGCAAAGCTCTTCTCTTCTCCCTTAGGTGATATTTCAATTTTTATAATGTGTGTATTACTTTAATAATTCTACAAAGACTAAAATCACATGTCAAGTGTGATCCATTTGTATTCATCTATGGAATAACTAAAGTACATTATTTCTTTTTTATTTTTAAAAGATTTATTACAAGGACAATAAATATTTATGACAATAATGAATTCTAAAGGAATTAAGAATTAAGTAAATAACAAAGGCTTTTGGTGACTCAGTTCCAGGCCAGCTAGGTGGCAGTACATGGCAGGGTTGGGGCAAGTTTCTCCAGGAGGTTGTGTATGTTCTGAATCAGCATCCAGTAGAAGTGAGGAAAAAGGTGGATAAGACTTGTACAGTGATCTGATGACATTGAGAAAACGCAAAAAGACTTGTACACTGAAAACAACAATAGCTTGTTAAAGAAATTAAGAAAAAATTCTAAATTTCTGGAAAATAATCCCATGGTCATGGGTCAGAAGGCTTCATTCTGTTAAGGTGGAACTACTCCATGAATAGATCTAAAGAGTCAAAGAATCGCTACCAAAATCCCAGGTTGTGTTTTGCAGAAATTGACAACCAATCTAAAATTCACGTGAAAAATGCAAGGGGCTCAAAACAGATCAAGGAATCTTGAAAAAGGAGAAAAAGTTGGAGGTGTGGAGAGTCAGGCGGAACCCCACAATTGGTATAAAGACAATTGACCCTGAATATACTTGAGATTCAACAGATACAGAAAAAAAGCCTTCTGGGAGTTCCCCTTATCTGAATAAAGGCAGAAACTTTTGAGAAATGACCACAGCCATAAATTCCTTCTTCAGGGTGGCTTCTATTCCCAGGAGAGAGACCAAAATAAACCTGCCATGAATCCCTCCCGTGAGGTGTTTTATGACCCTGAAGAAGACGCAGAGAACACTCACCATCGACAGACAAACGCGACCACAAACTTTCTTATAACCCGTTGTTTTCCAAAGAACCTGTTGTCTTTCCTGAAGAAACCCATCTGTTCTTCCCATAGAAGCCAATTCTCCCCTCACCCTTTCCCCTATTAAGTGAGGTTTATAATCCTTTAACTTTCATCATTAACACGTTAGTTACTTTTTTGATTGGTTCCTGTGTGCCTAGAAATAAACCTTTCCTCTGTTCATCTACTCTTTATTTCTTTGGCTGTCTTTGGGAGTGACTCTGGATCATGGGGGCTGCTCTCTTTTCACCTTCTTTAGTGACATCTTTTTGTCCATGGTTAAGCTATAAAAAGGCTTATTGGTTTTGAGCCACATATGGAATAGGTATACCTTTGGAGACCTCCTGGAAGGAAATAAAAGTTCGATACTGCCAGGAGAATTTACTGGTTGTCCTGGCCAAATACATAATGAGACAATATTTGCAAGGATATTTTTTTTTTAAGATTCTCACCCTAAGACAAACATCTTATGGAACACTCTCCATTTTGAAAATTCCTGGCTAGATGATGACTTGTCCTTGGAGACCCAGCTCAGAGGTCACCTCCTCCATGAAGCCCTTCATGATCCTCATCCCCCCTACAGCCCCCTCTGCCCTCACCTGGGACCCCCAGGGCTATGATCACACTCTGATTACCTCTCCAGCCTGTGAGCTCTGTAAGGGGACTGGGCTTGATGCAGGAAGGGACTCAGAAAAATGTAATGGGGCTTAAAACACCAAATAGATGAAAGGACTAAACACGGGCCATGTGTGCACCACGTTCACCTTCTCCATCCCTCCAGGACTAGGGCTCCATCATCATTAGGAACCAGAGGGAACTGCTCTCACCCTCGTGCTCATTTAGACCATTAACTGTCTGGATTTTTTTTTCCCAATATTAATTTTTTAAAACTTGAAAGCCATGTCACAACAAGGCCCTTCAGTAGTGACCAACTTAATCACTACTTGAGGAGTGGGATCCGTGTGTCATGCCTGAGCTGAGACTAGATGAAGTGGAAACGCAGGATGTGGAGGACGAGACGGCTCAGGGCTGGGCCTCGGGCACAGGAAGGGGAGATGGAGAGAGAGGGGGAAGCAGAGGTGCCAGGGCCTGGGTCACGGCAGGAGGAGGGGAGCCCAGGGGTTCCCAGGGTCCCTCCTGTCACTTCCTGTATGCAAAACCTTCCACTTTTGCCAAAGATGGGACCACGCCATTCAGTAGCTCTCACCTACCAGTTTCTGCCAGAAAAGCAAGGAAGAGTTGGCCCAAAAAAGTGGCTGATCATTTTACATTCAATTGTATAAATTAGGCTGCTGTAAGTTGTAGCACTTAGGAGTGGAAGCCCATCAAAACCTTCCCAAATCAGTGCCTGCAGTGTTTCTCCCTCCAGCCAAACCTCCTTGTGGATGGACACCACAAAGCTCCTTCATCCTCTTAAAGAATCCGCATAGAGAGCCTGGGAGGGTGGCAGACACATTAAAGTTTTCTCCACTTTTTTTTCTCCATTAAAGCCGAGTGTGTTGAGGCAACCAGGTCCCAGCCCTCCTGCTATCTTGTGCTCACCAGGACAAAATGCCATCTCTCCAACTACGTCAGCACGTTCCTACTGCCAAAGATTGCTTTTCCTTATTTCTCTTGTGCAGTGCTGTCTCTATTTGATCCACCCAACCCTAAAGCATAGATTTTTAAAATCATCCATATAGTGAGAGGGATTTTCCACACTTTGCTCTGTACATGTTTGCACTGTTTGAATTTTTATAATGAGAATATATGTGTTGATTGAGGACTTCAGAACAGACAAATAAGTGAAGCAGGGGGAGGCAGGTGGGAATGGGCTGCCCCTGGACCATCTGGTGCTAGGTCTCCTGGGTCTGTCCACATTCACATCATCTTGATGCTTCAAGGGGGCTGATGCAAGCCTTAATATTTCTGATACTTTTCAAGGGAAATTTTCTCTAACTTGGATGAATTCAAATATTACAGGCATGTTCAGGCTATGCAGAATAGAATGCCCAAGCTGTAATCAAGACCTGATTTGAAGTTGTCTTGCCAGCACTATAAGGAAGATTTCAGGGGACTTCCCTGGTGGTCCAGTGGTTAAGAATCCGCCCCCCAATGAAGGGGATGCAGGTTCGATCCCTGATCAGGGAACTAAGATCCCACATGCCACGGGGCACCTAAGCCCACGTGCTCTAGAGCCCGCACACCATAACTAGAGAGAAGCCCATGAACCACAACAAAGAGGCCATGCGCTGCAACGAAACATTCCATGTGCTGCAACTAAGACCCAACACAGACAAATAAATTTTTTAAAAAAATTCAAACTTGTTTAGAGCAGCAAGGTTTATTTCATATTAAAACCTTTCAGCTAAATACATCCTAGGAGTCACTCCAGCTTCAGGTGCCCCCACGAGGTCGGCTGAGGCCTCTGTGGGTCCCGTATCACAGCGCAATTTCTCCCTCTGCCCAACCCTGCCTCCTTCTCATCCCTGCCCTTCCACAGGTGTTGATACAAGACCTCTGCCTGGTAAATATCCTGCATGTTCATCTTTGAGTTAGTGAAACCATGCCCAGTAGGATTAACAGAAGCTGGCACCATAACAGAAATCCTTGAGTGTGTCTCACAGAGCAGCAGATAAGGGAACAGCTTGTTAGAAGCTCCTCTGCGTGTAATTTGCCTTTACTGATTAAGGCTGCTGCCCAGTGGCAGCAAGCCAAACCCCGAGATGCTGAGGTTTGCAGCAGAGAAAGGGTTTATTCATGAGGCAGGCAAGTGAGGAGACGGGAAAACATTGGGCCAAATACCAAAATTTCACTCCACCATACAAAACACTGTTCAGTGTTCATTCAGTAAAGGTAACCTTAAAACGTCTTTTAGCTCTCTATAAGATGCTACCTATTTCTTCATCAAACGTATGGGCAGGTTCAAATTCATTAAATTTTATTGTCCCCTCTATGCAGGACCAACCACTGTGAAAACTATTTTGAGTATTTTTGCATCAATACCCAAGAGGGATATTAGTTAGTAGTTTTCTTTTTTTTCACAGTATCTTTTTCTGGCTTTGGTAACAAGGTTATGATGGTCTAAAACAGTGAGTTAGAAGTGTTCCCTCCTCTTCAGTTTTTAGGAAAAGCATGACAAGAATTAGTATTCGTTTTTCTTTAAATGTTTGGTAGAATTCATCAGTGAAGCCATGGCTTTTTGTGTGCGTGGAGATTTTTTTATTACTGGTTCAATCTCCTTACTACTTATGGGTCTATTCAGATTTTCTATTTCTTTGTGGTTTGGTCTTGGCAGGTTTTGTGTTTCTAGCAGCTTGTTCGTTCCTTCTAGGTTGTCCAGCCTGTCGGTGCGGAGCTGTTCACAGTGGCTCTTACAATCCTTATTTCTGTAGAGCCAGTGGTGATGTCTCCACTTTCATTTCTGATTTTAGTAACTTGTCCTTTTCTTCTTAGTCCCATTCAGCTATAGCTTTGTCAACTTTGTTGATCTTTTTGAAAAACCAACTTTTGGTTTTGTTGTTTTTTTCCTATTGCTTTTCTATTCTCTATTTCATTCATCTCTGCTTTAATCTTTATTATTTCCTTCCTTCTGCTGGCTTTGTGTTTAGCTTGTTTTCCTTTTCCAGTTCCATAAATTGTAAAGTTAGGCTGTTGATTTGAGATCTTTCTTTCTTTTTTTTTTACCACAAACATTTATAACTACAAACTTCATCCCTCTGTGGTCAGAGAAGACACTTTTTAAATCTACTGAAACTTAATTTGTGGGCTCACATATGATCTATCCTGGAAAATGTCCCCTGTGCACTTGAGAAGAGTGTACGTTCTGTTGCTTTGGGCTGCCGGGCTCTGTGTCTGTCTGCTGGCGCTATAGCTGGTTTATTAAAGTCCTCGATGCCCTTGCTCTTCTCCTGTCTGGTTGTTTGATCACTGTGACTGGGGAACTGAAACTTCCAACTATTACTGTAAAACTATTTCTCCCTTCATTCAGTCACTTTTCACTTCATATATTTTGACGATCTGTCATTAGGGACATAAACGTGTATAACTGTTATGGTAAACCTTTTAGTAAGCCTGTGTTAGAACTTTGAATCACATGTAATGTCCCAGACTAAATCTCTCCCAGACTGAACCAAGAGGGGGTTGGACCCTGCTCTGTGCCCAAGTGCAGCCTGAGCCCTACTTTAACAGCCCCCTCCTGAAGGATCCCAGAATTCACATCCTACTACAGCATCAGTCCCTGGAGGCCCAAGTTGTCTCAGACCAACCTGTGGGGTGCAACTCAGATTTGGCCACCACCTCGGGGATGCGAGTCAATGCCCTTCCATTTGCTTCGAGCCACTGCTGGCTTCCACCTGTGGCATTAGCCACGCAGGCCCCAGCCTTCCCAGGCCAAGCTCACTCACACTGGGAGCAAGCGACCTCAGACTTCCAGGCGCACCCATCAACCAAGAGCACATCAGCAGAGAGTAGATTTTTCACGTGTAAATAGGCTTTCTCCATCTTGTCTGCTGAGTCTAGGAAAGTGGTAAATAGGAAAGAGGTTCCTTTGTCCTCAAAACTAATTTGGAGGATGCTAATCATATTTTGTTGTGTTAAGCTTCTAATGGGAGCAGTCAAATAACTATACCGAGGAAAAAAGCATGTAAATTTAACCTGTGAATTCTATGAGTACAGGTCACTAGGCGGGATTAGGAAACGAAGATCTTGGGCTCTGCTCATGACTCCAGCACTAAGTATTTGTGTTTCCTTGAACATTTTTCTCACCTTCAACCCTGAGGTAATATCTGAGGGTTATTTTCATGAAGAGTGTTAATAGCACTGGTTAAAGTCTTGTTACAAACGGGCACACAGGGCACATAAAAGCCTTCCAAAAACAGGCATCATACATCCTTATTTCCAATCTTTATATTGGGGAAAGCCCAATAACCACATCAAAACTATGAATGCCCTTGATTCTCGTTTATATTGATTCTTATTTAATTTGTGCTGTTTAAAAAATTGTCCAAAACTTGGAACTAAGGCAAAAGAGTGATTTCACAGCTTTCTATGTCATGTCTGACTGGGTAAGGATTATTGAGTGTTTGATCTATTATCTCTTTTTGATTTGGACCCACACACATGAAGCTGTATGCTAACATGTAGATATTTGTATAGTAGAGATGTGAATGATTTCTGTCCGACAGGAAAGACAAACTCAAAGGTTATAGGTTTACTGCCCTGTATTTAACCACTTTTGTATCTAACTAGCATTCTGTCTTCTATGGCTATATATTCTCAGTCTTATGAATTCTCTTTGAATGAGTTTTGTTCTTCTCTTATTCCCTTGAGTTAATAAATCTCTGATATGTGTTCACTTTATAGTTGCATGAGAGTCATGTGTTTAACCTTTGAAAGTATACTGACATTCACCAAAGCTGTACTCCTCATTAAAATACTAACATCATTTTAGTTAACATTATTTTGCATTATTATAAATTAAGTAGAGAGAGTTATCTGTCTTGTTTTTATTACTCTTAAAGTGGATAGGTTAATTGTATTCGATCTATATTATAATCTGGGCTGCTTTTATTATTTCTCTTACAGGAAGCATTCCTTAATTTATGTCTCAGTCATTTTTATAATTCGTCACATGTATATTAATGCACTAGTTTGAATTGAAAAACTGTCTTTTTTTCTGACAGAAAAGTCAGTCTGATTTTGACCACTTCATTTGACAATGTGCACGGGGTTTGGGTTTGCAATCGTGATTCTGTGTAGGTTTTGAGTATGTGCAGAGGCTCAATGTCATTATCCTTTATGCACATATGACAAATGACAAAGCCCAATGCCATTCTGGTTGTGTTTTGGGTCCTCATCCCCAGAGGCTGTTGTCACTTCTTGCTGCAATTTTAGTTCACCTGCCTCCACCCATTCATTCCCTTCTTCAAGTTGGGCACCTGGAATCTAGTGTAAGTTGAGAAAACATCCAGATTAGTTATTTAAAAGTATGTGTTAAGTAGGAGCCTTAAACTAGATTTTGTTTGAAAGCCTGTAAGTCCTCATTTTAGTGGGTTGTGTAAGAGTTATTTCTGCTTTCTTTGCATACTTTCAAGTTTAGGGCACTATTCTGAGAAGCTTTAAAATACCAAAATTTCAATAATTGGGAGCTCCGTTTGTGTTATTCATCTTGAAGTATTTACATATTTAGAGCTACAATAGGTTTTTTGGTGTTTTGTTATTTTTTGTTGTTGTTGTCTATTCATAAAGAAAACATCAATGAAAAAGACGCAGAGTTACTGCCCCATCACAACCTAGATATTGGCTTCCAGAAGTTGCCCTATGCTAGAGGCTTGTTCCGAGTTCACTTGGAATAATCAACTCATTCTAACACAGGAGAAGAAAACAAAGTAAAGAACTTGTTCAAACTACAGCCTGCAGCCACAACGAGCCTTGTTTCTAAAGGTGAATTTCATAACAGAAGGTAAAAAGGCCCCAGAGGCTTCTTGAAGGAAAGGAATCCAGAACTCCGGCACTCCAGCAGTATATCCCCACACGCCACAGCTGCCTCTAGACGGAAGGAACTCCTTTCTGCAGATGAACTGAAGGAATAGGTACACATCTACACATTGATATTTCACTGACATGTCATTCCAGCTGATCTTCACCAATGGCAGAAATAATAAACTGATATCTTGCTAACAGTCTCTGGGCTCTAACCAGTTCTTTAACTGGAAATTGTGTGATATGGATGACAAATTAAACTACCTTTCAGGAGGTGGCCTCACAAGTAACAACAATAAAAGGCTGCAACAACAATACAGGGTTGCAAGTTATTTTGGTAACACTGACATAATAGCAACACTTACAATAAAATTATTAAAGATTTTTAAAATACAGACTTAAAATAAGAAAAACAGCTGCACTCCATGTGTCCCCAAGCTGAATTTCACAACACAGCTTCATATTCAAGATAACATCTCAAAAGTTCTTAAAATATAAAACTTGATCTTCAAAGAAAAGATCTCATTTCTACATTTAAAATTTACAGCTTTAAACGTGTTTTTATTTGCGTTTTTATTATTAAAGCTTTAGATTTGTTTATTGGACATTTATGTTCTTCATTTCTAAATAATCTGTGTCCTTTGCCTGTATTTCTAGTTGGGTTTCAACTTTTATTTTTTGACACAGAACTTTTTCATAAGTTAGGAGACAAGAGTTCGTTTCAGGGTTGGGCCTTGGGGGATGGGAAGCGTTTGCCTAGGTAATGACGAATGGTGTTCATTTATTTGTGGTACCGTCACCCATTCCCCCTCCCTCTCCCCTCCCAGAAGTGAGTTTACAGTGTACCTGGGCAGGTTCTCTTCAGCCCAGGCGGTGCCTCCATCCAGGAGTCCACGCAGCTCAGGTAAAAGATAACTGAAAATTGTAAAGCCTTTAATTATGTGGAAGGTCTCCTTTTAAAGCTATTAAATCTAGGGCTTCCCTGGTGGTGCAGTGGTTAAGAATCTGCCTGCCAGTGCAGGGAACACGGGTTCGAGCCCTGGTCCTGGAAGATCCCACACGCCGCGGAGCAACTGTGCGCCACAACGACTGAGCCTGCACCTTAGAGCCCATGCTCCGCAACAAGAGAAGCCACCGCAATGAGAAGCCCGCTCGCCGCAACTAGAGAAAGCCCGCGCGCAGCAACGAAGACCCAACACGGCCAAAAATAAATAACTAAATTAAAACCGGTCAAAAGTATGGATCATTTTGCTGCAAAAACAAAAATCTGAAAATTTCCTAGAAAGCACCCCAGTTACTATTTAAAGTTAGACTATTCCCAGAAATTAAAAGAATGCAAGGTTTTAAATTTGGTGTGAAAGTGAGCATAAAACAAAAAACATAGGCATAGCCCAGAGGTGCCTGCAAGTGAGGTAGATGCCGTTGGCTCCCACACGGAACCTGGCGGCCAGCCGTTTTCCTCCCTACGCAGCACCGTCTCGGCGGGGCACTTAAGCGCTACGGAGCCGTTAACTTTAAAGAATCTGGCCAAAGACAGAAACAAATCCCAAACTCAGAGAGGCCGGGTGGTCCCAGGCCGCGGCTCGGACCCGCGACCCGGCGGGAAGGACAAGTGCAGCGACCCTGCCAGCCCTCACCCTCCACGGCAATAGAGACAGTAGCTGCAGCCCGCCTGCTCGCTGAAACTTCTGGGGCGGAGCTGGGGCGGGCGCGTCCGGGGGGCGGGGTGGGAGCACGCGTCACTTCCGGGGGCGGGGCGGGCCGCTCAACAGACCAGCGCTCTCTCCACAAAGCGGCGCTCCGCGACCAGCGATCTGATTGGTCTTCGCGGGAGGGCGCGCGGCGCCAAACTCGCTTCCCGTCAGCCCCCTCCGGCCCATTCTGTGGCCGCGCACACGTTCGCGCGCCCGGAGCTCGCGCCTGCGCTTCGTCGCCATTCGGGAGGCCGCCGCGCCGCAGGGCCTCGCGGATCCGCCTCGGACCGCGAGCCCGGCCTCCCGCAGTCCTTCCCCGCCTGGACGGCGCCCGCGGCCCACCGGTGAGAAGCGGGGCGGGCAGGGAGGGGCGTCGTCTGGGCCGCAGTCCGGAGGAAGCCTGGGGCGGCCGCCGAGGACGGGCCCGGCCGCTGGCGCCGGCGGAAGGACCCCTCCCCCCAGAGCCGCGGGCGGGGTAGGGCTGCCGGCGCTAGGGATGGGAGGCCCTGCGTCATCCCGTGGAGGCACGAAATGTTTTGTTTAAAACCGCGCTGGGAAGGCGGGACCCGGCCCCGCGAGGGTCCGGTCCTGGAGGCAGTTTTCTCTGCCGCCCTCGGCTGCGTGGGCTTTGTCATCAGTGCTGTTCAGAAGTCGGCGGGGCAACCCTTGGAGGGGGAGAAATGTGGTGTGCATCTGATAACCCAGCAACAAAAAGCTGTGTAAAAGTGGGCAGAGGGCTTGAGTGGGGGTCTCTCCCGGGAAGATGTGCAGATCGCCAGGCAGCACATCAAAGGATGCTCTTAGCCGGCAGAGTTACGGAAAGGGAATCCAGAACGAGATGCCGCTTCACACCCAGAGTGTTGGTTCGGACGTGGAGAAATTGGAACACTCCTGCACTGGTGGCTGGGAATTAAAATGGAGCGGCCATCAGCTGTGGAAAAATGGTTCAGTGGTTCCTCAGAAGTGTCAGCATGGAGTTGCCCATGGTCCGGCACTTCTCCTAGGTGTGAACTCCAACGAATTGAAAGCAGGGACCCAGGTACTTGGACACCAGTGTTCAGAGCAGCCTTCTTCGAAGCAGGCAAAAGGCGGTGACCCTAAATGACCATCAGCAGGTGAACGGGAAAAAGTTGGAATGCTGCTTATCCTTAAAAAAGAATAAAATTATGATACATGCTTCAGTTTAGACGTGCTAAGTGAAATAAGCCAGACACAAAAGAGCAAGTGTTGTATGATTCGACTCAAAGAGGGTATTGTTGAACGGGTATAGAGTTTCTGCTTTAGTTAACAGTAACTTGTTATTTGTTTATCGGTTGTAACAAATCTACCGCACTAATACAGGGTGTTAATAATAGGACAAAGGATGTGCAGGGGAGGAAAGGAGGTATATGAGAGCAGAGAACTTTCTGTTCAGTTTTTCTTTAAACCTAAAACGTCTCTAAAGTTTAATAATTTTTTAAAAATCAGCAAGGGTAAAGAGCCGTGCTACTGTGTATATATTAATAGAGCAAATTAGCTATAGACATGCTCTGCATGTTGAGTTTACATGGGAGAGCTGTGCATCAAAATGTTTTAAAAGACCAGTGGTGCTAGATGTTAAGAAAGAAACTGGATGGGAAATGGGAATAGGTGTGATACCATATGGTAGAACTTCTCTGAAAAATACAGGATGATGGACTGGCAAAACACTCGTGATTAAAACTTATGTTTTTTAGACACAATATGTGGTCTGTAGAGGTGAAATGTAGGATGAGAGATTTTTATTAACCTGCACAATGTAGAGTTACTTTCATAATTAGGCTAAGGAACTCTGAAGCTTAGGGGGAAAAATTGCTATAATCTGGAAGCTGGAAGTAATCTCAGTCTCTAGCCTCTACCCAGAAGCTGAATTCTGAACTCAATTCTGCAACATCCCCATGGGGAAGACATCATTATTGTTACAGCAGAGATCCAGAGTCAGGAAATCAGGGTCTTCTGTTGCTTTCTTTGACCTAACTGTTGTGATCTTTAACAAGTCACTTCTCTCCCTCAGCATCACTTTTCTCAATTATAAAATGATGCGGTTGGACTTAAGTCCTCTGAGGACCCTTCTGGTCCTGTACTAATCATTGGCTCCCAGTTAGGGAGGGCTCCTGCCTGACAGCGCAGCTCACTCTACTCCATGATTGAGTGCTTGGTAAAACTTTATGTTGAGCTGAAATCTCTTTTCCTGCTGGCTTCTACTTTTTTTCGGACAGCTTATGTATTATCCATAATTCTTCCCCTTTTGAAGTTAAGTGTCTGTGCTCACAAATGACATGTTTTTAAAGACTTCCTACCATTCTGTTTGCTTTCTTTTGCATATTCCCACTGTTGGGACTCAAGATCTTAAAGTGTCCTTCCTGCCCAGAGCTGGAGACAGTGATCCACGGGGATACTCTGCCCAGTGCAGTTCACTATAGTCCTATGTTTTGTAATTGATATTTGGATTCTAAATGTTTGATAAATTTCATCTGTCTGATTTGGGCCCATTTACTGGCTTTTCAGGATCTTACTAAATTCCACTGTATTAGGTTGGTCAAGATATTTGAGGAAGAACCTGGGTAGATAGCAAAACGTCGTTACTGGTCCTTCATCAGATGCGGACTGCCTAACCTTGAGCAAGTTATTAATGTCTGGGTTTGAGTTTCCTCAACTGTAAGAAGTTTTAATTGACAGAATAGCTTGTAGTCACGGCAGGAGTCTTCTGAGTGCTTGTCACGTTAGCTGAAGTTAGATGATGGGTTTGAGAAGGGTTTGGTTGGGTGAGGGTCAGGCATTAATTCCATAGAGGATCATTAAAATGAAATTCAACAAGGATGGCGTCGTGGATAGTATCTACTGTAGTCTTTGGTGTCGTTTCATTAAAGTTAGTGTCCAGGCCTTGGACTGGCCCCTCTTGCTGTTGGAAGGGGCAGGGTGGCGAGGGAAATCGGCAGAATTCTGTTACAGAGGGCGCAAGTTGTCACCGAGAAGTAACCTGGATCCCCTCCCTCGTGTGTCTCAGGTGCAGCTGCTCACCTTGGCCTTCTTCACGCGCTGCACGCTGCCTTCTGTGGTTCAGTCGAAAAGCCATGTAGACTTGCCTGCCCTCGAAGACCACTGTTAAGACTTCTAGTAAGACAGCTGGTAAGCCCACGAGGGGAAAAGCGTGTTGGTCTGTATTTTTTCCCCATTCCGAAAGTACTTGTCCTGGATTTATATTGTAAATTAAATATACAGTATTTAATAACGGTACCAGCATTGCTTTGCATGCATTTTTGTGTGCTTTTAACATTTCTTTCTAACGTTTAAGAGAATATTTTATGATGAGTACGTTTTTGAAAAGTGCTTGGAGTTCTTGAGGGAAAACTATAAAAGCATACACACCCATATATATAATGATGCATGAACGTGTGCTAAATACGTTAGTTACAGAATCTGTTTTAGCAGTTGGATACCCATTCTAAGAAGAGCATACCAGATGGAGCTGGTGGGGAATAGAATAGAGCCCAGAATAGCATCATACACAAAACTTAGTAATTGCTAAATAGAACATTACATGTCATTGGTTGCATATGTAATCAATGTTGAGACGACTGAACTACCTATTTGGGGTCAAATATAGGCTGGATCCCAGAGGATTAAAGATACAAATGTAAGAAAAGAATGAAGTTATCATTGTCATAGGGAAAATATTGAGTGATTAAAAAAATAATGGAATGGAAGGCATAACTTAAAACACAGTCATAAGGGAAGCACTTTTAAATTTTTAATTTTTATGTAAACCAATTGTATGTAGTAAAAAAAAAAAATCATAAATAAAGTCGAGACAAATAATAAAGTGAGAAGATAGTTTCCATAAAAGGACTGACTTCTTTCACATACAAAGACTATTTACAAATAATTAGGAAAAACGGGCAAAGCACATCCTAGAAAAAGAAATACACATGGCTGGGCTTCCCTGGTGGCGTAGTGGTTGAGAGTCCGCCTGCCGATGCAGGGGACGTGGGTTCGTGCCCCGGTCCAGGAAGATCCCACATGCCGCGGAGCGGCTGGGCCCGTGAGCCATGGCCGCTGAGCCTGCACGTCCGGAGCCTGTGCTCCGCAACGGGAGAGCCCACAGCAGTGAGAGGCCCGCGTACCAAAAAAAAAAAAGAAAGAAAGAAATACACATGGCTAATAAACAAGGGGAAATATTCAGTCTTTGTCATTAAGCTGCATTAAAAACACTAGTGAGATATCAGTTTTCACCTAAGAAGTAGAAAGGATTCGAAGTTTAATGATACTCTGATGCTGAGGGAGCTGGGGAATTAGGCTTCACATCAGCACTCTTGGTCGGTGTGTGATAGTACGACAGCTTTTTGAGAGTTTGGTAAAATGTCAGTTTCAATTACAAATAGCCTTTGAACCAGGTAATCCATTTCTAGGAATTTCCCTTTCAGAAATACTCTCACATTCAAAGGAAATTCAGTGCTTACTCTGTATGTAAAAATATCCTAGAAAATGCCTTCTAATTCAACAGAACTCCTGAAACCTGTATCTGCCCTTACTATAGAAACACAGAAACCTGGCCCAGTTGCTTCCAGAATCACCAAAACATGTACCTCTCACTTCCCTGGAGTCTGGCCCTGTTGTTTCTCCTGAGCCACAGACACCTTCTCTTCCTTAAATGAAAGCTCGTTGCAGAAAAATATGCTTAATATCTCATTTGTGTAGAATGTGTCCACATAGACCTTCTCTTCGGTGACACATAAGTACAGTGGCTACCCCTGGGGAGTGATACTATGTGAGTACATTGTACTGCGTGAATGAGTATGTTTTTAACTGTGAGCTTCTGTTACTTTTATCACCTTAAGAAGGCTATAGCTTAAAAGTTTAAAAGTCTTGTTTTCTGGCAAGCAAGTTGCCTCAAGGGTGTCCTCCATCTGAATTGCCGTTTTTGGCAAACTCCATCGCATCATTCAGGATCTCTGCTTGAGTGCCTTCCTGTGCTGCCCTCCACATTCTTATCTCCCCAGCTGATATAAGCACCATATTGCAAGACACGCCTTTAAACCCAAGCGCCTAGAAAAGCATGGGGCACAAAATAATTAATTTATTAAATGAATGGATAAAGTATATTAGGATGGATAAAACATTACAAGATATGTTGACTTTTTTTAAAGCTGTCTTTTCATGTTAGATTTAGTTTAACAAGTGCTTTCTGAAATGGACCTAAAGTTTCTTGCTCTGCCTTAATAGCCTAGCTTTAGCTTTGATATTTACTCAGCTTTGCGTACTGACAGCTTGTTGATTCGCGGTTTTAGAGTCAAAGTGTAAGGCACATGCAATAGATAATTCTGGAGTGAAGCTTGGGTCCCTGATAGTCCTGTAACCTAGGTAAGTCTTTTCTTTGAACGTGAATTTCTTCATCTGTAAATGAAAGTAATATTTGAGTCATATTGTTAGGAGTATTGAATGAGATGATGTATGTAAAAATAGCAGAGTTCCTGGGACTCAGTTTAAAATTAATTCTTATTTTTCCCATCTCTTCAAAATCTTTATAGAGATATTATCTAATAAATGTATGTGCCATTCTAGACTTGTGCAAGTATAGAATGGACTAGGGACAGCATTTTATTCAAAAATGTTCTCTGAAAATCATTTATTTCTACTTTATTGCAGCACTGCTTTTAAAGAATATAATCGTGTATGTTAGAAAAATGGAAGTATTCCAGGAACTTCGTAAGCCATCGGCACATTTGGAGTGTGACCACTGCAATTTCAGAGGCACGGATTATGAAAATGTACAAATCCACATGGGTACCATCCATCCAGAATTTTGTGATGAAATGGATGCTGGTGGGTTAGGTAAAATGATATTTTACCAGAAAAGTGCAAAGCTATTTCACTGCCATAAATGCTTTTTCACCAGCAAGATGTACTCTAATGTATACTATCACATCACGTCCAAACATTCAGCCCCAGAGAAATGGAATGAGAAACCAAAAAATCAGTTAAACAAAGAAGCAGATCCTGTGAAAAGCCCTTCTGTTCCTGAACACCAGAAAATGGCCTCTAATTCAGCAGAACTCCTGAAACCTATACCTGCCCTTTCCATAGAAACACAGAAATTTGGCCCAGTTATGTCTCCAGAATCACCAAAACCTACTCCTCTTACTTCCCTGGACTCTCAGAAACCTGGCCCTGTTGTTTCTCCTGAGCCACAGACACCTTCTCTTCCTTCTCCCGAGCCTCCAAAACCTGCCCCTGTTTCTTCTCCTGAACTTCCAAAACCAGTCCCTCTTGTTTCTGAATCTCAGAAACCAGTCCCTGTTCCTTCTCCAGAACCACAGAAACTTGCTCCCGTATCTCCTGAGCCAGTGAAGGCAACTCTTACTAATCCCAAACCCCAGAAACACTCCCATTTCCCAGAAACATTAGGGCCACCTTCAGCCTCATCTCCAGAGTCACCAGTTCTGGCTGCCTCCCCTGAACCTTGGGGACCATCCCCAGCTGCGTCTCCAGAGTCTCGGAAGCCGGTCCGGACTGTCTCCCCTGAGCCAAGGAAGCTGTCCCCATCGGAGTCTCCTGAACCTTGGAAGCCATTCCCTGCTGTGTCCCCAGAGCCTCGGAGACCAGCCCCAGCTGTGTCACCAGGGTCTTGGAAGCCAGGGCCACCTGGGTCCCCCAGGTCTTGGAAATCCAGTCCGTCAGCATCATCAGGACCTTGGAAGCCAGCTAAACCTGCTCCATCTGTGTCTCCTGGACCTTGGAAACCAATTCCTTCTATATCACCTGGACCTTGGAAACCAGCTCCATCCATGTCCCCTGCGTCCTGGAAGTCTTCATCAGTCTCACCTGGTTCCTGGAAATCTCCCCCCGCATCTCCTGAGTCGTGGAAGTCTGGCCCACCAGAACTCCGAAAGACAGCGCCCACCTTGTCACCTGAACATTGGAAGACAGTTCCTCCAGTGTCCCCTGAGCTCCGTAAAGCAGGACCTCCCTTGTCTCCTGAGCTTCGCAAACCAGGCCCACCACTGTCCCCAGAGATCCGTAGTCCAGCGGGATCTCCAGAGCTCAGAAAACCCTCAGGGTCTCCAGAGCTTTGGAAGCTTTCCCCTGATCAGCGGAAAACTTCTCCTGCTTCACTTGATTTTTCTGAGTCCCAGAAAAGTTCCCGTGGTGGTTCCCCTGATCTCTGGAAGTCTTCCTTTTTTATTGAACCTCAGAAACCTGTCTTCCCTGAGACCCGGAAACCAGGTCCTTCTGGGCCATCTGAGTCCCCTAAAGCTTCCTCTGATATCTGGAAGCCTGTTCTCTCTATTGATACTGAGCCTAGAAAACCTGCCCTGTTTTCTGAGCCTACCAAAACAGCCTCTCGTGCTTCTCCTGAACCACGAAAACGTGCTCTTTTTCCAGAGCCCCGGAAACATGCCCTTTTCCCCGAACTTCCCAAAGCTGCTGTCTTCTCAGAATCTCAGAAGGCAGTTGAGCTTGGTGATGAACTACAGGCAGATGCCATAGACGATCAAAAGTGTGATGTTTTGGTTCAGGAAGAACTACTGGCTACACCTAAGAAACTCTTAGAAGACACTTTATTTCCTTCCTCAAAGAAGCTCAAGAAAGACAACCAAGAGAACTCGGATGCTGAGCTTAGTAGCAGTGAGTATATAAAAACAGATTTGGATGCGATAGATAGTAAGGGCCAAGAATCGAGCAGTGATCAAGAGCAGGTTGATGTGGAATCTATTGATTTTAGTAAAGAGAACAAAATAGACATGACTAGTCCAGAGCAGTCCAAGAATGTACTGCAGTTTACTGAAGAAAAAGAGGCTTTTATCTCTGAAGAAGAGATTGCAAAATACATGAAGCGTGGAAAAGGAAAGTATTATTGCAAAATTTGTTGCTGTCGTGCTATGAAAAAAGGTGCTGTTTTGCATCATTTGGTTAACAAGCATAATGTCCATAGTCCTTACAAATGTACAATTTGTGGAAAGGCTTTCCTTTTGGAATCTCTCCTTAAAAATCATGTAGCAGCTCATGGGCAAAGTTTACTTAAATGTCCACGTTGTAATTTTGAGTCAAATTTTCCAAGAGGCTTTAAGAAACATTTAACTCATTGTCAAAGCCGGCATAATGAAGAGGCAAATAAAAAGCTAATGGAAGCTCTGGAACCTCCACTGGAGGAGCAGCAAATTTGATTTTTAAATACAGTGTGGATATATGCTCTACAGAGTTGTTTATTGAACCCATTGTTGAAAGTATAGTGAAATAGCCTAGTTGGATCAGTAGATGTTGACATGTATGGTGTACTGTGTCTCAGTAGTGTTACAAAGCATAAGCGTTCGGTTATTTTTTCCTTGATCTTTGTTTATGTTGTTGTCGTGTAAGTAAATTCATATTGTATATTCCAGATGTGGGTAAAATTCATTTCAGTGTATTTGGATAATATGAAGAGGTAGGCATTCCATTTAACCATCAAGAGCAAGTTGTACTCAATTTAAAACATCTAGTTAAAGTGTGTCTTTTTGTGCAACAAATTTCAGACATTGGAAACTATTCATTAGAATGTTTAAGAATTAGGCATGAAAATTTTGAGAAATTTTGTTCTCAAGTATTTTCACATCATAAAAATTATTTTAAAGTTTCTATTTGGTCATATAAAGTTATTTATAAATCTTTAACCCCTTCTAGGTGTTTATTAACTTTTATATTATGGAAGATTAGAGTCTCAGGGTTGCTGATTTTCTGCTAAAAAAGGGGAAATTGAGTCCATTTAAAAAATAGTTTGCAGGCTTCTCCTGTAGGAAACTGAGAAACATGAGTGTGATTTTAGGCCTTGTCTTTAGTTGTTTCCTTTGGAGTCTTCCATTCTGGACCTCACCCCAAGATCTGGCCCTTCACTTCCCCGTGAGCTCAAACCAACAGACGATCCTTATTTGCCAAACGCGCCAGGGCTGCACCTCCTACTCCTGGGCCTTCCGCACCATCTTTCGCGGCTTCAGACCAGGGTAAGGAGCAGAACTGAAAGTCTTCCGGATTCACGACAAAAAGTTTTATAAATAGACATTACTGTTTAAGAGTACATCCGTTTTATGTTCTTCACAGTTGTTACTGTAAATACCTTGTGCCTGTTAATGGATTATTTTATTCTAAAATATTTTGTCAAATGTGTATCAACCAAATTAAAAACAAAGGCTTTCATGTTAGCAGCATATTCATGTGTGTTTTCTTTTGTGTAACTTTCATTGTATGATACCAAATTCCATTATTCTTTCCTATTTCCACTTGTTTTTAGCATACTAATTTTCATACCTGGAGCAGCATTTTCTAAGCTCGGTTTTCTCAGAGTTCTGTGGTAGGTAGGTTTAGGGAAACACCGTACAGTCATCCCTTGGTGTCCACAGGGAATCAGTTCCAGGACCCCCTGCAGATACGAAAATCCAGGGATGCCCAAGTCCCTTATATAAAAGCATGTAGTATTTGCATATAACCTACACATGTCCTCCCATATGCTTTAAATCATCTCCAGATTACTCATAGTGCCTAATACAATGTAAATGCTATATAAATAGTTGCCAGCAAGTGGCAAGTTCAAGTTTTGCTTTTTGGAACTTTCTGGAAATTTTTTTCTAATATTTCTGATCTGTGATTGGTTGAATCCACAAATGCGGAAACCAAGGATACAGAGGCCTGGCTACATCAGGCTCTCTGTATGAAAATTCTCATTAATCCACATTAGCCCATTAAAGGTCATTTAATCTCAGTGGTGGTCAGTCCTGAGTGCTTCATTTAAACAATGGGAAGCATTTAGTGCCATAAGGACTCTGATACATAGCCGGGGTTGAGATACTGGCTTTTATCAAGGTGTTCCCAGACACTTGAACAAGGAGCGCTTTATTCATGGCATCCAAATGCATATGCCAGTTGGGAATACAGTGTTTAGATAATACCGGGAAGATCTTACAAGCTTCAGACCTGTCACTTGTTTGGAGAGCACAGTCTGGCAGGGAAGGTACTGGTTGATGGGATTGTTGGTTTATACTGGGCACCTTGACAACAAGCTTCCAGTTCTGGAGTTTGCTTCTAGGCATGATGCCAGCAAGTAGGAGAGGTAAGATATCCTGGCTATATCCATCTTGTATACTGACTTGATTAAAATTATGGGTAGAACAACGGGCCTCCAGTGCCCAGAAACCCTTCTGAAGCCTGCAATCAAATCAATCAACCATGTTTGAGCATGTAACAACATGCAACAGATTCTTAGGACTTCACACTTTTTGGTGCAGACTTCTCACAGAGTCCTTCCTATATCTTTGCTCAAGGGGGAGCTAACTAGATCCTACGACTTGCCATCTCATGGTGGTTTTTTAATAATATTTTTATAAGAGGATATTAACGCTAGGGTAAGTAGTGGTGATGCCTGTGTAGTTTGGGCATTAAGGCCTTAATTTTAGACCAAAGCACGATGTTCTGGGCTCACCTCAGTTGTGGCTTCCCACTTTTTTCTCCTTTTACCTCTGAGGTCAAGGGTTAGTTGGCTGTGTCCTTACTTTAGAACCTGTTTACGTTCTTTTTAATCGTTGGTAACTTTGCCTTCTCTACAATAGCATCCCTCACTAATCAATATGACCCACTCTGTATCTTTTCATTTTCTTATTCACCTATGAAATTACAACTTGCTGATGACTCTCCAGTGATTTTACATAACATGAAAGGGAATAAAAATTACCGTACCATTTTTACACAACATTCATGGTCTCGATGCCGTTGTATTTTAGGTAGCCAATTTCGTTTTCATTAATTTGACTCTGAGTGGGTGAATTGTAATGTGTCTGTAGGAGATGCTGCTTTTGTTTTTAGTATTGGTGTAGATTCCATAGCTTTGTCTTGGATGAAGACAGACTGATGCTTCATCAAATCTGATCTGCAAGCATCACAAAATGAAGAAGCGTGCCTCTTTAAGATGAATTACACCCTTAGATTAAAAAAGAAAAAGGAGTTGGCTAGATCCTGTCTTTATGAAAAATGTTTAGGGGGGTTGGTGGTGGTGTGATGAATTGGGAGATTGGGATTGACATATACACTAATATGCATAAAATAGATAACTAATAAGAACCTGCTGTATAAATAAAAAATAAATAAATAAAATTTAGGAAGTAAAAAAAGAAATTACCCAGCCCATAAAAACTAACCACGCTGTACCCTGGGGCCTCTTGACCTCTGAGATGGCCCATACTCTGTCTGTAGAGTGTGTTTCTCTGTAAATAAATCCACTTCTTACTTAAAAAAAAAAAAAAAAAAAAAAAAAGTTTATATTTTGTTATTCATAGATTCCTTAGCATTGATTTAGATTTTTAAAAATACCACAACAGAAATAGTATTTACATCAACTACTGAGTTTTTGTGCCAGTGCCTCACTCACCTTGCCCATACGCAGAGTGTTTTGGGAGCTCTGCTCTCTGGCCTACGTGGTGGGCAACTTCTGTGCCAGACTGTGTGTGTTTGCTTTTTGGGGTAGGTTATCTGGAAGTCGTGGATGGTTTCTCTCCACCTAGAAGAAACAACCCTCCCTAGAGCAGCGAGGGCGCCCCCTGCAGGCTTCCTGCTGCACAAGCAGCAGCACAGCAAGTACTGGGCTTTGGCGGGTGTGGCAGTTTCAAAGTGTCCCAGGCACCCGTGGCTGTCCCTTCCTCCCTCTTTAAAGAAAGCCTTTTGTTCCTGGCCCTAGAAGCCTGTCTGGGAGCCGTGAGGGAGCCCAGGGGCCGCCCCGCTCGGCTGAACTCCCACAGGGCATCCACGGTATGCATGGATGCAGAGCTGCAGTGCCGCCCGTGGAGCCTCCTGTCTAGTGGCTGCCAGGAGTCCTGCACGGGCCACATGGTCAGCTGCTCTTCTTATATTCCATCCAAGGAGTGGGGGCGTGCGTTAGACCAGCGAAGGGTGCACTGATTTATTCGCTCGGTGGGCGTTTTTAGGTGCCTCCTATGTACCAGGAACACCTTCAGGCTCAGATGCGAACAGGCTGAAGCGGGCTCTGCTTCTGTGGTGCTCCAAGACGGAGGGGAGGGGCCACAGATAACCAGCACTGTGAGGGGCAAGCGGACACTGTGCTGAGTCTAGAGTGGGGAGTGAGTTTCCCAGAAAGGCCCAGGCACGTGGGAGCCTTGATTGGTCAGGAGGTCTGGGTGGGGCCTGAGATTCTGCACCTCAAGCAAGTTCCTGTGTGAGGAGGTGAGAGAGAGGCCTCTCAGCAGCTGTGGGGACGGCCAGATGAGGACGACACGAAGCCACAAAGACGTGGAGGTCGAGGCAGCATGGTATGTTGGACACAGAGGGATGCGCAGGGGCACAAGGAAGTGCCAGCTGTCCCTGAGGCTCACGTCAGGGCACCCAGGTTTGCAGCAGTGCTGTCCCCAGGCTGGCCCCATCGGGGGCACCCACGCTTGTCCCCTGCATCCCCTACTTGAGACAGTCGACTCCACAGTTGCTCACAAGATGCCAGGAGCTGAGGACCTGCTGGCATCCTTGCCCTGCATCTTTCCGGCAGAGGCCCTGCGAACAGAATACAGTGTTAAGCTTGTGGATTTTGGTCAATCTAAGGTGAATGCCTATAGGAACAAGAGTCACGTAAGTTCCTACAAGGCTCTTCAAACGCAGCCATCTTTCCGAATAGTCGAAGATCTCTGGGTCTGTGAACTGACTCTTATCTAGAAATTGGTTGAAGGGCCATGTCTCACTTTCATGGTGAATCAAGTCACACCTGCGCTCACAAGACCCAAAATGGGCTGTAGCTCTGCAGACCAAGCAGGAATCCAGTGGGTGGCTCATCCATTTCAGCCCCAGAGCGACTGGGGGCAGGGCTATTCTGATTACCGTACTGACCCTTCCGACTGTTAGGGTCACCTTCCTGACCTTGACTCTAAAACGCCTGTATTTTCCCTTTAAGTCAGGGAGCCTGTGAGTTTCCTACTGCTGCTGTAACAATTACCATGAGTTTCGTGGCTTCAAAGGACAAAAATGTATTCTCTTACAGTTCTGGAGATCAGAGGTCTGAAATCAGTGTCAGCGGGGCCCCCTCCCTCTGGAGGCTCTGGGGGAGCGTCTGTTCCCTGCCTTCTCCAGCTTCTGCTGGCATCCCTAGGCTTGTGACAGCAACTCCCCGGTCTCCAAGGCCACATCTTCCCATTTCTCTCCTGCCCTGCCTTCATGTCACCTTCTCTTCTGCATGTCTGCGAGGAAAATCTTTTCCTGCTTCCCTCTTCAAAGGACACATGATTGAATTTAGGGCTCACACGGACAATCCAGGAGAATCTCCCCATCTCAAGACCCTTAACTTAGTTGCATCTGCAAAGATCCCCCCCTTTCTCCCACATTCGGCAATAGTCACAGGTTCCAGAGATGAGAATGTAGCTATCAGTCTACTACAGAGCCCACTTTAATCGCAGTCACTAAAGTCTTTGCAAAGATTCTGGTGTTTCCTCATCGGTGCATATTCTCGAAGTTTTGTAGAAAAGAATATTATTGGACCCTTGGGGGCCATAGTTCAGAGGAAGAGGGTGGGTTGCCCATAACCAGTCCATTCCAGCCTTACTATCCTGGGAAATCTCTGAATTCTGATGGAAGTTTTTGGCATCTCGACTTTACTTGGCCGCCACTGAGTTTAGGCTGCTCTTAATCCGCTGAGTAAACAACTAGAGCTGATGTTTAAACCACCAACACTATCCATAAATTCAGTCCAACCTGCTATTCTTTTCTTTCTTGTTTAGAGCCCTACACTCGGAATCCATTCCTACATTTGTTCCCCTCACGTTTGCTGACGTGAATTAATCAAGTGCTTGTTCTTTTGGTTGGAAACTGCCTCCTCCAGACATTGACTTTGTTATTGGCTACTTGAGATCTGGAAAAGGCTGTGGCACGGGGGGAGCTTAAGAAAGTCAGCTTCCTTGGTGGGGGGATGGCGTGGAGAATCAGCTGGGTGGGTATTCGTGAGTCTGACGTGTTCTGCGTCTGCTGAGGCCTGCTGCATACCTTCATTCTGATACATAGAGTCTCATTCTTTCCCGATTGTTGAACCGACTTTCACACAGACACTTTATGGCTATTTCAACCCTCTGACTGTAAGGCATAAATTATTTTAGCATGTGCATAGCAAGTCCCAATTCTTACGTTTGACGACTTCAGACATTTTGTTTGCCATCTGACAATGTTCAGTGCTGTTAGGGATTGCTTCTCTTCCCTGTACAATCTTGAATCCCTCTTACCTTTCACACTGTTCTGTGGCAGCACCAATGCAGTTTCCCCAAACCTGACCCCTTAATGAACAGTTTATTTCAGGGGACCACAGGTAATTGGCCATTTTCCACCATAGGACATAGGCTGCCAGATTCTCTTTCCGCAATATTAGTGGGATTTTTACTCAGGGCAAGTGTAACTTATTTCCCCAAATTTCCTTTCTCCAAATGTCCTTACTGTTGCCTCTAACCATCTCCCTGTTTATCAGTTTTCTTTTGAAATTCTTGGTTTTAAGCAACAGAAACCAATCCTCGCTGACTTAAGCAGAAAGAGAACTTATTGGAAGCATCTCAACAGCTCAGAGAATCAGCTGGAAGACTGGAGAATGGGATGAGGCTCAGAAGCCAGAGGCAGGGCAGCATATGCATGAGCACAGGCCAGGCCCCTGTGGAGTCACTGCTGTCACTTGTTGGGCACCACTAGCAACACCCTGCACGCTGCTGTGAATGGCCCCAAGCCATCACCTCACCTCTGCATCCCTCGTGAGGCAGGGTCATAGGCAGGAGGTCCTCACTGGTTGAGCTCTGGCCTCCTGTTGCCAGGGCAAGGGACCCCAAATTTTATTCCTCCCAAATAGATCAGTGTACTTGGGGAGAAGATGATTGATAAAATAGGAAGTGTCCATATTTCCTGTCCACACCTTATTTCAGCTCATATCCCAGTGAATTATAATCATCCATTCACTTGTGTGGGTTTCCCTGCCAGCTGGAAAGACTGTTGTCAGCAAAGTCTTGTGCTTTGTGTCTTGAGGGTGTAGCAACAGTCCCTAGCACAGAGTTCACACTCAGACGAGCGTAGCTGAACTGAACGAATGATGAGTAGACCTTGGTGTAGGGCTGTCCTTGGCAAGTGGGAGCTTCTGTCTGTGGTGCGCAGAGGTGAGGGAGCAGCTGTGCCCCTTATTCCTTAGAGGGTAGAGCCTGTAGTTCACCTCTTAGAAGCAGCACAAGAGGTTTATTGAAATGTGTATTAAATGGAAAGGCTAGGCTCCAGGACACCTGGAAGACTTAGAATTTTTCTGAATATTTCTTGTTTAATTAGTCAAAGTTGCAAGACGAACCACAGCTTTATCGCAATCTATCAGTCAGTTCTAGATTAGAACCTTGAGCCTTTGGGGTGTTTCTCTGTGGTTATTTTGTAAATGGAGGTAATGGCTGAAAGCTGGTGTGACCTCCTGGTCTTACAAGGCAGCGTGGTGGAGGGAAAGGGGTCCCTAGAAGCATCAGAATCACCTGATCACCTAGAGGGCGAGGGCTGGGCCCTAGAATATCAGTAGTTCTGAGGCAGGGCTTGAGGATAGCTGAGGCCTGAGCATCACCACAAGAGAGCAGCAGGGTTTTCCTCCAAGTCAAAGCTTTCTCATACGTTCAATCCAAAGCAAAGCTGTCAGTTAAGATCAGACTTCACTCAAGTAATAGACACAGTCACTCACACTGCTTTAGTAACAAGACACGCCCCCGTCCCCCAACAAGCCCACAGGAAGGTGGTCTCCAGGGTGAACTGGTCCAGCAGCTCCAGCACTGCCGACAGGAGCCCGCCATCTTCTCACCTCTGCTCTGAGTGCACATTTCAGCTCCATGGGAAGGTTGACTCCCCTTGGGCCTCCCTGGCCACATACAGAACGACAGGGCGAGCTTGCCCTGCCATCCTGTTGGACTCGCACGTCACTTGGCCAGCGCAGCCCCCAGGCACATGCTAGGAGAAGACCGGCCCATGTCTGGAGGCTGCACTGATCAGACTGGCCTGAGCCACATGGGCCTGGGGAGCGGTGGGAGGGGTGGAGAGCTGCAGTGGGGGGAGGGGCCGGTTCTCTTCAGTATAAAGAAGGTGACAGTGATGACCCCCCAACTCTTCAGTGGAGAGAACATACTTATTAAGTGTCTGTTACTTTAGATGATAGTTTCTGCCTATAATATCGAATTGCTCCATTTTATGTTTATGGCAAGAAGACTGTGAAAACAATTCAATGCTGGATTACTGACAGCCTACTGTATAAAAATTTTTACTTTTTAAAAGTTATTCCTTTGAGGATCTGATGAAAGCTTATATAGACCATTCCATAGAAAAATGTATGATATGCTTATTCATAATATGATACTAATTTAGGGAACCTATGGATGGCCACAAGAGTGACAATGTTACAAGAGCACCCAACACGGATTTCTTCCCTGGTGGCGCAGTGGTTGAGAATCTGCCTGCTAATGCCGGGGACACGGGTTCGAGCCCTGGTCTGGGAGGATCCCCCATGCCGCGGAGCAACTAGGCCCGTGAGCCACAACTACTGAGCCTGCGCGTCTGGAGCCTGTGCTCCGCAACAAGAGAGGCCGCGATAGTGAGAGGCCCGCGCACCGCGATGAAGAGTGGCCTCCGCTCGCCACAACTAGAAAAAGCCCTCGCACAGAAACGAAGACCCAACACAGCCATAAATTAATTAATTAATTAATAAACTCCTACCCCCAACATCTTCTTTAAAAAAAAAAAAAAAAAAAAAAGAATTCCTGATTTAGGGGAACTGGTGAGCTTTTAGGGGTTTCCACTCCTTTTAAGTGAAAGGAAGGGTTTTGAGGCCTGTGAAGTCAGGAACTGGTCTGCTTTGCTCACCACTGAACGCTTGATGCCTAGAAAAGTGCCTGCCACACAGAGGCACGCAGTGACCATTTGATGAATGAATGTGACAATAACTGTGTCTCCAAAGAGCTGTTGTCTGGAGGTAAAGAACTTCATAAATGGGAGTATCCACTCCACTTAAGCTAGGACTGCTCAATGGTGACTGTCTCTTCAGTGGGACAGAACTTTATTATAAAGACAGGTCCATCTGTGTTAAGAAGCACAGGTGCTTTGAAATTCAAGTGACTGTTTTGTGAGTGGCCGGGACTCAGCTGGCCTCTGTCATAATTTAGTCTCTCAGCTTCTCTTTCTCACTGATATTCAGGGCAGATGGAGAAAGTGCTTGAGAAGGAAGCACTGGATTATTCTTTGACTCTGTGTCAGGGAAACTTGACTTGCTAGTTCGCAGCCTGACAACATAATCCTTCAGATCTTTTCTCCTTTCTGGATTTGGGTGACATTGGGCAGCTGTCAAAAACCTGCAAAAAATTCCAAAAGGTAAGACCTTAAGATAATTTTTACTGGTAAATATTACACAGAATTTCAAAGAGAAAGGGAATGATTTAGAAAATTTTAACTTCATATAATGACAAACATTGGGTTTGTGCAATAATAAAACTTTTTTTTTAAACCTATAACCTACAAAACTGGCTAAGCGACTCTGCTCAAGAGGAAACAGTAGCACAGGAAGAGAGAATGATAAAGTGGTCACATCTGTAAAATGTAAGACAGTGAGGGTCACAAACAAAGCAATTCTAGCAAGAAGAAATATATCATGCTGGATTCCAAGGTAAGTGACATTTTTAAAACGACACACGTTAGAGAGAATGTTGAAAATAGTACTAACATAGTTCCTACTCATGCTTAAACTTAAGCAAATACCAAAAACAGAAAAAGAAATTGCATAGGAATTCCTAAGTGCAGATTTTGCCATTGTTCTTCCCTGGGAAACTCAGGAGCAGATTGGTAGAGATCCTTGGGGAAAGACTTAGTTTTCAAATTCCTCACTTCAAATTCAAATGCCTCATTTCAGGCATTTATATACATTTGGTAATTATAAGCTTTGAGTCCATTTGGAAAGAGAAGTAATGAAAATCTATTTTTTGCACATAATCATTGTTCAAAAATTAGAAAGAAAAGAACTAAAAATCATCTTAATCCTACCTTCAGTTGCTATTAAATTTTGTCATATTTCTTATCAGTATTTGTCCTAAAAGCTTGAGTATTTTTAAAGCTATTTCACTGTGAGGTTTAGGTGGTTTCTAGACCAAATATATATAAATAAAAATATTCAGGTAGTCAGAAATTCTAGTCATAAAGCAATTTGTTATTTGTAAGATAAATATTGGCTTAAAGAGAAATTTTCTCATTTAAGAACAAGCAAGTTGCAATATAAGGTATGTTGTCTTTTTACTCATTTGAGCATTTATTCAATAAATATTTACTGAGTTCCACCAATTTGGCATAAACAGTAGTAAGCATCTCAGTCTCTGCCTTCACGGGCTTGTCATCCAGTGGGTGGGCCCTGGAGGAGTGACGGGGCCATGGGGTGGGGGGTGACGGAGTCTGCGGAGGTTTTACAAAAGCAGGATTTAAAATGTGTATCAAAACATAAAAGCTCTACTCCCACAATGTAGTCTCAATTATTAGCCACTGTAAAAATGTTAGGAATTGGCACACATCTTTCCAAACATTTTCTATGCAAATGCAAACATCCTGTGAGTCTATAAAGGGTTTGAAGCACATCCTGCACTTTGGACTTTACCCCACCCTGTGGAAAAGTTGGTGTTAGTGTTGCGCATTGTGGAGCTGTCACTTAGCCACGTCCCAGGAGGAACACCTGGGCTGTTCCAAAAAGAAGGGCATCTAACGGCTGGTGTGTCTATGTTTTGTAGCAGCAGTTCAATCTGTAGGATGCAGTGTTAGGAGTTCCAGTGCTGGGTGTAAGGATATTTCTGTTTTATGTTTTGACAGATAAGGCAATTTAGCTTGAGGAATTTTTTAATAACATAAGAACTAACAAATCTCATTTGAAAGCTGACAGAAATGATCCAAAAGAGGAAGACTTGGGGGTCCAGGAGAGAGGAGCCATTGCTGCAGGCCACCACCATTGGGTTCCTTCCCTTGCAGTCCTTGGGTTTTCTGGGACAGGCCTGTCTCAGCCTGCTCAGGCTGCCATAACAAAATACCACAGACTGGGCAGCATAAACTAAGACATTTATTTCTCACAGGTCTGGAGGCTGGAAGTCCAAGATCGAGGTGCTAGCTTATTGGTGCTGGTGGGGGCCTTCCCAGCTGGCAGACAGTGGCCTTCTGGCTGTGTGCTCATGTGGCAGAGAGAGCTAGTGAGCTCTGATGTCTTCTTTTATAAGGATACTACTCCTATCGGATCAGGGCCCCATCCTCATGACCTCATTTAGTTGCTTCTTTGCTTCAATACGGCCACACTGGGGGCTAAGTGTTCAACAAGTGAATACTGGGGTGGAGGGGGACACAATTCAGCCCATAGCAAGGCCTGACTCCAAACGTCATGGGTTCTACCACCTATTAAGATATCCTAGAAATGCCAGCAGTTTGGTGCCCAAATAGCATCTCCTACCTTGGCCCTCATACCCCAAAGTGGCATAAGAATCCTCTGTCCAATCAACTGCTCCATTTTTTGATTCAGAAAAGTATGATCCTAGTGATGTAGGAAATGGCTACTCCATGAGCATGTGATGGAGTAATTGTATGTAACCTGTAGGCACACTGTACGTGACCTGTAGGCACACTGCTCGCAACTTGGCACACTGATTTTTCTACCATGATAATAATTTAAATTATTTTACTGAAGAATACCATTCTTTCTATGGGGTAGGCTGTTTATGTTTAAATTGACTAAGACTTTTTTTTTTTTTAATATCTTTTGTGATATAAGGCTACTTCTGTATTTATTTTTCTTTTAGATGTGTAGCAATGAAGAATTCTGGGAGAGATTTAGAACTTCACAGGATAAACATGCTTTTGATACAAAGAAGATAGGGATAACCATTTACAAGAAACTGCTAGCTTTCCACCAAAATGCAGCCCGGCAGAAATTCACACAAAGAAGACAGACAGCATTTTTCTAAACTTAACTGAAGTGACAAAATTAAAAAATAATGATTAAAACTGAATTTTCATGTAAAAATAACTACGAGTAGACCTTGCCTATAGCTAAGATTGGGTTGAAGCAATTATCTGGTAGATTTAAGTGGGAAAATCTGTTTTTTAAAAACCCTCTTGACTCTGAATAGTGTTCTGAAAATAAACTTCTCATTTTTCTTTTTCTTTACTGCTATTAATCTATGACCAGATCAAGAGGATCAAATGCCTACTTAATTCTCCACTTTAACCTAATACATGTCCTTAACTTTAAAGATAGGAAGAACAGAATAGAAAGCAAATCTACTTAAAGTATAGATGATTATATGTCTTTCCATCAGAGTTAAGACAGACACCAAAATGAGAATTCAGTGAAAGAGATGAAAGTAAATGATCCTTTCTCATAGTGTGATGTGAAAAAATCCACGCCCTTGTCCGCGTGGATCTTCCAGATGTGCAGAATTCACTCACCCCACGAGGAATGCGGTTGGGGAAGAAACAGTGGGCTGCTGGGAAGTGGCTGGAGCAGCCGCTCTCCTTCCTTGGATTTGCAGGATTTGCTGCAGAAACACCTGCAGGTGTTTCACTGCCTTGGGAGTTATGAGGTGGGAGAAGATGACTCAGTAAGTACTACTATTATTCAGCAAAAGTAAAAGCTTGTTTCCAAAGATGGTAAATGAGAGCCTTCAAAGGGCCTATATTTCATGTCAGATTTGAGGAATTACTTCAGTTGGTGTCTATGATTTACTAGCAAGGCTGAGAGCAATGAAAATCCCAATAGGCAGCTGCTCTCCTTTGTTATGTTCATGTTTAGAATATAATTATTAAAATCACTTAGTTGAATAAGACCAAGGACTGAAATCCAAAATGAGAAACAACAGAAAACATTAAAAGAAAGTTTTGCAGAGGAATTACGAAGAAGTGAAACAGGAGGCCAACCCTCACTCGAGCCCTCAGCCACACGGAGAACTCGGTCCCTCCCCACGACTGTCAGCTGTAATTCCACGCGATGGGTCCACATGAACGGGTAATTCTTTCCTTAACATTTTTGCCATTTCTTAGACATGTGATAAACTCAAAGTTTTTCTGTAATTGGTAGTAAAAACTTCACACATGTGTGAACAGCTTTTGATCTTACCAGCCACAGGTTGCTAGACATCCCCAAACCTCAGACACCGTGCGTGCGCTGCCCAGCCAATCTGAAAGCCTACATTGGGAAGTGTGTACCAGTATAAAGAGGTATTACTGTTTTAAAACAGTGGTCTCAAAATGAGTTCTGATAATCCCTGAAGAGGTATCTTAGGCACCTTTCACAGGGTGTAACTATTCAATACTTTTGTGTTTATATATTTTTCAGCTTTATTGATATATGATTGACAGATTAAAAATTGTGATGTATTTAAAGTGTACAATGAGATGATTTGATATATGTACAGAATGAAAGGATTCCCACTAAGTTAATCAATATGCGCTCATTGCCTCACATATTTACATTTATTTTATTGGATACAAGTTCTACTCAGCAAGTTTCAATTATAGAACATACGGTATATTATCAGCTACAGCCACCATATTATGCATTAGATCCTCAGACCCTATTCATCTGATGACTCAGCGTTTGTACCCTTTTACCAACCTCTCCCTACTTTCCCCATGCCCAGTCCCTCGTAGCCACCATTCTACTCTGTTTCTATGGGTTCAACTTCATTTTTTAGGTTCCAAATATAAGTGATACCATGTAGTCTTTGTCTTTCTCTGTCTGGCTTATTTCACTTAGCATACTGCCCTCCAGGTTCATCCATATGGTTGAAAATGGCAGGATTTTCTTCTTTTTTAAGGCTGAATAATATTTTGTTGCAATATAGATAGATAGAGATATATCTATGGATATCTATATCTACACAGATATCTCACGTTTTCTTTATTCAGTCATCCATCGATGGACACTTAGGGTGTTTCCATACCTTGGCTATTGTGAATAATACTGCAGCGAACATGGGGATACAGATGTCTCTTCAATACCGGGATTCTGTTTCCTTTGGATACACACCCAGAAGTGGGGCTGCAGGATCATACGGCAGTTCTATTTTTAATTTCTTGAGGAACTTCTGTACTGTTTTCCATAGTGTGTATCCGTTTACATTCCTCCAACAGTGCACCAGGGCTCCCTTTTCTCCATACCCTCGCCAACACTTATCTCTTGTCTTTTTGACAATAGTCATTCTGGCAGGCATGAGGTGATATCTCATGGTGGTTTTGATTTGTATTTCCCTGGTAACTAGTGATACTGAGCACCTTTTCATGTACCTGTTGGCCATCTGTATTTCTTCTTTGGCAGTAGGTCTGTTCAGGTCCTTTGCCCATTTTTAAACTGGGTATAGCTCTTCCTTGACTTATGGTGGGGTTATGTCCGAATTAAGCCATCATAAGTTGAAAATATCATTAAGTCAAAAATGCATTTAATACACCTAATCTACCAAACATCGCAGTTAGCTTAGCCTTCTCTTAAACATGCTCAGAACACTTACATTAACCTACGGTTGGGCAAAATCATCTAATAAAAAGCTATTTTTAATATGGTGTTGAGTATCTCATGTAATTTACTGAATACTGTACTAAAAGTCAAAACCAGAATGGTCGTATGGGTACAGAATGGTTGTAGGTGTATGGGTTGTTTAGCCTTACGATTGCCTGGCTGACTGGGAGCTGCAGTTCACTGCCACTGCCCAGCATCATGAGAGAGTATTGTACTGCATATTGATAGCTGGGAAAAGATCAAAATTCAAAGTTCCTACTGAATGTATATTGCTTTCACACCACTGTAAAATTAAAAAATCGCAAGTCAAACCATTTTAAGCTGGGGACAGTCTGTAAGTGGTTTGGTTTTTCTTTGCTGTTGTGTTGTATGGGTTACTTGTATATTTAGGGCACTAACCCCTTACCAGACATGTGGTTTGCAAACATTTTCTCCCATTCCATAGGTTGCTTTTTTTTTAACCTCTTCTATTTTAATTTATTTTTTATTATTTACTTATTTTTCTTAATTTTTTTTGCTGCGTCGGGTCTTATTTGCGGCACACGGGGTCCTCGTTGTGGTGTGCAGGCTTCTCTCTAGTTGTGGTGCGTGGGGTCCAGAGCACGTGGGCTCTGTAGTTTGCCACGTGCAGGCTCTCTCATTGAGACATGCGGGCTCAGTAGTTGTGGCACGCAGGCTTAGTTGCCCCATGGCGTGTGGGATCTCACTTCCCCAACCAGGGATCGACCCCACGTCCCCTGCATTGGAAGGCAGATTCTTTAACACTGGACAAGGGAAGTCCCTGTAATTTATTTTTAAACGTCACTTCCTTCACAATTATTTGAAAAGGTGTTTAGTTCAGATATCTTTTTCTCAAATTAATTTTTATTGGAGTATAGTTGCTTTACATTGTTGTGTTAGTTTCTGCTGTACAGCAAAGTGGATCAGCTATATGTATACATGTATCCCCTCTTTTTTGGATTTCCTTCCCATTTAGGTCACCACAGAGCATTTAGTAGAGTTCCCTGTGCTATACAGCACGTTCTCATTAGTTATCTATTTTATACATACTAGTGTATATATGTCAATCCCAATCTCCCAATTCCTATGTTGTTGATGGTTTCCTTTGCTGTGAAGAAGCTTTTTAGTTCCATGTAGTAGCATTTGTTTATTTTTGCTTTTGTTGCCTTTGCTTTTTGTGTCAAATGCAAAAAATCTTGCCAAGACCAATGTCAGGGAGCTTTTGCCCCTATGTTTTTTTCTAGGAGTTTTGTGGTTTCAGGTCTCATAGTCAAGTCTTTAACACATTTTCCGTTGCTTTTGTGTATGGTGTAAGAAACTGCTCCGTTTTCATTTGCATGTGGCTGTCCAGTTTTCCCAACACCATTTATTGAAGAGACTATCCTTTCCCAACTGTATTCTTGGCTCCTTTCTTGAACATTAATTGATCATATATGCATGGGTATATTTCAGAGCTCTCTAGGCTGTTCCATTGCTCCATGTGTCTGTTTTTCTGCCAATACCATACTGTTTTGATTACTATAGCTTTGTAATATAATTTGAAATCAGGGAACATGATGCCTCCAGTTTGTTCTACTTTCTCAAGATGGCTTTGGTTATTTGAAGTCCTTTTTGGTCTTCTCTTGGACTTTTTTTTTTTTTTGATACACGGGCCTCTCACTGTTGTGGCCTCTCCCGTTGTGGAGCACAGGCTCCGGACGTGCAGGCTCAGCGGCCATGGCTCACGGGCCCAGCCGCTCCACGGCATGTGGGATCTTCCTGGACTGGGGCACGAACCCGTGTCCCCTGCATCGGCAGGCAGACTCTCAACCACTGCACCACCAGGGAAGCCCTTTTGGACATTTTAACAGTATTAATTCTTCCAACCTATGAGCATGGAATGCCTTTCCACTTATTTGTGTTTAATTCTTTTATGAATTTTATAGTTTTCAGTGTATAATCTTTTACCTTCTTGGTTAAATTTATTCCTAAGTATTTAATTCTCTTTGACACTATTTAAACGGGATTGTTTTCTTAATTTCTCTTTCTGATAGGTACATCTCTATACACTAACAACAAACTGATTTCTGTATACAGATTTTGTATCCTGCAATTTTACTGTTTCCATTTATTATTTCTAACAGATTTTTTGTGGCATGTTTAGTGTTTTCTATACATAATATGTCATCTGCAAACAGAATGTTTGACTTATTTTTAATTTGGATGCCTTTTATTTCTTTTTCTTGCCTATTTGCTCTGGCTAGGACTTCCAGTACTATGTTGAAAAAAAGTTATGAGAGTGGGCATCCTTGCCTTGTTCCTGATCTTATGGAAAAAACGTGCAGCTTTTCACTGTTGAGTATGATGCTAGCTGTGTGTTTGCATATATGACCTTTAATATGTTTAGGGACCTTCCCTCTCGAGAGTTTTTACCATGAAACGATACTGAATGTTGTCAAATGCTTTTTCTGTGTCTATTGAGATGAGCATATGAGTTTTATCCCTCATTATGTTAATGTGGTGTATCACACATTTACTGATTTGTGTATATTGAGCCATCCTGATATCCCTGGATAAACCACACTTGACATAGTGTATGATCCTCTTAATGTACTGGTCAAATCAGCTTGCTAATATTTTGTTGCGGATTTTTGCATCAATGTTCATCAGAGATATTGGCTTGTGATTTTCTTTTCTTGTAGTGTCTTTGCCTGGCTTTGGTATCAGAGTAATGCTGGTCTCATAAAATGAGTTTGGAAGCATCCTGATCTGTTCTATTTTTTAGAAGAATTTGAGAAGGATTGGTATTAATTCTTCATTAAATGTTTAGTAGATTTCACCAGTGAAGCATAGCTAAACCTACTTCCTTTTGGTTTGCATTTGCATGGACTATCTTATTCCATCCCTTCACTTTCAGTCTGTGTGTGCTCTTAAAGCTGAAATGAGTCTCTTTGAAGCAGCATAGAGTTGGATCTTTTTTTTCCATCCATTCAGCCACTCCTTTTTTTCTTCTTTTTTTTTAAATTGATGTATAGTTGATGTACAATATTACATAAGTTACAGGTGTGCAACATAGTGATTCACAATTTTTAAAGGTTAATATATTCCATTTATAGTTACTATAAAATACTGGTTATATTCCCTGTGTTGTACAATAATACATCCTTGTATGTAAATATTTTGTACATAATTGTTTGTACCTCTTAATCCTCTCCCTATCTTGCCCTTCCTTCCTGCCCCTCCCCACTGGTAACCACTAATTTGTTCTCTATATCTGTCAGTCTTTCTATTTTGTTTTATTCACTAGTTTTCTTTTTTAGATTCTACACTTAAGTGATATCATACAGTATTTGTCTTTCTCTGTCTGACTTATTCCACTTAGCATAATACCCTTGAAGTCCATCCGTGTTGCTGCAAATGGCAAAATTTCATTCTTTTTTATGGCTCAGCAGTATTCCACTGTGTGTATGTATGTGTGTGTGTATATATATATATCCCTTCTTCTTTATCCATTCTTCTGTTGATGGACACAGGTTGCTTCTGTACATTGGCAATTGTAAATAGTGCTGCTATGAACACTGGGGTGCACACATCTTTTTGAATTAGTGTTTTCTTTTTTTTCAGATATATACCCAGGAGTAGAATTGCTGGGTCAAACGGTAGTTCTATTTTTAGTTTTTTAGTATAAACCTCCATACTGTTTTTCACAGGGCCTGCACCAATTTACATTCCTACCAACAATGTATGAATAGGGTTCCCTTTTCTCCACATCCTCACCAACATTTGTTATTTGTGTTCTTTTTGGTGATAGTCATTCTGACAGGTGTGAGGTGGTATCTCATTGTGGTTTTGATTTGCATTTCCCTGATGATTAGTGATGTTGAGCATCTTTTCATGTTCCTGTTGGCCATCTGCATTTCCTCTTTGGAAAGATGTCTATTCAGTTCTTCTGCCCATTTTTTAATTGGGTTGTTTGTTTTCTTGATGTTGAGTTGTATGAGATGTTTATATATGTTGGATATTAACCCCTCATTGGTCATATCATTTGCAAATATTTTCTCCCATTCAGTAGATTGTCTTTTTATTTTGTTGATGGTTTCCTTTGCTGTGCAGAAGCTTTTAAGTGTAATTAGGTCCTATTTGTTTATTTTTGCTTTTATTGCTCCTTGCTTTAGGAGACAGAGCCACAAAAAGATTGCTACAATTTATGTCAAAGAGGGTTCTATGTTTTCTTCTAGGAGTTGTATGGTTTCTGGGCTTACATTTAAGTCTTTAATCCATTTTGAGTTTATTTTTGTATATGGTGTTAGAGAATGTTCTAATTTTACTGCTTTACATGTATCTGTCTGGTTTTGCCAGCACCACTTATTGAAGAGACTGTCTTTTTGCCATTGTATAATCTTGCCTCCTTTTTCGTAGATTAATTGACCATAAGTGCATGGGTTTATTTCTGGGCTCTCTATTCTGTTCCATGGATCTGTGTGTCTGGTTGTTGTGCTGGTACCATACTGTTTTAATTACTGTATCTTTGTAGTATAGTCTGAAGTCAAGGAGCATGATACATCCAGCTCTGTTCTTAAGATTCTTTTGGTTTTTTGGGATCTTTGGTGTTTCCACACAAATTTTAAAATTGTTTTACTTCTGTGAAAAATGCTGTTGGTATTTTGATAGGGATTGTACTGAACCTGTAGATTGCCTTGGGTTGTATAATCATTCTAACAATATGAATTCTTCCAATCCATGAACACAGTATATCTTTCCATCTGTTTGTGTCATCTTCAATTTCTTTTATTTGTCTTATAGTTTTCCAAGTACAAGTCTTTTACCTCCTTATATAGGTTTATTCCTAGGTATTTTATTCTTTCTGATGTCATGGTAAGTGGGATTGTTTCCTTAATTTCTCTTTCTGATAACTTGTTGTTAGTGTTTAGAAATGCACAGATTTCTGTGTATTAATTTGTATCCTGCAACTTTACTGAATTCATTGATGAACTCTAGTAGTTTTCTGGTGTCGTCTTTAGGGTTTCATGTATATAGTATCATGTCATCTGCAAACAGTGACAGTTTTACTTCTTCCTTTCCAATTTGGGTTCCTTTTATTTCTTCTTCTTGTCTGATTGCTGTGGCTAGGACCTCCAATACTACATTGACTAAAAGAACCACTCTGTCTTTAGATTGGAGAATTTAGTTCATTTACATTTAAAATAATTACTGATATGAACTTACAACTGCCGTTTTGTTAATTGTTTTCTGGCTGTTTTGAAGTTCCTTTCTTCCTCTTTTGCTCTCATGCTTTCTGATTTGATGACTTAACTTCGAAGGCATACAAAAGCTCTACATTTTTACTTCCCCATCCCACATTTTTTTCTTGGTGTCACAATTTGCATCTATTTATATTATGTAGCCATTACCAAATTATTGCAGTTATAGTTATTTTAAAACTTTTGCCTTTTAACCTTTATACTAGTTATAAGTGATTTACCCACTACCATGACAATATTAGAACATTTTGAATTTAACTATATATTTACCTTTGCACCAGTGAGTTGTATACTTTCATATGTTTTCCTGTTGGTAATCAGTGGCCTTCTGTTTCAGCTTGAAGAACTCCTATTAACATTTCCTGTAAGGCTAGTCTAGTGGTGATGAATTCCTTCAGCTTTGTCTGGAAAACTCCTTATTCTCCTTCAATTCTGAAGGACAACTTTGCCGGGTATCCTTGGTTGGTGTTTTCCCACCCTCCCCTCCAGTATGTTGAATATAACATCCCACACCCTTCTGACTTGCAAAGTTCCTGCT
>NW_006793445.1:55423-96561 GCF_000442215.2 Lipotes vexillifer
GCTGAAAAATCCACTGACAGTCAGTCTTGTGAGGGTTCCCTTGTGCATAACAAGTTGCTTTCCTCTTGCTGCTTTCAAGATTCTGTCTTCTTTAACTTTTGACAATATAATAATATGTCTCAGTGTGGGTCACTTTGAATCCATCTTATTTGGTGTTCTTTAGGCTTCCTGTATCTGGGTGTTTCTTCCCACAGGTTATGGAAGTTTTCAGCCATTATTATTATTTTTTAAATAACGTTTCTACCCCTTTCCCTCCCTATTCTCCTTCTGGGACCCCCTATAATGCACATATTGGTCTTCTTGTGGTATCCTGTAAGTCCCTTAAGCTATCTCTACTCTTTTTAATTTTTTTTTTCTTTTTGCCCCTCTGACTAGATGAATTCTACTGCCCTACCTTTGAGTTTACTGATCCTTCCCTCCACTCGATTTAGTCTGCTGTTGAACTCCTCTATTGAAATTTTCAGTTTAGTTATTGTAAGATTCAGCTCTACGATTTCTGTTTGGTACTTTTTAATATTTTCTATATCTTTGTTGAAATTCATACAGTGTTCATGCATTGCTCTCCTGACCGCAGTGAGTACCTTTGTGACCATTATTTTGAACTCTACTGGGTAAATCACATATCTCCATTAAGATCAGTTTTGAGATATTTACCTTGTTCTTTTGTTTCAAACATATTCCCCTATTTCTTATTTTCCTTGAGTCTCTGTGTTGGTTTCTGTGCATTAGATAAAACAGCCACCTCTCCCAGTCTTGACAGACTAGTCTCATGTAGGAGATAAACCTTGTCAATCAGCTTGGCCTGAGTATGTGGATGCCTCTCAAACCTTTATGACTGCCCATGCTACTGTCTTTGTTCTTAGTGGCTTCCAGTAGTGGAAGGTGTGCCAAGACCCATCAGTGTCTCAGTCCACTTCCACGCACGTGCAGGCTGATTAGGATCTGGGCTCTCAAGTAGCAACCAGGAGAGTACGCAGTCAAACCCTTCCAGGGAGAATCTGGTAGATGAGTGTTTTTGCCTGCTCCTTCTGGGTGGAGACCTGGGGGGACAGCTGCAGAGAGGGCTCTCATGCACACCTGTCTTGTGGGTCTCATGGACAGAAGCCCCATTGGCTTTCAGAACCAGGTGATTTAAAGGTCCATCCCTCAGATGGGGAGCCTTAAAAGTTGGGGTGCTAGATGTGGCAGCCCTAGCTTTTCTTCAGGAAAAAGCTGGGAACTGGGGGTTCCCTTGTGATTGTATGGTGCTGTGCTGGGGTTTGGGCTTATGGTGAGAGGTTGTCTCTGACTTTCCCACCTGTTTCGAAGTGGGTATTGACTCATTTGTCTGGTGTGTAGGAGTCGCTTGGCTAGTTTCTGGATTTTTCTCTGAGGGAACTTCTCTGTGTGTAGCTGTACATTTGGTGTGTCTATGGGAGGAGGGACGTTCAGGAGCCCCCAATGTCACCGTCTTGGTCCCTCCCTTGGGTATAATTACTCATTAAGAGACTAAAAGACATTACTCGCCTTTTTACTGTGATCTTCTCACGGGTGTATAGTGGAGTTTTCCAGAGGCTAGAATGATGTATGTTGATGTTATTACTCTGACGGCTATAAAAAGAACATGTGTTTATGTATTCTTGTGCTTAAACATTTTTGCTTTAATTTTGAATACATTAAACATCAATAGATATAATCTAGCTAATAAACAAAAGTCCTTTGGGGTTGTTAATAATTCTTAAGAACGTAGTGTTCCTGAGACCAAAAAGTATAACAACCATTGTTTTAAACCATGAAGCTTGAACACTAACCAACTATGGCCCACAGGCCAAATATGGTGTGCTGCCTGTTTTTATATATTAAGTTTTATAGGAACACAGCCCTGCCCATTCATTTTCTATTTTAAGTGTATTTTAAGGCTCACTATGATGGCAGAGTTTAATCGTTGTGACACAGACGGTATAGCCTATAAAGTCTAAAGTGTTTACTATCTAGCCCTTTTCAGCCAGAGTTGATGCTGCTGGATCACCTGGAACTCACTGAATCCACAGCAAGTTCTTCTCTCCCCTCCCCCACCTTCTGGAGCTCATAAGTCAAGAACACAAGCACAGCAATGCTTGAAACTGACTGTATGTCTCACAGTCATAGAGGTTTTTTTAATAATAAATAAGTCTCAGTTTTTTATAAACATTTTATAAGGAATAGATATAATAAGCAAAATATTCAGATGATTAAAGCTACGTTTTAAAAAGCAGTATTTTGTGACATATAATTCTATATAGGAAAAGTACCATAACCGGAGTTCAAATTCATAGCAACTAAAATTTTTATTTAACAAATGGTTCAAAGCACAGTGCCAAAAGCATTAACATTTAAAATTTTCACTAAAAGGAAAAAATACTGTAGAATGCACAGCTGCAGAAAGCTATACTAAGTTATCAAAAAACTGCCTCAGACTGCAAAAAGAAAGACTCCAGATGCCATACCTAATTATTCCTCTCTAAAATAATGCCATTTATGTTATAAAACATGAGCACTCCATCAAAAGACTGGAACTCTTTTTGTTAATTCAGTGGCCATATTGTTAAAAGGGCAACAATTAAAGCTGTTGGGCTTTATACAGTGTTAAAAGTTCCTATCAGAGGGAATACAGCACAACAGACTTCAGCTAATCCTTATGACTGAAGGTGCATGAATGACTGAATTACAATGGTTATAAGAAATGAGAGCTGCTCACTTTCCAGAAACTACAGCTCACAAAAAACCAACAAAAAGCACAATGAGATACAGATCATTGACTTACAAATGTGTAAAACTGAAAGTCCAAGTTATTCCTACAACATGTTTAAAATGCTTCAGAATTCACACTGATACAATACTAGCTTTCTTCTGGTTTTGGTCATACTTTTCTGCTTTCTGAAGGAGATTATTTTTCTTCTGCTTTGGCTAAATTACATATACTAGTTTATATCAGAAATGGCCAAATCTATAACTCTGTTCAAAGTTTTAAAAGATCACTTGAGAATGGTTTCTAGGTATTTCTATGCCACCTTTATAGTTCCAGTTTCTCTATAAGGAGTAAATTCACCTTGTCGGTTTTATTCCAGGCTAATTTACGCGCTTCCGGAAGGAATGCCCTCTCTAATCCACAGAGTGTGGGTGGGAGACCACCCACGTCACCAACACGCACATTGACTCACTCTGCCTCTTCGCTTTTCTCAGCTCCAGCCCCTGGTGAATCTTCCACCTCACCCCTCCTCCTGTCACGGCCCTCTTCAGGGGGTCTTCCATCACATTCACGGGCTCGGATGCCACCTCTGGGCTGGTACAGCTGCAAGCCTGGTCGGTCCTGCCAGGACAGAGGGCGTGTTACTCTTCCAAGGGCCAGCAATACAGGAGGGGGCAACAGCTCTGTCTATTTCTAGGGCCTGATAATCCTAATTATCTAAAGAAAATCAGTCTTGAAGCTAAAAATCAGCCTTTTTCACAGCACTATCTCAGAAATCAGGCATTTTGAGATTAAAAAAAAAAAGAGCCATGAAAAAGAAAGACAGTTAATAATAACTTGGAAGTAAAGTTAGTGTCTGGGAAACTGTTACTGCTCAAAGCCAGAACGCTCTGTGGAATGAACACAATCACGGCATTCCCTCCTATTTTGAGAGGTGAAAACTCAAACACACTCATCTCAGCCCCTCAAACTCGCCACGCAGGGTGGATGCAAAGTCTGGAACAAAATGAGGCATGGTTTCTAGAGATATGGCTTTTTAGAGCTAAGAACTGAACAGTCACACACATATGTGATTAGCAATTTCTGTGTAGCTCATTCCTCAACTGTCCCCTTTATGGGAAATGCTAACCAGTCATCATACTAATCTCTTAGAGGTGGTGGGATAAAAACATTCCCGGATAAAGTACATAAATGAAATGAAACTGCTTCAGGGAATGAGGAAAGCAAAGCCCGGGATGGACAAAGCGATTCTGCAGGCCAGGACCAGCCTTGGGGAAGCCAGCCAGCTCTGCCGTGGACCCACCCCTGAGGGAGCCGTCTGCTCATGTGGGCGGGGCAGCAGCCTTAGCCTTCCACGGCCACCTAGGGGCCAGGGCAGTGTGACTCGGGTGGGCTGTTTCTCCAGGGCTCACCACTCACCTTTGCCCACTCCTGGCCTGTGTGCGGAGTCCCCCCAGTTACCACCATGGGGTTTACCAGAATGTTCTTTTCCTTAATATCAGCCTGGCCAATGAGAAGGGTGGGAAAGGGCTTGGCAGGCCATACAGACCCGAATCCCGTGTAGACAGAGAGGCAGGCTTCACACACCACCTCTGCCCGGGGCCAAAAGCATGGCTCTGCTTTCGCAGGGTAATGTCTGTGTGTACAGATGGATTCTAGAAGGACATCACAACTCACCTCGTGAGAAAGGAGCTGTGACACATAGCACCTTATTACCACTACAGCACCACAGCTTTAACTGAGCGGAAGAGTCACCTCGAGTTCCCACTCCCAAAGCTGTGCCAATACCCGTTACTCACTGCTGCTAAATGAAGAGGCAGGTGAAAAACCAGTGCTCGTGTGAACGAACCCAGCAGAAAGCCCTGAGGTTACAGTAACTGCGGAAACCTCTGAGTACATGGACGGGGCCGGTCAAGGGTGAAGATGAGTAGACTCCCTCTGGCTGGGGCTGGCCTTGCCTTCACCGCAGACACTTTAAAAATCAACATAGCGGGACTTCCCTGGTGGCGCAGTGGTTAAGAATCTGCCTGCCAGTGCAGGGGACACAGGTTCGAGCCCTGGTCTGGGAAGATCCCACATGCCGTGGAGCAACTAAGCCCGTGAGCCACAACCACTAAGCCTATGCTCTAGAGCCTGCGAGCCATTAACTACTGAGCCCGTGCGCCTAGAGCCCACGTTCCGCAGCAAGAGAAGCCACAGGAAGGAGAAGCCCGCGCACTGCAAGAGTAGCCCCCGCTCACCGCAACTACAGAAAGCCCGCGCGCAGCAACAAAGACCCAACGCAGCCAAAAATAAATAAATAGATTTATTAAAAATATAAATAAATAAAAATGAACATCGCTGATACCCACCACCCCCTGGATGGATCTGTGGGGATTATGCTGAGTGAAAAAGCCAGCCTCAAAAGGTTCCATGCTGTGCTCCCATTTCTACAGCTTCCTGAAATGACAGAATCAGACACAGGACAGAGGGAGGCTGCCAGGGTCGGGGGTGGCGGGGCACGTGGATACGGCCTGCAGCCCCGGCCTCCGTACCCTCGGCTCACCTGGACGCCAGGCTGTGAGGGCTGGCCAGCACCACGGGGCCGGGCCTGGCAGGGAGATGACCCGTTACAGTGCTCCTCTGCGACGACGTGATCCCAATGCCATGCCGGTTGTGCAGAGCTGGCCTGGGTGTTTACAGCCACCTCATTATCCACTAATAATCAGAACGCTCTTGGGGGGTGGGATCACCTCCCCCCACAAACACATCAGAAACACATCTACCTGTGGAATGGTTCTCACAGAAACTGGCAGAAGACCCTCTACACAGCCAAAGCTGCAAGAAAGAGCTCCATGTAACTGGTCTGGACAGAAGGAAAGGCACCAGGTCAGGACCTGTGCCCCGGGGAGATCTGTAAGGAGGAGAAAGTCCTCGTGGGTGGACCCTCGCCCCGGGGAGCAGGCAGGCTGAGCAACAACCTGGGCATCCCAGTCCTAGGGTCCCGCACGGAGGAGACAGCACCCCTGCCTGCTGGGAAATCCGCTGAGACAGACAGAGATGCTGGAGAAGCCGGGACTCTACTCACAAGGAGTGCCTGTGTGCAGCGTGCTGACAATCAGGGTGGAGAGAGCTTTGCAGTCGCAGCTGCCACCTCTCTGCACTCCAGATCTGAAGGGGTGAACACCCTGGCATGGCTCCCTGCACACCACAGCCTGGCGCAAGATCTGGGCAGAGACTTGTTCTAGCAGTGAAGAGACAGACCTGTGTCTCGGGTGGAGTCCAGGTGGGGCGGCAACAGCCATTGTCAGTGTGAGCCCCTGGCTCCGCCCTGTCCACATGGCAGCTTAGTGCTGGATCTGGGGCAGACAGGTCTCACACAGCAGCGCAGCCACCTCAATTCCTGTACCCACAACGTCCCAACCCCCCGCCCCAGCCTACTCCACACCACAGCCTTGCGTGAAATCTGGGATGAACACAACAGAGAAAAGGATGCGACCCCGGGCTGCTTCTGAGCAGAACTGTGGACACCTACACAGGTGACGCCTAGGTCCTCTAGAGGTGGCCTCAGCTGCTTCAGCACTCACCTCCTTTGGGGCAGACACTCAAGAGCAATGGAGCCTGATTGAACTCGACCCTCAGGGCTTCTACTCCAACAGCTGGGGAGCAGAGCCCCCATCCCCGACAGGGCAGTGACAGCCACGGAGCAGAGAGGAGGCCCCACCTCACACCCAGCCCAGGCTCTGGATAGTACAACACTGATCACACCCCTATCAAGGGGCTTACAGACAGTACACCCTGAGGAACGATGTGGCTGGCGGGCATACCAAAACCAGCCCTGGCACCAAAAACACTGAATACACACAGTCTGCACAGGGACAGTCCCACATAAAAACACACTTTCAAGACCACAGTAGATAACTGTTTCTCCTAAATTCTCAGAGACAGAGAAAATTAAGTAGAGTGAAAAGGCAGAGGAACTCCCAATTAAAAGAACAAGAGAAATCCCCTGAAAGAACAAATAGTGAAACAGAGCTCATCAGTCTACTGGACCCCAAGTTCAAAAAGGAGGTAATAAAAGTGCTACCTGAATTAAGAAAGATTATTGATAGAAATGTAGATCACTGTAACAAGGAAGTAGAAACTATAAAGATGAAGCAACCAAAAATAGACAATTTCTGAGAGAAAAAACAATCAAGCAATGAACAGCAGACTAAGTGACACAGAAGAATGTATAAGTGATCTGGAAGATGGAATAATGGAAATCACCCAATCAGAGAAGAAGACAGAAAGACAAATTTAAAAAAAATGAAAACAACACACGAGATCTATGGGATAATATAAAATGTGCCAACCTACACATAATGGGGATTCCAGAAGGAGACGAGGGAAAGAAGGGGACTGAAAATGTACGTGAAGAAATTATGGCTGAAAACTTCCCAAACCTGAAGAAGGGCACAGATATCCAGATACAGAAGCACAGAGGGTCCCAAAGCAGATGAATCCAAACAGACCCACACCAGACACAGAATGAAGATGACAAAAGTGAAAGGCAAGGAGAGAATTCTAAAGGTGGCAAGAGAAAAACAAAGAGTTAGTTACAAGGGAACCCCCAGAAGGCTATTAGCTGATTTCTCTGCAGAAACTTTCAGGCCAGAAGGGAGTGGCATGATATACTCAAAGTCCTGAAAGGGGAAAAACCTGCAACTAGGATACTCTACACAGCAAGGTTATCATTTAGAATAGAAGAGATAAAGAATTTCTCAGACAAGCAAAAACTAAAAGAATTCAGCAATACTAAACCTACCCTAAAAGAAATATTCAAGGGTCTTCTCTAAATAGAAACGAAGCAAGGATCTATAGGAAAGGCAAGTATATAAAATGATTGGAGATCACTTAAATAAGCCAGTACATAGGTTAAAAAACAATAAAAAAAATTGTAAACGCAATTATAACTACAAGCAACAGTAAAAGGATAAGCATGAACATGTAAAACAGGTCATTACAAGTCGCAAAATGTGGGGGAGGGGAGTTTTAAAATGTAAGTATTTTGGAATGTTTTTGAACTTGAATTACTATCAGTGTAAAGAAAGTAGATATAGTGATGGGTTAACATACTCAAACTCCATGGTAACCACAAATAAAAAATATACAATAGATGCACAAAAACCAAAAAGAAACTCAAGCATACCACAAAAGAAAATCATCAAGCCACAAAAAGAAAAACAAAAAGAAGAAATGAACAAAGAACTACAAAAAAACAACTGGAAAACAGGATTAAAATGTCAGTAAGTACATACTTATTGATAATTACTTTAAATGTCAATGGTCTAAATGCTCCAATCAAAAGAGTAGTAGACTGGATAAAAAAACAAGAACCTACAATATGCTGCCTCCAAGAGACTCACTTCAGGGTGAAAGACACACACAGACAAAGTGAGGGGATGGGAAAAGATATTTCATGCAAATGGAAATGACAAGAAAGCGGGAGTAGCAATACTCATATCAGACAAATTAGACTTTAAAACAAAGGCCGTAAAGAAAGACCATGAAGGGTATTATATAATGATAAAGGGATCAATACAAGAAGAGGATATTATACTTGCTAACATACATGTACCCAATAGAGGAGCACCTAAATATGTAAAACAAATACTAACAGACATAAAGTGTGAAATTGACAATAATATAATAATAGCAGGAGACTTTAACACCCCACTGACATCAGATCCCTGGACCAATCATCCAGACAGAAAATCAAGCAACAGAAATCCTAAATGACACAACAGACCAGTTGGACTTAACTGATATCTACAGGACACTGCATCCAAAAAAACCCAGAATACACATCTTTTCAAGTGTACATGTTACGTTCTCTAGGACAAACCATGTATTAGGTGACAAAACAAGCCTCAACAAATTTAAGAGGACAGAAATTACTTCAAGCATCTTTTGTGACCACAATGGTATGAAACTAGAAGTCAACCACAGAAAGGAAAATGGGAAAAGAATGAACCCATGGAGACTAAACAACATGCTACTAAAAAACCAATGGGTCAACGATAAAATCAAAGAAGATATCAGAAAATACCTTGAGTCAAAAAAAATTGAAGACACAACCTTCCAAAAATCTATGGGATGCAGCAAAAGCAGTTCTAAGAGGCAAGTTCATAGTGATACAGGCCTTCTTCAAGAAACAAGAAAAATTTCAAATAAACAACCTAACCTACCACCTAAAAGAATTAGAAAAACAAGAACAAACAAAACCCAAAGCTAGCAGAAGGAAGGAAATACTAAAGATCAGAGAGGAAATAAATGAAATAGAGATTAATAAAAACAACAGAAACGATCAATAAAACCAAGAGCTGTTTTTTTTAAAAGATCAATAAAATTGACAAGCCTCTAGCCAGGCTCACCAAGAAAAGAGAGAGGACCCAAATAAATAAAATAAGAAATGAAAGACATGAAAATAAAAACTAATACCACAGAAATACAAGTCATAAGAGAACATTATGAACAGTTATATGCCAACAAATTGGACAACCTAGAAGAAATGGACAAATTTCCAGAAATATACAGCCTAACAAAACTGAGTCAAGAAGAAACATATAATTTTAACAGACGAATCAGTGGATGTGAAATAGAATCTGTAATAAAAAATAACTCCCTACAAACAGAAGTCCAGGACCAGACAGCTTCAGTGGGGAATTCTACCACACATACAAGAAGAACTTATACCTATCCTTTTAAAACTATTCCAAAAAACTGAAGAGGAGGGAACACTCCCAAATTCATTCTATGCAGCCACCCTCACCTTGATACCAAAACCATACAAAGACACTACAAAAAAAGAAAATTATAGGCCAATATCTTTGATGAATATAGATGTTAAAATCCTCAACAAAATATTAGCAAATCAAATCCAATAACACATAAAAAGAATCATTACACCATGATCAAGTTGGATTCATTCCAGGCTTGCAGGGATGGTTCAACATATACATATCCATCAATGTGATACACCACATTAACAAAAAGAAAGAGAAAAACCACATGATTATCTCAGTAGATGCACAAAAAGCATCTGACAAAATTCAACATCCATTCATGATAAAAACTCTCACCAAAGTGGGTATAGAGGGAACATATCTCAACATAATAAAAGCAATTTATGGCAAACCCACAGCCAACATAATACTCAATGGTGAAAACCTAAAAGCCTTCTTTCTAAATTCAGGAACAAGACAAGGATGCCCACTCTCACCACTTCTATTCAACATAGTATTGGAAGTCCTAGCCACAGCAATCAGACAAGAAAAATAAAATGTATCCAAATTGGAAGGGAAGAGGTATACTGTCATTATTTGCAGATGGCATGATACTTTCTGTGGAGAAACCTAAAGTCTCTACACATAACTATTAGAACTAATAAATGAATTCAGCAAGGTAGCAGGATACAAAATTAATATACGGAAATCTGTTGTGTTTCTTTACACCAGCAATGAAAAATCAGAAAGAGAAAGTAAAGAAACAATCCCATTTAAAATCCTGTCAAAAAATAAAATACCCAGGAATAAATTTAACCAAGGAGGTGAAAGATCTACATGCTGAAAACTATAAAACATTGATAAAGGAAACTGAAGATGATACAAAGATATAGAGGGCTTCCCTGGTGGCGCAGTGGTTGAGAGTCCACCTGCTGATGCAGGGGACGTGGGTTCGTGCCCCGGTCCGGGAAGCCCCCACATGCCACGGAGCGGCTAGGCCCGTGAGCCATGGCCACTGAGCCTGCACGTCCGGAGCCTGCACTCCGCAGCGGGAGAGGCCACAGCAGGGAGAGGCCCGCGTACCGCAAAAAAAAAAAAAAAAAAGAAATAGATTTCCCATGCTCTTGGATCAGAATAATTCATACTGTTAAAATGGCCATACTGCCCAAAGCAATCTACAGATTTTATACAATCCCTATCAAAATACCCATGACATTTGTCACAGAACTAGAACAAATAATCCTAAAATATATACAGAACCACAAAAGGCCCAGAAGTGCCAAAGCAATCCTGAGGTAAAAGAACAAAGCTGAAGGCATAACCCTTTCAGATGCCAGATTATACTACAAAGCCACAGTAATCAAAGCATCATGGTACAAAAAACTGACCTATGTATCAATGGAACAGAATAGAGAGCCCAGAAATAAACCCACACACCTATGGTTAATTAATCTATGACAAAGGAAGCAAGGATATACAATGGAGAAAAGACAGTCTCTTCTGCAAGGGGTGTTGGGAGAGCTGGACAGCTACATGTAATCAGTGAAATTAGAACACTCCCTCACACCATATACAAAACTAAACTCAAAATCGTTTAAAGACCTAAATATAAGACATGACACCATAAAACTCCTAGAAGAGGATACAGGCAAAACATTCTCCAACAGAAATCGTAGCAATATTTTCTTAGGTCAGTCTCCCAAGGCAAAAGAAATAAAAGCAAAAATAAACAAATGAGACCTAATTAAACTTAAAAGCTTTTGCACAGCAAAGGAAACCATCAACAAAATGAAAAGACAACCTACAGAAGGGGAGACAATATTTGTAAATGATGTGACAAACAAGGGGTTAATATCCAAAATACATAAACAACTCATAAAACTCAGTATCAAAAAAACAAACAACCCAATCCAAAAAAATTGGCACAAGACCTAAATAGACATTTTCCAAAGAAGACATACAGATGGCCAACAGGCACACGAAAAGATGCTGAACGTCACTAATTATTAGAGAAATGCAAATCAAAACCACAATGAGGTATCGCCTCACACTGGGCAAAATGGCCATCATTATAAAGTCTACAAACAGTAAACGCTGGAGAGGGTGTGGAGAAAAGGGAACCTTCGTTTACTGTTGGTGGGAATGTAAATTGGTGCAGCCACTATGGGAAACAGTATGGAGGTTCCTTAAGAAACTAAAAATAGAGCCACCATATGATCCAGCAATACCACTCCTGGGCATAAATCTGGAAAACACAAAAACTCTACTTCGAAAAGACACGTGCACCCAATGTACACAGCAGCACTATTTACAATACATAAGTCCCCTACATACGAACGTTCAAGTTGCGAAATTTCAAAGATGCAAACGTGTGTTCCATCGGCGTCAGGTGTGAGTGAAACTGCAGCTTGCCCTCCATCTCCTATTGCTGACGACCCTTCAGCTCTACCATCTCCCACCTCCTCTCCCGCCTCCAGTGAGTAACTCTTCTTGCCTGTTCACTTGATGCCAACCCCTGGATGCCAGCTGTTGTACTGGGCTACTGTACTTTTCAAGGTACTGTATTGTAAGATTAAAAATGTTTTATTTTTTGTATTTTTTAATATATTATCTGTGTGAAAAGTATTATACACCTATTACAGTACAGTACTATACAGCCGATTGTGTTAGTTGGGTACCTAGGCTAACTCTGTCGGACTTACAAATTGGACTTATGAACATGCTCTAAGAATGGAACTCATTCATATGTAGGGGACTTGCTGCAGTCAAGATATGGAAGCAACCTAAATGCTCATCAACAGATGAATGGATAAAGAAGATGTGGTATATATACAACGGAATATTACTCAGTCATAAAAAAGAATGAAATTCTGCCATTTGCAGCAACATGGATCGACCCAGAGATTGTCATACTAGGTGAAGTTAAGTCAGACAGAGAAAGACAAATACTATATGATATCACTTATATATGGAATCTAAAAATAATACAAATGAATGTATATACAAAACAGAAACAGCCTCACAGACACATAAAACAAACTTATGATTACCAAAGGAGAGGGAAGGAGGGAGGGACAAATTAGGAGTATGGGATTAACAGATACAAACTACTATACATAAAAACAGATAGGCAACAAGGATTTACTGTATAGCACAGGGAATTATATTCAATATCTTGTAATAACCTATATTGGGATATAATCTGGAAAAAATGTCTGAATCAGTCTGCTGTACACCTGAAACTAACACAATATTGTAAATCAACTAAACTTCAATTTAAAAAAATCGTGACTCTGTTAGTGATGTAAAAGAAAGCACCATGACATGTCATTAATATTTTCCTTACTGTCTTAGGGGTAAAATGAATAATCTTTCCGTTACTTATTCTCAGGCAAATAGTGTGAATGTGCCAGTTTTATACTAAATAAAAGGTTCTTTTTCTTTCCTGGTTAAAAAAAAAATTGATTCTCTGAGAAAAGTTGATGCTGGTTTCATTTCAGGACTTGGTGCCCTCTCACGGGACAAGAATAACTGCTCTGCAAATACAGACTCTCAGGGCAGTGAGCTCCCTAGGACGCTGTCGGAAGCTACGATCCTGCACCTCGAGACACCTCAAGCCTCTTGGTTAGATAAAACATTTCTGTTTGGAAAAGCAGCTGTAAGCCTGCAGGATCACAGCGGGTACTGTGAGCAGACGAAAACAAAGCGAAAGCCTATCCCCAGCGAACAAGGAACCTTACTGCTTCCCGTGTCCTTGGGCGCCTGCCCGCCTGCGCTCTTCTCCCTTCCTGGCATCTCTGCTGCCCCCACAGGGCCGCCCCGGGCCTGGCGCCCCTTCTGCCCTCGGTCTGGGGTGGATCCTTTTCCCCTTTTCAGCTCCTCTTTGCTTCTTCCTGAAAACTTAGGCAACTCATAGGGAGCTCTATGTTTTCTGCTGTCACCCAAGTGGTAGCTTTGTGCCTCAAGTTCTTTTTCTCGGAATCTTCTCTCCACGTTCCTTTGCTCTTTATCACTGTCATTTTGTGACCTGTGATTCAACACAAATTATCAATAACCTTACATAAACTGCTTGTCGATGACCTGTCTTCCCTTCCAGACGACAAGTTCAAAAACAGGCAGGGGATATATAAGTCTTCTCATCACTGCAGTGCCAAGTTTGCACATGATGGGCACACGACAGGCATTCAATAAGAAACTTTTGAAAACATGAATAAACAACAGTAATAACAATATTTACTGTTACACTTGAGTCACACATATGTAATAGGCACTATGCTAAGGTACCATATACACATATTTTTATAATTCTTAGTAAATATAATCCTCCCTTTTTTTTACAGATAAAGTAAATGAGACTAAAAGTACTCAAGGGACTTTCCTAGCAGCCCAGATGCACATCCATCGTGACACAGAGCTGGTATTTACAGCTGAGTTTCTGTTCCAAGCAGAGCTAAAATTAACTTAAAAAATTAACGCATGCACATATCAAACTGTTAAATGAATAGTAAGTAAATAAGTGGCTGCTTAGCTCATCTGGTTCTTAAAGTCTTTCTCTCCACAAGCCTCACATACCGTATGTCTGTGGCTCCCCGCACACAATGGCAGCGGGGCTGATGGGAACAAAAAGAGCTACGAGCACAAATCTGCGCCAGAAACATGACAAAGGCACTGCTGTATCATAAGCAATAATAAGAGATATGCCTGTAACATAAACCCGAGCGGTCATAGATTTGATAGTCATGTACAAATTAATCTTATAAACAAACCAATTAACCAGAATGCCTATAAAGAAGAAAGAAAACCTTTATCACAACTGTGCAAGAAAAAGTAAGAAGTAAGAAGTAAGTAGTAAGAAGTAGTAAGAAGTAAGAAGGGTAGTAAGAAGTCATTCCGAGTACTGTGATTCTGGGCAAAAAGCAGCCTAATCCCATGACCCTGCCATTTCCCCTCCAAACTCAAATCTACTTCTAGCCACCCCTCTGAGCAGAGTGGTCCTGGGCTCCAGGAAGCACATGCAGGACGTGGGTAGGAGCCCTGGGTCAGGGGAACAAGAATCCCAGCTGCACACGGCCCCCTGACTGTGGACCCAGGAGGGAGGGGCTCCCTGCTCAGAGGCTGCCGTGTATCCCGTCCACAGGGCACTGCTCAAACTCCTCTCATGAGCCGCTGTGCGTGAGCAGCCAGTGGACACCAGCATCCACGGCTGCTGGGCAGATCCTGGCGGGACCGGAGGACTGACCACTCCAACAGAGAAAGGGCAGCACTTGGGACTCTATTTCTGTATCACAGAAGATCTCCAGCGCCTAAAAGGCTGGGCTCTCCAATTTACGATTCTGCAGCTACACTGAAGGAGGTCTGGAATATCAAATGGGCAAGATATCTCAAAACACAGAGGAAAATTACAAACTGATAAAAATCACCAAGTAAAGAGAGTGGGAAGGAGATCTTGAAGATGGGAAGTGCAAAGGCAGGAATCCAAGAGAGTAACCAGGAGAGGAGATATGGAGGAAACAATACCAGGACACTTCCCTGTTTGAAGACAGCCTTGAGGATGCAGACCGAACAGTTCACCAAGGAGAGACAAAGGTGTGGGCAAGCACATCCCAGCAGACTCTTGAATTCCAAGTAGATTATGAAACATAAGCACTCATACTGACAAAGGATATACAACCACAACTCGATGACAACCTTGGGTGCTTAACATGGTCAGAGAAACAAAAGCATGGCTCACTTTTCCCTGAGCTCCTGCAGCGAGCTCTCCAAGGGCTTGGGCTTCACGACTACACGGCTGGGACCGGGTTCCTGTTTCCCATCTCTGGTGTCAATTTCCTCTCCTCTTTCTTTTGGCTTCTCAGGGCTTGACTCCTCTCCCTTTTCTGATTTCTTGAGAAGCTGAGAAATTATAATGCTAGTAAAATATCACTTTAGGAATATATTATAAAAGAAGGTATTTAATAAATAATTTAAAATATACACCAATATTGAGCCCAAACATTTGAATAGCAAAAAAAAACATAAGCTAAAGGTCCAATGAACAGGTTTTTGGTTAAGTACATAGGGGAACATTCTTTCAATGAAATACTTTCTAGTTATGAAAAACAATTTAGGATAATGTGATAAATAAGATATTATATTAACGAAGAAAAGAATGTTACAAAGTGGAATGATCCAATTTCTATTTGCATGTTGACTCACACACATTGAAAAACCTCTAAAAGGCTTGCAACACTGTGTTAGGAGTTGTTGTTTTTAGTTGTGGCAGAAATGAAATGATTTCCTTTCATCTACACGTTCCAGTTTTTCTAAAATGAACAAGTATTACTTTGGTAATAAGGAAAAAAAAATTTTTTAAAGGATGGCTTTATATTAGTGACTGAGAATAGTTTTAAAAACACCTATTACTCTCTTTCTTGAAACAGATTTAGAAGGTTCCTATGATACGTTCATTTTGCTATGAAACTGGGCCTCTTCCTCCCTGTTCCTGCTCTTTGAACTTTAAGCACCACAGGTACAGTGAGTTTGTAGAACATGAACCGAAGTCTACTTGGGAGAATTTTGTTCTCACTTATAAAAGTGAACTTATGTAAGTTGCAGTAGACAAAAACTACACACAGATACACCTAGACTAAATGAGTCCATTTAAGGATGAAACACAGACCGTCAGGCAAACGCTGCAAGCTGCTTCTCATCAGTGGACTACGTTACCTGCCTATGGGGGATCCTTTCAGACAACAGTGTATCTTTTTTTAATTAAAAAAATTAATATATGCAAACCACAGGGCAGTGCAACAGTGTAAGTCTCCATCCATCCAACAAATAATTTTGTGCACCTATGAACTGTTTTTACAATATTTCTGAAACCAAAGCTTTTTCCAACACCACCTCCCCAGCTGTCCAGCACAGGCTGGGTGTCCTAGGACTCAACCCAGTTCTGACACTATCCACCTGGAATTAATGTCAGATCCCACAGGACTGTCCCCACTTCAGAGGCCAGTTGCAAGTCCCAGGTTGTCACCAGTACTTCTGACTGGCCGGCTATAAATTCAGGGGGTTCTTGAATGAGACTGACTCACGAACTCAGGGAAGTGCTTTACTTACTATTACTGGTTTATTATAAAGGATACAACTCAGGCACAGTCCAATGGGAGAGATGCACAGGGCTCTCTCGGCTCCACCCCTCGGCAGCAGGATACGTGTGTTCACCAGCTGGGATGCTCTTCAAACCCCACGCTGCAGGGACTTGTATGGAGACGCCGTTACACAGGCATCATTGATTAAACCTCTGGCCATTGGTGACTGAACTCAATCTGCAACCCTTTTCCTCTTTAGAGGTGGGGATGGGGCTGGAGGTTCCAATGCTATAATCACGCCTGGGCTTTCTGATGAGCAGCTCCCATCCTGAAGCTATCCAGGGTCCCGGCCACCTGTCAGCTCATTAGCATACAGAGGACACTCCTGTCACTCCAGAGATGACAAGGGCTTTAGCAGCTGTGTGCCATGAACCGGGGTAAAGACCCTGGGCTCAGTGCTAGGAACGCAGCTGTGGGTAAGAGACAAGTGCCCACAATTGAGGACTCACACTCGGTAGTCTTGCCAAGGCAGTGGTGGCCATGGGGGTGGGAGGACGGCGTACACAGTGACAAAAATAGAAAACCGTGAACCAGATAATCTCAGGTGGTATGAAACACTACAAACACATGATGAACAGACTAAAAGGACAGTGAGGTGTGGGGCAGGGGAGGAGGGGGAATGGTTTCTCAAGGGGGTCAGGGAAGGCAGGGACCAGACAGTGGGGGGGCCACTCATGAGAGGGCGTGAGTCTGGTGGGGGGGGGGGGGGGGGAGCGGGGAGGGCAGCAGGGGTCAGGCCAAGTGTCCCCATGCAGCCCACATCTATGCTTGCTCTACATGCGTGTAACCTATCTCACACACACACCTGTTTTTAAAGAGCTTTGTGGAAGAGATCGCACAACTCTTTCAGATAACAGTATGTATAGCCTACAATGTATATACAGCATTCGGGAATTTTACTTGTGACTTTGGTAACCTGGCTTCCTACTCCAACTTGAGCTCACTGCTTAGTCTTCAAGTCTCAGAGGAAAATAAACCACTGCGTGGCTCTCCTTGAATCATATTCTTCTTTACTGTTAAAAACAGCCACGAGGACCTCTCTCTGCCTCTTTACTATTAGGGTATTAATACAAATTCTTTTGGGCTTTTCTTTACAGATTTTATTTTTTAGGTTTTCTTTTTTTTTTTTTTTTTTTTAATTTGAATTCTCTAGATGAATCTTAGGTCAGAGACCCCCAAACTGAGCACAGACGCTCTTTAAAGGCTACCCTTGGAGTCAAATATGTACTGTCAGGTCAGAACACCAGACATTCGAAGGACAGAGCTGTAGGCGGCCCATGTCGCTGGGGTCTAATCTGCCACCAGGATTCTGTTTTACCAGATTCAATAAGACTAAGCCTTTCTCTTGCTGTGCCTATGTTTTGGTTTCTTTTTTTCTATATGAAGAGTCCTACAGTTACTTTTACTGACATAATTTGTTTTTATTTCTTTGGTTTATTTTGGATTCTAATTTCATATTCAAACATGTAAAAATAAAATGCTATATTCCAGATACTGTAAGTCTTAGTTAAAATTATAGGCAAAATTGTAGGCTACATATTTTAATGATTCTTCTTGAAAAACTCTCAAAGCTGTTGACAAAAATGCTTTTCAGAATATAAAGCATTAGGTGCTACTATTCTTTGCTGAGAAAGGTAAAGGAAAAGGCTAGACAATATTTGCAACCTGTAGATGTGTACCTACTTCCCCCGGTCATGACAGAGCTGTCTTTCCAAGATGACAAAGGCCTTCCCGTAATATTAAGGTTTCATTTTATTATCTTTCAAGGGCTGTTAGTTTATACTGTTGAGACTACGTATGATTGTTATAGGAAGTATATCTGCTACACTTTTGTTATGAAGAACCGTGTTCATACTTAAACCACAGAGTTATTTCCAGAGGCACACCCTGGCTACGCCCATTATTAGGTCCATGTCCTGGCAGAGGTGGGATGGACGATCTTCATTTAATAATCTTGACTGGGCTCCTCAATTGCATCCATGTTATTAACAGATTATGAGATTTTAAAACTACACAGATGTGTAACAATTGTCATCAAAGCCAAAATGAAGGAAACCACTCTGGCTGATTTCTTGCGGGTCAAACGGCTACCTACTCATCTTGCCCACTGAGGTTTTATCTTTGCAGTAAATGTGCTGCAGCAACATGACCTGGCCCACACCTTCCATCAGGTTGAGTTTTTCAGCCAATCCTTAAACTTAAAAAGAGACATTTCAAGAAACAGTCTTCAGAGATTATGTTATTCATTAGTGCTTTTCATCAGATATTTCAGGTTTTCCTCCTAGCACTTGCAATGTCCCTCAGCTTGAGATTAGGTGGGGACGTGCACCGTGTTTTGGCCAGTGAAATGTGGGCAGATGGGACCTGTCACTTCTGTGTGGAAGGTTTAAGAACCAGTGTGCAACCTGCTGTGTTACACACCCCCTTCCGCTTCATAACGACTGTGGAAGCAAATGCAAGATGGAGCCTCATCAGCGTGGCTCACTGAATGGCTATGATGAGCAATGCACAATGGACACGTAATGGGAACAAGAAGAGAACGAACCTTAGCTGCATGAAACCAATGAGAGCTTGAGACTATTTTTACTGCAGCATAGCCCAGTCAGTTCTGATCGATACAGATGGCTGTGTGTTTCACAGGAATATGGTTAAGAAATCCCCTCCATTGCTAGTGAGCCCCATAGGACCACCTGTGGGAGACATTGTTTTAGACGCAAAGGCCTAGAAAAAGCTTTGCCTTCCTTGAAGAAATGCCATGTTTTCTCCTCATGGATAATGAAAACTATGTTTCTGATCAACGTTTCTGTTTCTGACTGCCGAGCATATCAGAAACTAACCTATGGCTCAGCTATGGCAACTGTGGTCTCTTCCCTAACCTTTCCTTTCTGCCTCTGTTCCCTCAAGTCCTGACCTTCCATTTTCTTCCTTTATATTATACAATATTAATGAATCCCTAAAAGGCACCTTAAACCCTTTGTGGAAGAGGTAAGATTCACATGAGGTTGAAATCTAGGCTTAAAGTCATCTGAGCAGAATACTAAGAAGGTAGGGGCTGACCCCAATTTGGGCAATAAATTTTACATAGAGGATAATTCCCTCTGTGGGAATTAAACCACCCTCCTAAATGAATGCGTCAGTCAGAGGAAAAATTGGGCAAGAGATGTAGAAACCATTGCTGCTACCACAAAAGAAATGATACAACCCAGTTCTATGAGTCAGTCGGCATAAAGAAAGGCCAGCAGACACAAAGCCAGCGGGTTTCAAATGTGTAGTTTTTTAGTTAGGAAATCTTTCTTGAAAGGCAGATATAAGCAGAAGCCCAGCCTACGACATTTAAATGTGGGCTCCTCGGGGTGAAGTGCTTCTGTCACACCCAGGAACCTGGTCCTCGCCCACTCTTCCACCCATGTGGTCCCCCAAACACAGCAAGCTCAGGAAAGCCCTGGGGCTCAGGGAACACCATCTGAGAACCACTGTCATAGAACAGAGAAAAAGAACTATAATAGTGAAAGGCTACACTAATGAAAATGCTCTGAAAGTTCTGAAGAGCTGAAATACCTAAAAGGTTGAACTACTTTTGGAAAAAAGAAATGAAATGTCTCCTCAAAATTACCTTCTTCCTTACTGCCTTCTCAGCAGTTTCCTGCTGCTCTCCTGCTGCTCTCCTGCTGCACCCTTCCTCTTCCCTCCTCCTTCTTATCTCTTCTTCCCGTAAGCGCTTCCTTTCCAACTCCCTCCTCCTCCGTTCTTCTCGCTTTTCTTCTCGAATTCTCTAAAGATGTGGCAAGTATGTGTATAAATTGTCTGCACGGACACGATGGGAACAAGAAGGCTATTCACCGGGTAAAAGGCCAGACCTACCTGCTTTTCTAATTTTCTACTTTTAATATATTCCAAAAGAGGTGTGGTTCTTCTAGCTAAAATACAAAAATTGCAATGTAGTATTTAACTCTAAAATAAGATTTCTTTATTTTAAATACTTGCTTTCAGTCTAATCTTTAAAATAATTAAGGGAAGATTATATCATTTGAAAACTTACATGAGCCTACACTGTATTTGGGGGAGCTCCTACTCTATCACTATAAAGTCAAGTAATTTGGAGGTACTGACAGACTTATACACACTAGGCATTTAATTCCTGATTCTTAAGGGAGACCCATACATTACTCACCAAAATGGTATAAAGCAAAAAAGCAAAATGAAAACAATACATTAAACTTCCCAAACGTTATAACGTATTTACATACAGACGGCCCTCCGTATCCACTGGTTCCACATCCCCAGATTCAACCGACTGTGGATCAAAAAGATATGGGGAAGAAAATTCCAGAAAGTTCTAAAAAGCAAAACTTTGACTTTGCAACTCAGTGGCAACTATTTCCACAGCATTCACAGTGTATCAGGTATTACAAGTAATCTGACATGACTTACCGTATACAGTAGGATGTGGGTAAGCTGCATGCAAATATAATGCCATTTTACAGAGGGGACTTAAGCACCCACAGATGTTGGTACCCATGGGGTCAGGGCGGGGCTGGAGAGGAGTGAGGACTCTGCCCTGTACGGCGGTGGTTCTGGGCTTGTCAACTAGGGCAGAGCTGAGACCTACCTGGGTGGGGCTGGGGAGCCGATGCTGAGGCTCCACCCGCCTTCCCTCCTTCCTTACAAGCACCCGCCTTGCTCCCGCCAAGGACTGATGTGGTGGGTAAATAGAACCTTGTATAAGAAAGTGCTTTACAAGCCATAAAAGTGTATCATTTACTAAATAGAAGATGCGCAACCACACAGTACAGCGCTGATTTAACCAACAGTAGAACCGTTCTCGCTTACTAGGCTTGGCGACAACCACCTATGAGGAAGCCGGTCCCACGGCTGCTAAGTCTCAGAGCTGGGACCTGAGCCCAGGTCTGTCCGCGCTCTAAAGACCCTGATATGCCTGCACTAATCTGCAACTTCAGAGTGAACTAACATTTGCATTTAACCCACACTGCTCAGCCCTGACCATAAGAATCCACTAAAGGTCAAAATCTAAGAAAAAGGCATTTGCCACGAATTGCCTGATTAAGACTAAATTTAAACAGGCAGAAAGAGGAGTCACAAAGCTGTACAGGCTCGTCCTGGGCTAGTGGATTCTAAGTCACATTTATTCATTCAGTAAATAATTACGGTGCACCTACTGTGCACCAAGCACTGGGCGAGGTGCTGGGAACGGGAGAGGACAGGCTCGGCCCTCCTCTGAGGAGGGTGGCTGGACTCGTAGGGGATGTGTATGATCAGCAAGTGGATATCTAACAACTGCCCAGAAGTGAAAGACCTTGCTATTTCCCTGCCGCGGCCCCTGTACAAGGGCACTTAAGCAGCAGCAGTAAAGAAACAGGATGAGGAGGGCGAGTTCTGTAAATAATTTCTAATTTGCTGCTTCGTTTAACTCTTCTGAAATTTATCATTTTCTACAGTGAAGTCATGATTTGCCCTCAATACCGTTTCTTCCCCATGTCAGTCCTGGTGCCATAACCCACTGATCTGCTCAAGTCAGGCTCCTGGAGGCCTTGATCCTTTCTGCTTTCTTACCCTCACACCCAATCCTCAGCCAGGCTGGTCAGTTCAACCTCCAGAACACATGCTGACTCTGCCGCCCTCGTTCAAGCAGCCTTCCCTGACGACAGCAAGGGCCTCCTAACCAGAGCCCAGCTTCTCCATCTTATGGAGCAACCAGAGTGACGGGGAAAAAAATCAATCAGACCACATCACTCCCTCGGTCCCCAGCTGTCCCTCAAATAAAATCCAGCCCATCATGCTGTGGTCCCACCTCCCCAGCTACTCTGCTCCTTGCCCACCATGTGCCAACCACACAGGCGTGTGCCCCGCTCCTGCAGGCCCAGAGCTCCAGCCTCCAGCCCTTGTGTTTGGAGTTCTGTCTTCTTCCATCTCTTGGCCCAGCTGGTCTCGGCTCAAATACGTCTCAGAGGGGCCTCTCTCTATCCCATTATTCTATTCCATTACGTCTGTGGCACTTATCACAAGTGGAAATACTCTGGCTTGAGCATTTCTGCATGTGTTTGCTACAGTCACCCCAGTAGGAGGGCAGCTGCATGAGGGCAGAAGCCTGTGTGTCCTGTTCCAGTGCTGCCCCCGTGCCCAGGCTCAGAGTCGGTACCCAGTCGACATGGGCTAAGCACATCTCCATAAATACTTTAGTGATTAAAGATCCTTTGAGCCACACGTTAAATCACCTCTTACAAAATATAAAACTTCATTATTAGACTAACGAAGAATGCTTCAATAATGTCAACCTTTTTTTATTAATTTACTCAACACATATTTACCAAATACCTAAACTTGTCCAAGCAATGTATCACGTGCTAAGACTACAAAGACAAAAATACAGTTCTCTTGGGGGGTGGAGAGACAAAGTAAGAGGAGAGTTAATGCAGAGAGAGACAGACAGATAAGATAAATTATCAACACTGTAACATTCTGTCCTGTAAGTCTTGGTGGGTGAGCAGGAGATAGGCATGGGGAAGGGAGGGCAGAACAGGTGGGAGGGGCACCGGGCTGCTCGGTGAGGCCCCAGCCCCGGCAGAGGCAGGAAGGGAGACACTTACAAGCACGTTTGGGAGAGACAAGCAGGTTGCCTGATAGAGAAAGGAGTTTCACGTCTACCCTTGAGTTCTGGGGGAATGCTGCTAGGAGAGAGCCGTTTCCAAAATATTCCACTTGGGGGTAGAGGGCTGAAGGCCTGATTCAAACCAGATTCTGTGCTCTGGCTGGGCTTATCCACTCATCTGCCTCACTCGCTCAGGGGCCTTGATAGTTTTTTGAGCAACAGCAAGATGACCTCATACTTAAGCAAAGCATCTCCTTTCTATGACTGCTCTTTGCAAAGATGACTGACTTCAACTTTGAGACATAAGCTTACCTGATGCAGCCCGGCACACGGCACTCAAATGTCTACTGCTCATTCAGAAGCGTCATAACTTTGAAACAAAGTGACTGTAACTGAAAACTCAGGTGTTCTCCCTCAATCAACAGATGCTCAGAAATATTTTCCCAAGTTACCATCCTGCCACCCTTTTCCTTTTGTCAAAACTGGGAAATACTCTGTATTTCTGCCAAGCCTGTCACATGTGTCAATTTTCTACAATAATCATGAAAAAGGAAAAACAAATATATACTCTATAAATACATATCTCAGTAAAGTAAAGAGGAAAAAAATGAGCAAAACAGACCAATGAGTTCTCTTGTCTTTGCCTCTATGTCCCCCAGAAGAGTTTCAGGACTGGCACTAGTTTCCTCCTCCTCCACACAGTAAGTTTCTAAAAACTTCTTATATTCTGGATCTGTAAATTAAGATAGAAAGAAAATAAATATATTCTTCCCCATATAGGGAGAGAAATTATATTTGATCAATGTGTTTAATTTGACCACTGTGTTTAATGCAGTTTCACAATCCAGCATTTGAGAAAGGCCTCACCATCTTCAATGCTTCCGGTCTGGGTGTCTTTTTTCTTTAGCTTCTTTTTGGCTGCCTTCTGGAATGGAGCAAATTCTACCACTGCAGGATATTCTAGGCCTTTAACAGGAAACAAATTACAAAAGCCATTCTGAAATTCTACTGTGTTCATTTTAAAACAACAGTCTAGCTGACTTAAGCACTGAGCATAGCATTGACAATATTAGTGTTTAAAATATAATTTAATTATACTTTCAGGTAACAGTAATCTTAGCACATCAAACTCCAGATTTAAACAAAGGATGCGCACTTATTTACTAAATAACACAATTCCTCATACTGTAGTTGTGGTTACATGACTGAATACATTCAAAATTCATTAAACTGTATACCTTAAAGTGGTTTTTTTATTTTTTACCGTATGTAATTTCTACCTCAATAAACCTTATCGCTCTCCCACCAAAGAGTTTATTTTGGAATACCTTTCAATAGGTGTCCTAGTCACATCTTACATTTTTTAATTTTAAAAGGCTAATTCAATTATCAATCTGGTATATGAGTTCAAGGAAATGACTTTGTTTACAAGAGACACTCAGCTAAAAGAGAGGGTTTCAAAGGGTGTTCATGATATCCAGGTAAGATCTGCTTCAAAGAGAAAAATCTAGAATGAAAGTCACTTGAAGCTGACTCTGTTGTTATGTAGGGGTGGCGGGGAACAGACACACAGAAACGCTCACAGACAGCACCTGCCTCACCAAGAGAGGGAACACTTCTACCCTGCTGCCAAACGCGCTGAGTGATCCTCGCTTTCACATTTGCCAGAGGGCTATGATACTTTAACTCTCATGTATCTGGAAGACACTTTTGAGTATTTATTTTATCCTCAACTACTGAGAATAAAGTCAAGAATCAGGAGGAGAACAGGGCTTCAGACAGACAGGGACAATGTCTGCTTCATTTTCAGTGCTGCATCCATGACGGCTAGTACATAGCACCAGGATAAAATAATTTACTTTGGGAACGTAAAGGAGTAAAAAGTTCACTTATCCAGAAAACTCATTTATGTGAAAAACTTCACTCTCTGATGATAATACCTAACAAGGTTGTCACTACTACACAAAATTGCTATAATTCTTTGGTTTATATGCAATTTTAATTTTAAACATAAGCCCATAATCACAATAACGTACTCAAAATTTATGAATTTATTTTGGGTTAGCATCTAAGGACTCAATTAAAATTCACAAACATCCAGCAAAACTTAATTAATGTACTTAGAAATTACAATAAAGAGTTTAAAAAGCCAATGACCCAACCTTTACTGTCAATGAAGATATATCCATCAAAACGATCTCTAAAAAGCAGGACGTCATCAGGATTTCTAAAATTAATGTATGCTCTTGAATAGAGATGAGGATAAAGACTGAAAGAAGAGATAACAATGAAAACAGTAAAAAACTTAAGACTTCGTTTAATTTTGTCTTTTTTTTTCTTCTTCTTTTCTGGATACAACAAACTACTGCAGATAAAACCTTTATGCCAAAGAACCATTTCTCAGTTAATTACAGCAATCTGGATATTCTTGAGCAAATAAACCAAAAACAAACAAAATATTAACCGAGATCTTTTTAATGATTTGGGAGAGACACTTTAGGTTGGTTTTTCTACTGCACAGAGCCAGGGTTAAAATACTGGTCGTCAGAGGTAGAAAATCAAAGGCAAGGTTATTCAAAGATCATCCCTAATCACGTATCATGACTGCAATACAACCTAGTCACGATTCATTCAGAGAAGGAAATGTTGCACTGTAAAAGAGCTCCTTTACTGATTTAGAGAACACATTTAGGTATCTTAAAAGGGTATTTATTGTAGCACATGGCATACGATCTACAGAAGAACTAAGCCTTTCCCCTCTAGCTCACAGCTACCAATGTCCTTCACAGGTGGGAACTTTCAAGCCCATTTCACAGATGAGAACACTGAGGCTCAGAGAAATTAGGTGCTCACAGAGGAAGCAGTTAGTAAAATGGTGGGACTGGGATTCCAATCTGAGTCACTCTGAGGCCAGTGCCTGACCTCCTGTAACTGTACTAGTTTTCCTAAACTTTAGCCATTTCAAAAAATCATGTTTATGTTGGGTTTTTTTTAACCAAATCTACATTTACCTGTGATATTTTTCTTTGACTGAACTGACATTTTTTTTACTTAAAGGTATTTATTCAAAAGGAAAGTTTATAATGGCTACCATAAATGAGAACTCATGATATTGAAGAGAAAAAGAATAATAAAGACAGTAAGAAATCACATAGTGAAAATCACCAAATTCTAGCTGAACTGTCATCTGTTGGGCTAACTTGAGGTCTTCTCTCTTTTTTAATAAAAAGGAGATTTTGAAGTGTTAAATTATTGTCAGAAACATCTTCCTACCAAGCTGTAAAAGGTAACTGAAGAAGATATAACTTAGCGGGCATTAGTGGAGGGTGGGGATGTCAGTGATAGAAGGGAACACAAGGGGCTTCTGGGGTCTGGAATATTCTGCTTCTTTATCTGGTCTTAGTTACATGGGTGTGTTCACTTGTAAAATTCATTAGGTTATACATCTATTATTTATTCACTTTTCTTTCTTATATCTTAGTACAATTTACTTTAAAAGGTTATATAAAATAAGGTTTAGTGATATGCAAAATAAAAAAATTAATACGCTGCTAGACTGCTTTCCTTTTTAGGCTATGGTGGTGCTATGGAGATCTTCAAATCTATTTTAGGGAAATTTAATTATCTGCCTACTTAGAAATAACTTGCAGAAATAAAGGTCTGCACTGATTGCCGCGTACATGTGGCAAAGAAGATGGAAACAGAGATGGCTTCTATTATCTATATTCCTTTACCATCAACTGACAAAACCTCTCAGCCTTTTTTTTTTTTTTTGGCCGTGCCGCACAGCTGGTGGGACCTTAGTTCCCCGACCAGGGTTTGAACCCGGACTCCGAGTCCTAACCATTAGGCCACGAGGGAACTCCCTCTCAGCCTCTTAACGTTGGTAAAATCTTCTCACCTGAGATCAGCAGTAAACAGCCCGAAGTAATCATGTGCGGGCAGGGGGTGAAGCTGCTGTTCCAGCTGCTCCTTGGTGAGGCTGGGAGGAAGCCGCCGGATGACCACCTGGGGAGAAACGCTGGCTGGGTTTCCTTTCACTAGTACTGTATTAAGCTTACCTGAAAGCTTGGTCACCTGTGTTTATGCTCAGAGTAAAATCTAACCCAGGAGTCCAGCAGAAACACGCATTTTAGTAAAGATTAAGGAATATATGCATGGAGAACATGGCTGTCAAAAGAATAACAAGGGCTGCATAATGTAAAAGGGATCGGTGAGGTCAGAAAAGGCTGGGCATAGCAGCCGTTTTTCATGAAATCTTCTCATTAAAACCAGGTAACTGTTGGTATGTGCCCGCCTCCACGCTCCCTACCAGGAGGTAAGGTACATGCAGGGCAACATCCACAGCAGCACCTTCCGCCTCCCGCCCGCAGGGTCCACCCGCGTCCACTCCAGCGCCACGGGCTCTGCTCTCCCGGCTGCGCCGTCTCTCCTGGACCGGACCGGACCCTCGGCAACGTGGAAGGCTACTGCCCGGCACTGGTAAGCCCAGCGTCCCAGCCTCGACGGGAAACACCTACAGGCTGAAGTGACTTTTCTTCCTCCAAAGCCAGAAAAGATCGCGTCAAGGGCGCCCTAGCAGCCCAGACGCCGCGGGGCCAGCGCGGCCCGGCCGCTGTCCGCGGTGCTGAAGCAGGGCTACCGCACCTTCGCCCCCGCCCCTCACATCGCCCCGCCCCCACCTTGCTGAGGACCGTCCTCTTTTCCTCGCGAGGTTCGACTGCACCGCCCCCACAGCCGGAGGACGAAGCTGCCGGCGCTTCAGGCTCCCGCTGCTGAGACTCCCGGCGGAAGTGGCTTTCTGTGGGCGACGGCTTCTCCTTCCCGCTCGGACCCCGCGTACTAACTGCCAACCCTGGGCCCCCCTCTCCCTCCTTCTCCGAGCGCATCCCAGACCCGCCGCCGAGCCGCTGCAGCCTCTCGTCAGGGCCGAAATCTCGCGAGGACTGGGCCGCCCCACCCAGTCCCCACTGTTCAAAGGCCGCACGCCCCCTCCCCCGTCCCTGGCTGCAGTTCCGCATCCCTCTCCCGTACTCGATTTCCGTTGCCGCGCCCGCCCGGGGCCCGGGGACGCGCGTGGGGCGGGACGTTCAGCTCCTGGACGTGGGGGCGGCGGGGGAGGGGGGCGTGTGCGGGGCCAGGACCTGGAGCTGGAGCTGGGCTGCCGAGGGCGGGCCCTGGCCCTGCGGGGGCGGCCCCCAGAGCAGCGGTCAGCTCGGGGCCGATGCCCTGGTCTCCGTGCAGCCCGACTTAGAAGGGTCTGGGGGTGGACGGGGGCTTGGCGGCCTCGCCCAGGAGCGGGTCAGCGGGAAATTCGGGACCTGAGGACTTGGCTCAAGCGGGAGCCTTGAATTGTGCTGTGCAGGGCTGGATCTCTTTCCCACCGAGAAGAGCTGGCCGTTTGGCTAAACATCCCAGAGAATGACATACACGTGCTTAATAAAGTGTTTAAAGCTATTTATTCTTTTCCAAGGAAATCTGAACGTTTCATCAGAGAGTAGCAATTACATTCAAGAAAAAGCAAGCGATTGACAAACAGCACAAATCAGTACATGGCTTTCCTCTACGGAGTAGAATAAATGCTCCAGAGTTGAGAGAAGAAATTGGCCGCAGAGAAATAAGGCTCACTTCGACGGTCCTTAGGACTCAGGTGTCAAGGACTGGAGTAGCTCAGACTCACGGCACTCAAAACAGGGCCTTATCTCCACACCCTCTCCAGCATTTATGGCATGGACATATATACACTACCAAACGTAAAATAGATAGCTAGTGGGAAGCAGCCGCATAGCGCAGGGAGATCAGCTCGGTGCTTTGTGACCACCTAGATGGGTGGGATAGGGAGGGTGGGAGGCAGACGCAAGAGGGAAGAGATATGGGAACATATGTATATGTATAACTGATTCACTTTGTTATAAGCAGAAATTAACACATCACTGTAAAGCAATTATACTCCAATAAAGATGTAAAAACAAAACCAAAAAAAACAGGGCCTTAATGTTTTCCAAATATAATTTTCGCTCCACTTTTCGAGGCGCTCAATGGGACAGCAGCCCCGTTTTTCTTTTACAAACATTCAGGCAGAAACACTTTTGGTTAGAATAACTCATATAGAGGTTAATTTTTAAATGCCACGTTTTTTCATATTTTCAACTTATTCGTGTTGGCTATGTTTTTCATTCATAGCACCTTTCTTCCCAGAACTTTAAGTACCAACAAACAAAGAAACTGGAGAATAGAGTAATTGAGGCATTAATTAAGAGATTAAGGGAATTGCTGGCAGCCGCTGGGAGTAAATCCAGGTTTAACTCAATCCAGTCCTTTATCCCTGAACCACTCACTACCTATGAACACAATTGAAACGTGTCATTTTAAATGGGCTGAAAGACTCAAAAGAGCAGTTCCAAAACTGAGTTCTCTAAAACCCCAGAAAGGAGGCCAGGAGCAGTTTCCATTATTTCAAATAAAGTCTAAAGGAATCCTATAGGAACCAACTATGCTGAAGTTGCACACACACTAGATCCAGCATCCTTTTCTGTCTCCAGTCAACTCGGTATTGAAAGCCTAGTTCTGCTGATCAAAAGCTCTTATTGTGACAGAGAAAAGCAAAATGTGGTTGTCGGAGAAGATGGTTTATTATATCCCGAGGGTGGGAGGGAGGGGCACAAGGGGCTGATGGTGAGAAATGGCAGAACTTCAGAATTCGCGTTGGATGGAATTATTCTTTAAATACAATTTTATAATACCAATTTCAAGACAGTGAATGACATACATCTGTTAAATCGCTTATGATTTTATATGAAAGTACAGTGTAAAGAATATCTATCTTCCTACGCATTACCCAGCATGTTTTGTTTAAAATACACATAGAATTACATCCAAAACAAAGCGGTATTAACTAATCTCCAAATGTCAGTGAACCTAACCCTAACTGAACACTCCACCCACAAGCGTGGTCCTGGTCATAGAAAGGGTTACATTTTGCTCCACAGCACGGGTCTAACTGATGGATGACCATGACCTAAAGCAACTGGTGACCGTTACACTCTATTTTTCTACAAAGATGACAGCACAGTCACTTTAAAGGTGGCAAGAAGGCTTTTTAGGAAACTAGGCATTATTATGAGATACTAGAGTCATGTCAGAAAAATCCTTGGCAGTACAATTACACATCACCCCCACCCTTTTGACACTTTCTGAAGACTAAACATTGATATTAAACTTGTTAATGTGAAAAACAGTTTAGTCAAATGTCTTGAAGTTCTTGTTCTTTTATGTCTTAAAGCACTGTCAACAAGGTCAGGGGTTAATTATCAGGCGTTCACTTTTCCAGAACATTAAAAAATCACACCACGTGATCAATGAAAAAACTAAATGAAGCAATGTTATTGTCTGGTGGGTAAAATAAGTGTGGAAGAGTATTAATACCTTCATTTTTATTTATTTTAAAAGTGATTATTTTAAGTTCCATAATTTGATTTTCTAGCCCAGCTAAAGAGAGGGGAGGCAATAAAAATAGGCACATGTGATGCTTGACAGAGAAGAGATAGAGAAGCCATTTTAAAAGAAAAACGAAAACTCAGGAACACACGATTTGAGTCTAAACAGGAGTACGCAACTCAGGGACTCTAAGCACCTCACTGCACACAGCCGACGGCTGAGACAGGAAATGGGGCCTGTACGCTGCCTTGGATGCATGGCTAGCTGGGCTCAGATTCCTCATCTGTACAGGTCTTACTCCAAAGACTTACAGGAGTTATTAGCACATGGGGACCTGAAGAAATGACAGCTATTATTCTTCTACTTTATAAATTATATTTTTCTGCCTTAGCTATTATATTTCTAACCCTTAAAAAGGTAGAAATATATAAGATACATTTTAGGGTAGGATAAAAAGTTTTAGTGTTTAAGGGAGAATATTAGGTGCTTGGAAAATTCATCTCTATACAATACCTTATTTGTTAATGATGCTGTAAATAAATGCCTTGGAATAAAACATTTTTCTATGAAAAAATAGGATAATGTGTCTAATATCAGGATAAGAGTTTGAAAGAAAAGATTTGAACGAATGAAGGACCTAATCCCATCTCTTTATTAGAACGACTAAGAGTTGTTCTTTTTTTAATTATAAATTTATTTATTTATTTTTGGCTGCGTTGGGTGTTTGTTGCTGCACTAGCTTTCTCTAGTTGCTGTGAGTGGGGGCTACTCTTTGCTGTGGTGCCCAGGCTTCTCATCGCGATGGCTTCTCTTGTTGTGGAGTATGGGCTCGAGGCACGCAGGCTCCAGTAGTTGTGGCTCACGGGCTCAGTAGTGGTGGCTCGCGGGCTCTAGAGCGCAGGCTCAGTAGTTGTGGTGCACGAGCTTAGTTGCTCTGCGGCACGTGGGATCTTCCCGGACCAGGGATCAAACCCGTGTTCCCTGTGTTGGCAGGCAGATTCTTAACCACTGCACCACCAGGGAAGCCCTGTATAAACTGTTTAAAGACAATTTTAACATGTCTTTCATGGAATAAGTCACCTGCCAATGTGTGAAACTGTAAGAAATTTTCTTTCTTGCCCCCCAAAAATGTGCTACGTCATTTCAGTAAGTTCTGCCACAACTGATCCAGATGCTTGGACAAGACAGTTATCTAAGCTATGACATTAAAAATGACATATTACAGGAGAAAAGCAGCTCTAAAACTAAGACTCCCTAATTAGCTCAGGCTCCGGCCCAGAGGACTGTGCGTGGCTGTATTTAACTGCCTGGGAAATGGCTCTGGAAGGATGCTGGCTCAGCATTACAAAATTCCTGGATTGGCCAAGATGGTGGAGTAGAAAGCACCTGAGCTCACCTCCTCTTACGAGCACACCAAAATCACAACTATTGGCAGAACAACCATCCGTGAAAAAGACTGGAAACTTCCAGAAAAGATCTTCCACAACTGAAGACAAAGAAGGAACCACGAGATAGGAAGGAGGGACGGACTTGCGATATAGTCAAGTCCCATACCCCCAGGGCACAAAAACTTGAGAATAATTACATTGCAGAGGTTCTCTCAAAGGAGGGAGGGGTTTGAGCCCCATGTCAGGCTTCCCAGCCCAGGGGTCCTGAACTGGGAAGACAAGCCCCCAGAGCACTTGGCTTGGAAGGCCACAAGGACTTACTTTTGGGGGGGCCAGAGGGCTGAGGGAAATAGACTTCATGCTTAAAGGGCACACACAGAATCTTACACGCTGCAGGACCCAGGGCAGGGGCAGTAATTTGACAGGAGCCTGGGTCAGACTGGCCTGCTGATCTTGGAGAGGCAAGAAGCCACTGCAGCTCACCCTGGGGACACAGGTGCTGGTGGCAGCCATTCTTGGAAGCTCACTCCTTCTACCACACGGACACTGGTGCTGGGAAGGGCCACTGTGGAACCCTTCCTCTAGCTTATTAGCCCCAGGACACAGCCCTGCCCTGGCCCAATAGCCTGCAGGCACCACTGCTGAGATGCCTCAAGCAACTAACCGAGCGGGGGACACAGGTTCACCCATCAGCAGACAGGCTGCCTTGAGAAACCCCGAGCCCACAGCCACCCCTGGACAAGGCCCTCCCACCAGAGGGCCCAGGAACCAGCTCAGCCACCACCAGCCCCAAAATCCCCTGGGCCTCAACCCTGCCCTTCAGGAAGCCGGCTCTAGCATCCAGACCAGCCTCATCCACCAGGGGGCAAACGCCAGATGCAAGAAAACCACAGCTCCACAGCCTGCAAACCCAGCCGGCCCACAACCAGCCAGACCCTACCCTGGGACCAGCTGGGCCCCAGCCCTGGCCACTAGAAGGCCAACACAAGCTTCAGGACACCCTGGACCCTGTGTCCGAACTAGTCCCCCCAACCAGAGATCCAACACCAGCTCTGGGACCCCTGGGCCCTGCAACCAGATCCCAGGACCTGGCTCTGCCCACCAGTAGGCTGGCACAAACCCTAAGACCTGGGTTCACCCACCAGTGGGCAGGCAACAGCCCCAAACTCTTCTGGACCGTGACTCCGCCCACCAGTGAGCCAGCACTAGCCCTGGAGCCCCTGGGGATTCTGCAGCCAGCTGCCTCCTGACCAGGCCCCACCAAGCAGCAGCTAGCAGCCTCCACACAAGGCAGAGCTTGGCAACCAACCAAACCAGGTGCCAACCAAGCCTACCAGACTGCCCACATAGTCAGCCTGCCACAACAGAAGGACCCATGCAGTCCTCACAGGGGGAACACCTGGAGCATACAGCTTGGGAGACAAGAGGGGAGTGCACTGCTGCAGAGGACGTCTCCTACAGAGGGCCACTTTTCTAAGGTTATGAAACATAACCAACCTACCAGATACATAAAATTACAAACAGCAACTTAAGTGAAATGAGGCAACAGAGGAACGTGTTCCAGATGAAGGAACAAAATAAAACCCCTGAAGAGCTAAGTGAAGTGGAGATAGGCTACCTACCCAAGAAAGAGTTCAGGGTAGTGACTGTAAAGATGACCCAGGAACTCAGGAGAATGGATGCACAGAGCAGGAAATTAGAAGTATTTAACAAAGAACTAGAAAATATAAAGAACAACAAAACAGAGATGAAGAATACCATAACTGAAATGAAAAATATACTAGAAGGAACCAACCATGGACTAAATGATATAGAGGAACAGATCAGTGAACTGGAAAACAGAGTAGTGGAAATCACAGATGCCGAAAAAAAGAAAAAAGAATGAAAAGAAATGAGGACCATTTAAGAGACCGCTGAGACCACATCAAGTACACTAATATTCACATTATAAGGGTCCCAGAAAGAGAAGAGAAAGAGAAAGGGGCTGAGAACATATCTGAAGACATAATAGCTAAAAACTTCCCTAACCTGGGAAAGTAAACAGTCACCCAAGTCCAGGAAGCACAGAGTCCCATACAGGATGAACCCAAAGAGATACACACCAAGACACACAGTAACTAAAATGGCAAAAGTTGAAGATAAAGAGAGAACATTAAAAGCAGCAAATAACATACAAGGTAACTCCCATAAGGCTATCAGCTGACATTTCGGCAGAAACCCTACAAGCCAGAAGGAAGTGACACGATACATTTAAAGTGATGAAAGGGAAAAACCTACAACCAAGAATATTCTCCCTGGCAGGGCTCTTATTTAGATTTGATGGAGATCAAAAGCTTTATAGACAATAAAAAGCTAAAAGAGTACAGCACCACCAAACCAGCTTTACAAGAAATGTAAAGCTTCTCTAAGCGAAAAAGAAAAGGCCACACCTAGAAACATGAAAATTACAAAAGGAACAAGCTAGTCAGTAAAGGCAAACATAAAGTAGAGGTAGGAAATCATCTAAAGCACAAAGCTAGCAGGAAGGTTAAACGATAAGAGCAGTAAAAATCATCTATATCCACAATAAGCAGTTAAGGGATACAGAAAACAATCAGATGCAAAATATGTCAAACATCGTAATCGTGAGAGGAAGAGAGTCCAAAACAGGGATGTTACAGGCATTTGAATTAGAAGATCAGCAACTGAATTCAATCGTGTATACACACAGATCGCCACATAAAACCTGACGGTAAGCACAAACCAAAGATTTGTTATAGATACACACAAAAAAGAAAAAGGAATCCAAATACAGCACCACAGGTAGTCATCAAATCAAAGCAGAAGAGAACAAAAGAAGAAAGGAATGAAACAGACCTACAAAAACAAACACAAAACAATTAACAAAATGGTAATAAGAACATAATATCAATAAATACTTTAAATGTAAATGGCCTAAATGCTACAATCAAAAGACACAGAGCGGCTGAAATCAACACGGAAACAAGACCCATATATATGCTGCCTACAAGAGACTCACTTCAGATCTAAAGACACACACAGACTGAAAGTGAGGGGATGGAACAAGATTCCATGCAGGGCTTCCCTGGTGGTGCAGTGGTTTAGAGCCCGCCTGCCGATGCAGGGGACACGGGTTCGTGCCCCGGTCCAGGAGGATCCCACATGCCGTGGAGCGGCTGGGCCCATGAGCCATGGCCGCTGAGCCTGCGCGTCCGGAGCCTGTGCTCCGCAGCAGGAGAGGCCACAGCAGTGAGAGGCCTGCGTACCAAAACAACAACAACGACAACAAAACAACAACAACAAAAAAGATATTCCATGCAAATGGAAATCAAGGGACAGCTGGGGTAGCAATACTTATATCAGAAAAAATAGACTTTAAAATAAAGACTGTTACAAGAGACAAAGAAGGATACTACATAATGATCAAGGGATCAATCCAAGAATATGTAACAATTGTAGATACACGCACCCATCATAGGAGCACCTAAATACATAGAGCAAATATTAGCAGACATAAAGGGAGAAAAAGACACTAATGCAATAACAGCAGGGGACTTTAACACTCCACCTACATCAATGGACAGACCACCCAAGCAGAAAATCAATAAGGAAACACTGGCCTTAAATGACACATTAGACCAAATGGATTTAATAGATGAACATTCCATCAAAAAGCAGCAGAATGACACATTCTTTTCAAGTACACATGAAACATTCTCCAGGATAAGTCATATGCTAAGCCACAGAACAAGCCTTGGTAAATTTAAGAAAATTGAAATCATACCGAGTATCTGTTCTGACCACAGTGCTATGAGACTAGAAATCAATTACAAGAAAAGAGCTGCAATAAATACAAACACTTGGAGGCTAAACAACACACTACTAAACAACCAATGGGTCACTGAAGAAATCAAAATATTCTTCAAGACTAATGAAAATGAAAACACAACCACCCAAAATCTAGGGGACACAGCAAACACAGGCCTAAAAGGGAAGTTTCTAGAGGTACAAACTTATCTCAGGAAACAATAAAAATCTCAAGTGAGTAACCTAACCTTACACTTAAAGGAAATGAAAAAAGAACAAACAATATCCAAAATTAGTAGAAGGAAAGAAATCATAAAGATCAGAGCAGAAATAAATGAAAGAGAATTTTAAAAAATAGAAAAGATAAATAAAAGCAAGAGCTAGTTCTTTGAAAAGATAAACAAAATTGATAAACCTTTAGCCAGACTCATCAAGAAAAAAAGAGGGCCCAAATGAATAAAATCAGAAATGAAAAAGGAGAATTTACAACCAACACCACAGAGATACAAAAGATCATGAGAGACTACTAAAAACAACTAAACGCCCATAAATGGATAACCTAGAAGAAATGGACAAATTCTTAGAAATGTACAATCTCTGAAGATTGAACCAGGAGGAACAGAAAACATGAACAGACCAATTACCAGCAATGAAACTGAATCAGTAATTTTAACGCTCAAGAAACAAAAGTCCAGAATCAGATGGCTTCGCAGGTGAATTCTACCAAACATTTAGAGATGAGTTAACACCTATTCTTCTCAAACTATTCCAAAAAACTGCAGAGGAAGGAACGCTTCTGAACTCATTCTATGAGGCCAGTATCACCCTGATACCCAAACCAGACAAAAACATCACCAAAAAAATAGGCTCAATGATGAGCATAGATGCAAAAATCCTCAACAAAATATTAGCAAATTGAATCCAACAATACATTAAAAGGATCATATACCATGATCAAGTGGGATTTATCCCAGGGATGCAAGGATTTTTCAATATCCCCAAACTGATCGATGTGATTTATACCACATTAACAAGGTGAAGAACTGAAATCATATGATCATCTCAAAAGATGCAGAAAAAGCTTTTCACAAAATTCAACATCCATTTATGATAAGTTTTCCAGAAAGTGGCATAGAGGGAACATAACTCAACATAATAAAGGCCATATATGACAAACCCATAGCTAACATCATACAAGATGGTGAAAAGCTAAAAGCATTTCTTCTAAGATCAGTAACAAGACAAGGATGCCCGCTATCACCACTTTTATTCAACACAGTATTGGAAGTCCTAGCCACAGCAATCAGACAAGAAAATAAATAAATAAATACATGGAATCTAAATTGGAAAGGAAGAAGTAAAACTGTCACTGCTTGCAGATGACATGACACTATACATAGAAAATCCTAAAGACGCCACCCAAAACTACTAGAGCTCATCAATGAATTCAATAAAGTTTCAGGATACAAAATTAATGTACAGAAATCTGTGCATTTCTATACACTAACTTCAAGTTATCAGAAAGAGCAATTAAGGAATTAATCCCATCTACCATCACATTAAAAAAAAGTACCTAGGAAGAAACCTACCTAAGGAGGTAAAAGACCTGTACTTGGAAAATTAAAAGATACTGATGAAGGAAACTGAAGGTGAAACAGATGGAAAGATACACTATGTTCATGGATGGAAGAATTGATATTGATAAAGTGACCATACTACCCAAAGCAATCTACAAATTCAATGCAATCACATCAACATACCAAGGGCATTTTTCACAGAACTAAAATAAATAATCCTCAAATTTGTATGGAAACACAGAAGACCCCAAATAGCCAAAGCAATCTTAAGAACAGATCTGGAGGAATCATGCTCCCTAACTTCAGACTATACTACAAAGCTATGGTAATCAAAAAACATCATACTGGCAAAAAAACAAGACACACAGATCAATGGAACAGAATAGAAAGCCCAGAAATAAACCCACACACTTATGGTCAATTAATCTGTGACAAAGGAGGCAAGAATATACAATGGCAAAAAGACAATCTCTTCAATAACTGGTGCTTGGCAAACTGGACAGACACATATAAAACAATAAAATTAGAACATTCTCTGATACTATATAAAAAAATAAACTCAAAATGGATTAAAGACCTAAATGTTAAGACCAGAAACCCCAAAATTCCTAGATAAAAACATACTTAGAACACTCTTTAACATAAATCGTAGCAATATTTTTGGATGTCTCCTAAAGCAAAGGAAATAAAAACAAAAATAAATAAATGGGACCTAATTAAACTTAAAAGCTTTTGCACAGTAAAGGAAACCATCACCAAAATAGAAAGACAACCTGCTGAATGGGAGAAAATACTTGCAAATGATGACTGATAAGGGGTTAATATCAAAATATATACACAGCTCACACAACTTAATATCTAAAAAACAAACCCAAGTAAAAAATGGATAGAAGACCTGAACAGACATTTTTCCAAAGAAGACTGCAGACAGTCAACAGGCACATGAAAAGATGCTCAACATTATTAATCATCAGAGAAATGCAAATTAAAACCACAATGAGATATCACCTCCCACTGGTCAGAATGGCCATCATCAAAAAGAACACAAATACCAAACATTGGTGAGGATATCGAGAAAAGGGAACCCTTGTACACTGTTGATGGGAATGTAAATTGATGCAGCCACTATTGAAAACAGTATGGAAGTTCCTCAAAAAACTAAAAATAGAACTACCATATGACCCAGCAATCCCACTGCTGAGTATATATCCAAAAAAAACCCAACATTAATTCAAAAAGATATGCACACCCCAACATTCATAGCATCATTATTTACAATTGTCAAGATATGGAAGCAACCTGTCTGTCAACAGAAGAGTGGATAAAGAAGTGGTATATATATATAGATAGACAGACAGATAGATAGATAGATAGATATACACACACAATGGAGTACTACTCAGCCATAAAAAAGAATGAAATTTTGCCATGTACAACAACATGGACAAACTTCAAGCATATTATGGCTAAGTGAAATAAATTAGACAGAGAAAGACAAATACCGTATGATACCATTTATATGTGGAATCTAAAAAATACAACCAAATAGTGAATGCAACAAAAAAGAAACAGACTCACAGATATAGAGAACAAACTAGTGGTTACCAGTGGGGAGAGGGAAGGGGGAGGGGCAAGATAGGAGTGAGGGAGTATAAGGTAAAAACTATTATGTACAAAATAAATAAGCTACAAGGATGTATTGTGCACACAGGGAATATAGCCAGAATTTTAACTATAAATGGAATGTAACCTTTAAAAGTTTTGACTGTGTTGTACACTTGTAACATATGTAATATTGTACATAAACTATACTTTTATAAAAAAAATTTTAAAAAGACATATTAATGATCACCTGCTTATTTCATATGAATTCAGAAGCTGTAACAGGTATAAATATATATGCATCTGATAGGAGAGTCCCAAATATATGAAGCAAAAATGAACAGAATTGAAGGGAGAAATAGACAGTTCTACAGTAATATTTGGAGACTTCCAACAACCCACTTTTAATAAAAGAACAACGAGGCAGAAGATCAACAAGGAAATAGAAGACTTGAACAACACCAAGCCAATTAGACCTAACACACACATACAAAACACGCCACCCAACAAAAGCAGAACATACAATCTTCTCAAGTGAACAGGGTACATTCTCCAGAGGGACCATAAATTAGGCCACAAGAAGAGTCTTAATACACTTAGACTAAAATCACACAAAATATCCTTCTAAGCACAATGGAATGAAACTAGAAATCAATAACAGAAGGGAAACTGGAAAACTCACACACATGTGGAAATTAAACACATTCTTAAACAACCAATGGGTCAAAAAAGAAATCACATGGAAAACTAGAAAGTACCTTAAGACAGAAACAAAAATGGGAAAAGTTATGGGATGCAGCAAAAATGGTGCTCAGAGGGAAATTTATAGCTATAAATGCCTACATTCAAAAAAAAAAGTGTCAATTCAATGGTCTGTACACTTTAAGGAACCAGAAAAAGAAGAGCAAACTAAAACCACAGCTAGCAGAAATAAGGAAACAATACATTAGAGTGGAAATAAGATATACATGAGAAAAACAACAGAGAATGTAAACAAAATTCAGTTCGTTTTTTGAAAAGCCATAAAAAATTGACAAATCTTTACCAGATTTACAAAGAAAAAGAAGACTCAAATTTCTAAATCATAAAACGGAAGAGAGGAAATTATTACTGACTTTACAAAAATAAAAAGGATTATAACAGGATACTATGAACAACTGTACACCAACAAAGTGAATAACCCAGATAAAACAAATTCCTAGAAACATACAAAGTATGAAAACTGACTCAAGAAACAGCTGTAACAAGTAAGGAGATTGAATCAGTAACCAAAAACCCTCCAACACAGAAAGGCCCAGGACCAGAGGGCTTTACTAAAGAATTCTACCAAACATTTAAAGAATTAACATCTATTCTCAAACATTTCAAAAAAATTGAAGACTTATCTCAGGACTGCAAGGGTGGCACAGTATATGAAAATCAACAGAATGAAGGGGAAAAAACCTGAAAGATGTTACACAAATGAGCCAGATATGGCGCCTGCATATTGACCCTGATGTTGTTTACTTCTTCACAGCAGGCTGGGATGGTTAGCTTAAGTCCCCCAGAGCCAAACCAAAATTTTCACATGCAACTGTTTACATATAGCCCAAACAGCCATTTTCAGCCATTTAGAGCCTGCCTATTTTGCATACTCATCAAAGCTACACCCAGTGTCTGGTAGCTGTAAATAAGACAAAAAAGACCCCACAGTGCCGCTGCACTTTGTACTTCTGTAACCGAGACCCCCTGCATATGCTGCGACTCCATCAGGGAGACGTGTGAGCCCCTCTGGAACTTCCCTCTGCCCCAGGAGTTCCATTGCCCTCTTCCCCCTCTGGGTGGTGACCTCATGCTGCTGTCTCTGGAAGGGGCTATCCCCTCTTGCAACCTGTCAAAACAGGGCTCAAATAAAGCTACCCCAAATAAAGCATGCAACTGCCATTTATGGTTGTGTCTTTTCCTTCAACGGTTCCAAAATCCCAGAACTCATTAAACCTGAACATCTCAACTGATCCAGAAAAAGCATTTGACAAAATCAGCACCCATTCCTGATTAAACAAAACACTCAATAAACCAGGAATAGAAGAGAACCTCTCCAACACTAAAAAGGACATCTATGAAAGACTAAAAGCTTTTCTTTTAAGATCAGGAATGC
>NW_006793445.1:96571-105250 GCF_000442215.2 Lipotes vexillifer
CTTTTGCCACTTCTATTCAATAAAATACTGCAATTCTAACCAGAGCAGTTATGTAAGGAAAAGAAATAAAAGGAATCTAGATTGGAAAAGAAAAAGTAAAACTATCTCAACTTGCAGATGACATGATCCTATTGCACAGAAAATTCTGAAGAACGAACACACACACATAAATTGTTACAGCTAATGAACACGTTCAGGAAACAAAGTCAACAAACAAAAATCTGTTGTATTTCTATACACTTTAGGAATGAGACAATCCAAAAAGGAAACTAAGAAAACAATTCCATTCACAATAGTACCATAAAGAATAAAACACTTAGGAATGAATTTAATCAAGGAGGTGAAAGACTTGTACAACGAAAACTGGAAAACATCGCTGAAACACATTAGACATGTAAATGAAAAGACATCGTGTGTTTATGGATTAGACATATACTAAGAAGACATACATATTCAATTAAATCCCTATCAAAATTCCAGTGGCTTTTTTTTTTTCAGAAATGGAAAAAAAAAATCTAAAATTCATATGGAAATTCAAGGGACTACAGTAGGCAAAACAATCCTGAAAAGGAACAAAGTTGGAGGACTCACACATCCCAATTTCAAAACTTACTACAAAGCTACAGTTGACAAAACAGTGTGGTACTAGCATAAATAAGCATATACATATGGACCAATGGAATAGAACTCAGAGCCCATAAATAAACCCTCATATTTATCATCAATTCAACATGGATGCCAAGACTATTCGATGGGAAAAGAACAGTTCCTTCAAGAAATGGTGCTAGGAAAACTGAATATCCACATGCAAAAGAATGAAGTTGGACCCTTAACTTACAACATTTTAAAAAATTAAAATGGATCAAAGACCTAAATTTAAGAACCAAAACAATAAAAATCTCAGAATATTAGAAGTGAAACTCTGCATAACCTTGGATTTAGCAATAGTTTCTTAAATGACACCAAAAATACAGTCTACAAAGTCAAAAACAAAAGAAAAATAGCTAAATTGGATTTCATTAAATTAGAACTTTTGCATATTGAAGAACACTATCAAGGGAGTGAAAGGACAACCCAAAGAATGGGAGAAAGTGTGTGCAAATCATGTATCTGATAAGGGTTTAATATCAAAAATCTATAAAGAAATCCAACAACTCAACAACAGTAAGATAAACAACTCAATTTTAAAGTAAGCAAACGATCTGAATAGACATTTCTCCAAAGAAGATATACAAATGGCCAATAAGCACAGGATAAGATGCTCAACATCACCAGTGATTAGGGAAAGGCAAATCAACCAAAATGAGATACCACTTCCACCTACTATAATGGTTACAGTAAAAAAACAAAACAAAACAAAACAAAAAACAGAAAAACACTAAAAAGCATTGGTGAGGATGCAGAGAAATTGGAACCCTCGTGCACTGGTGATGGGAATGTAAAATGGTACAGGCACTGTGAGAAAGGTTTGCTGGCTCCTCTAAAAGTTAACCACAGTATCATCATATGACCCAGCAATTCCACTCCTAGGTATATACATACCCAAAGGATTGAAAACAGGGACCCAGATAATCATGCAGCCATGGTCACAGCAACATTATTCACAACAGCCAAAAGGTGAAAACAACCCAAGTGTCTGTCAACAGATGAATGTGGTAAATATACATATTTTGGAATAGCATTCAGCCATAAAAAGGAACGAAGTTCTGATAAAAGCTACAACGTGGATAAACCTTGAAAATATTATTCTAAGCAAAGTAAACCAGACACAAAAGGACAAATATTGTGTGATACCACGTACACGAAATTATCTAGAATAGGCAAATTCAGAGACAGAAATAAGATTAGAGGCTACCAGAGCTGAGGGACTTTCTGCTTAATGGGTACAAAGTTTCTGTTTGGAGTGAAAAAAAAAAGTTGGAAATAAATGCCACTGAATTATACACTTGAAAATGATGAAAATGGCTACCTATCCACACATGCACACACTTTATTTCTTCATTTACAGAAAAACGGGACAGACGAGTTCTCATATACTAACCGTCTCCCCATATCCCTATCTTGCATTGATGCGGTACAGCTGTTACCAAGAGTGATGCATTATTATTAACTAAAGTCCATAGTTTATGTTATATACATACATTTTACCAAAATAAAGGAAAAATGAGAAGAAAAAATGGAGGCATGTCACAAGGACATAAGAGCCAAGCTGAAAGACCTCCAATGGCCAAAGCTGAAACAACTGAAGCCACAAAATAAATAACGTTAGTATAAAATTATAACCTAAAATAGCAAATATGTATACATGAGTTTATGCTGATAAATAAATGGGATAAATAAATAAAATGAACAAATGGGAGAGAACAGATGAAACCGTCAGGGGATGGAGCTTAACTTAAACCCCTTGACAAACGGAGGGTAGGCTGGACTTAGTGATCTGCTTCTAACGTGTGGCAAGAGGGAAACAGTGACTTTGCAGTGGGGAAACCTGGCAGACACCACTGCCACCAAGTGATCAGGTCCACACCTCCTGTGTAAGTCATGCTGATAACATGTGCCGCTGACACAATGTGGTGAGAAAGGCACTTCACACCCAAAACCCCAGTCCAATCGTGAGAAACACTTGAAACAACTCAAACTGAGGGACATTCTACAAAATATCTGACAAGTCCTCTCAAAACTGTCCAGGTCACGAAAGGTAAGAAAAGTCTGAGACACCGTCACCACCAAGAGGAGCCTAGGCAATCTGACAGCTAGTTGCAGCGTGGCCCCCGGATGCAGGAGTGGAAAGAGGACACTGACGGGAAAACTGGTGAAATCCAAAAACGTCTGCAGTTCGGTTACTAGAGGCCAACGTGGATTTCTTAGTTACGATAAAAGTCCCAGAGTCACGTAAGATGTTCACAATGGGGGAAACTGGGTGAGGGTGCATGGAAGCTCTCAGTACTACCTTTGCAGATTTTCTGTAAGTTCAAAATTAGCCCCGAATAAAAGTCTACTGAAAAAGAAACAACGACCTAAGACATGGTTTACCTTCTTTATTTCACTTTGTGTAACTGTTCTGTAGGATCAGAAAACATCTGTTGCAAAGGTGTGCGATCCAGCCTCTTAAGGCAGGTCTCCATTCCTAAATTCTGAGGTGGGGTCTGGATGCATGTTGAGAAATGGGACATTTTTAAGACAAGGATGAGAGGAAACACTGACCTACTCTAGGACACAGGGGAACTGGGACCCGTCTGGAATCACGTACTGTGGTCTGACATAGGCGTCTCTAACATCATGTCACTTTCATTCATCTCAATTTCAAAGGTTTCCTCCAAGGACGGTCTGGAGTCCGGCGTTTTCCTTGAGGTTTCTAACGGTGCAAGCCCTGCTTCCTCCACTGCCTGTTTTTCTACTTCAAATTCCCTGAAATCCCACGGAGGTGAAATAATGTTCTTTAGTGTCTTCATCGTATGCACATCAAAGTCGTAACATTTTAATTTGTCTTTGATGTCTGCTCCTAAAAAGAGAGAAACGCCACAGTAAGAACAAAATAAGAAGTTCCATTTACCTGTCGTTTCCACCAATACATGACACTGCGCTATCACTTAGGTCACATGTCCTTGTAAGAGCACACGCATAGCTAAGGAGGGGAAGCGTTCCCATCATGCCCCTGCTCCTTGATCCTGGGGACGAAGGGAGACTGTGGGGAGACTCCCAGAAGCACATGCAGGCTCAGCTCCACTGGGCTCAGCAGCCGCCCCATCTCCAAAGCGCGTCTGGCACCGACGGAAGCCTGTGCGCGGTGCTTCCTCAGCTGCTGCACACGGAGAACTGCCGGCTGGCGCTTGGCCCTGGTGCAGTCACAAGCCTCAGGTATACAGAAACACAGTGAAGGGAAATACATTTTCTAGAAATCAAAATCGTGAGAATAATGGATGTATTAGGTCTAATCATTCCCGACATAAACAAAGTGACAATTTTACAAAGTTCAAACTAATAGCTTTCAGTAATAGATGTTTTAACAGATAATAACATCCAAGTCTTCTAAAGATAAAAATAGTACAGCATGGCGATTATAGTTAATAATACTGTATTACATATCCAAAAGTTGCTAAGAGAATAGACCTTAAAAGTTCTCATTGCAAGAAAAAATTTTTTCTATGTGTTGTGACAGATGTTAACTAGACTTACCGTGGTCATTTCACAATGCTTAGGAGTATTAAATCATGTTGTACACCTGAATTTAATACATTATATGTCAATTTTACCTCAATAAAATAAAATAATATGTAATGAACAATACACTTGGAAATCTCCTTTCTAAGACCATTATCTTTGTGGGGACAGGCAAAACGTCCGTCTTATTCAGTACTGTATCTCCACACCGTTCTTAGCCTTACAGGACTTTCGCGTTTAAGCTTCACAACTCCTCCTTGGACAAATGTGGAAACTGAGGCTCACACTTGCCCCAAAGCCACAGGGCTACTGGGTGGCAGACCTGAGATTTCAACCCAAGGTCTTTTTTTTTTTTAAGTTTTAAAAATTGAGCCGTATATACCAACTGTGAAGTGTGCACAGCTGGATGAATTTTCACATACGTACACGTCCACATCACCACCACCAGACCGAAAGCGAACATTTCTAGCTCCTAGAAAACCACCTCAGGGCCCTCTAGTGAACATTCCCTTTTAATCACTGCTCTCATTCTTCTATCACCACTGATTAGTTCTGCTTATTACTAATCTTCGTATAAATGGAATCAATCAGTATATATTCTTTTCTGGTCAAAACTGGTGAGACTCATGTATGTTACAACACGATTCAGTCGTTAGCTCTTCTAACTGTGCAGTGTTCTCCACTCTCCTATTGCTGGACCTCGGTTATCTCCAGTGAGCTGCTGTGGGAAAGAAGCCGCTATGAACAATCCTGCGTGTGATTTCTGGCTTACCGAGGCACTTGCTTCTCTTGGGCATAAACCTGGGAGCAGAGCTGCTACACTGTAAGATCAGCACGGAAGGTCACTGCCTCAATCGCCCCCAATGAGTCACACCTCCCAGCACCCACGCCCTTGAATAAGCCCTCCTGTGTTGACGCTGCACTTAATCACGACTCATTCTGATGAACAGAATGTGATGGAAGTGACCTGTGCAACTTCCAGCTTCCAAGGGGTCCTGATGCTTTAGTTCTCGTCCCTCAGGACCCTGAGATGACCATGCTATGAAGAAGCCTGGGTTAAAGACCCATGGAGAAGCCCAGCTGTGTCACTGAGGTCCCCCTGTGTATGAGGCCATCTTGGACCATCAGCCTCTCCACTCCAAGTGAAGACCAGCGAAAGAGCCATGAACCGACCCCCAGGACTGTGGGAAACTGGCCAGAGTGGTGTGTTAGGCAGCAAAGGCCTGTTTAACTTTAGCAGATGTGCTGTTAAACAGTTTCCCAAAGAGGTCTGACCTGTTTATAACCCCGCCAATAATCAATAATGTACGAGAATTCCAGCTGCTCCGTGCCATTGCCAACACTAGGTACTACCAGTCAGTATTTTTCACTTTTAGCCATTCTGGCAGGTTTATAGTGGTGCCTCATTACGGTGTTTTTTTGTTTGTTTGTTTTGTTTTAATTTAATTTAATTTATTTATTTATTTTTGGCTGAGTTGGGTCTTTGTTGCTGTGTGCAGGCTTTCTCTAGCTGCGGTGAGTGGGGGCTACTCTTCATTGCGGTGTGTGGGCTTCTCACTGCGGTGGCCCCTCTTGTTGTGGAGCACGAGCTCTAGGCATGTGGGCTTCAGTAGTTGTGGCACGTGAGCTCAGTAGTTGTGGCTTGCGGGCTCTAGAGCACAGGCTCAGTACCTGTGGCGCACTGGCTTAGGTGCTCCGCGGCATGTGGGATCTTCCTGGACCAGGGCTCGAGCCTGTGTCCCCTGCATTGGGAGGCGGACTCTTAACCACTGCGTCACCAGGGAAGCCCTCGTTATGGTTTTTATTTCACTTTCCTGATAAGTAATGATACTGAGCACCTTCATTTGCTTTGTAATTACCTGAATAACCTCTTTGGTGAAATTCCTGTTCAAGTATTTTGTCCATTTTTGATGGCATTTCTGCTTATTGTAGGATTATGCATAGGACTTTTTGTATTCTAGACGCAAGTTCTTTGATGAATTTATGTGTTGTGAGGGACTTCTCTCGGTCTCTAATGTGCCAGTTTGCTCTCAAGTTTTTAATTTTATTGAAGCCTAATTTAACACTTTTTCCTCTTATGCTTTTACATCCTGTTAAAGAAGTCTTTGCCTACCCCAAAGTAGATCTCAAGATGTAACCTCACTGCAATGCTCTTCCCCTTACAATGTTCGTAACTAAGTGGGCACCCAAGTACAGCAACTCCATACCAACTTACCTTATGACTTGCTAATCATTAAAAAACATTTAAAGAATTACATAGCATTGTAATGTGAATGTAAGCCAACTTAACAGTCCACTGAAGTGCAAAGATTTACATGCTATGCTCTGCATTGTAAAATATTAAGGCAAGAGCCCTTTCATTTACTTATTAGAAAAATCTGTCTTAAGGTCTTTTTCAATTATGCAATTAGATTGATTGTTGTCTATCACAGTGCTTTACACATATTCTGTAACTGTATTTTGCATACAGCAAGTACTCAACTTTAAACTGAATGGATACTTAATGAATCATTAATTCCCACACGCTGTTCCACTGAAATAAATGGAGTTTCTTAATATTAATGCAGCTAGAATCATTAGAAAAATGAACTGAGAACTTTACATGAGAATTTGAGAAACCTAAAAAGAGATATACAACTATCTAAAAAATGGAACACAACATCAATAAGAAAAATTATAATCTTACCAATATAAGCTTCAGAATCACCAATGTACATTTCAATGCAATGACCAAGCATTGTAACAGAAAATGTATCATCTCGCCTAAGACCAAGGGCCTGCCAGAAAAGATTCAGCACGGTTATTACAAGAAAATTTGTCTCCTTCTCTTTGGTGTAAAACATTCTCACAGGACTCGTTTCTAAATACTCCAGGGAACCCAGGGTAGAGGTAGAGGGAGGCTGTTAGTAGGGATACAGTTAACATGAGTAGCCAATAGTTGATGACTCTTGAAATTGGGTGCTGGGTACGCGGAGGGTCATTACACTATGTTATTGTTTACGTTTGAAATCCCCTCCTCCAAAAAGATTTTAAAACCTGTATCTCCACAAAAAGCCTTCGAAGACTTCTGTATTAATTAAATCATAGAAGAGAGGTAACTTACACAAGGTTCAAATACAGACATTTGAAAGATCACAAAAACTATTAACACTTCTGCCTGCTCAGAAAGTATTCTGGTTATCTCAGTGGCACTTCAGGACTTCACCTTACCTGAAAATCTCTAACCAACCTTTGAAAATCAGTTACGAATCTATCACTCACAAATTTATCTTTGAAATATTGCATTTTCTCAAATTTTATCTCTTTCTCCAAAAACAGTTATTTCATCAATTCTAAGACCCACATTTTTTCAAATTCTAGCATTTCTGAACTTGGGAAGTCTTTCAGCAGGTGGATTCTTACTACTGCTGTCCGCCGGTCACAGCCATGATATGGGAGTCTGTGACACAAATGTGGGCTTGGCAGCCACATCAAGAGCACAGACTAGACCACAAAACTCCTGAAGAACACCCACAGAAGATATCTGAGTTGTGGTTGTTGTCTAACAACCTTCTGGTGACACTTTCTGACAGAGCCAACGTCTCTGGCTGGGAGGAACCTGAGTGAAATGGGGCATGTGCACTGGCACACGGACACAATTTTGGGAAAACAGGAATGACCACCTGGTACAAAAGTGATTTAGAAGGAGCAAACTCTGAATGGGAAGAAATGAATATCTTAACTATTTATTTCACTTATACCTTCTTTTTTATGTAGGTAGTAAAGTGATCCCTGATAGAAATCTATGTCCTAATATGTCCAAAAGAGCACTTTTTCTAAGTACAGAAAAACTAAGTGATAGGAAAGAATTATGACAAAGTGTAAACGGCAGCGTATTTTTGTGTGTGGTCACCTTGCTTATTAATGGTGGCTTAGAGCTGATGAAATACTGCATATGGATTAAGGGGAGAGTCTTTCCCAGTGATGAATGCACAAGCTTTGTTCATCTACAAACATGATCTAAGGGAATTACTTTTAAGTCATAAATAGAAAGAGTGGAGTTCCCAAAGGGCTCCTCAGATGTACACCCAGCTCAGCTGTGCTGACAAACACTCCTGGACACTTGTGTTTCTCACTGACACTCAGGACAAGGTTCACATCTGCTCTAATGTGAGAAGTTACTACACGACATTCACGGACTTTTCTCTGCAAAGACAAGAATAAAATACAAGGTTGCCTGAGGAGTTTTAAAATGTAAATTTTAAACTGCACTTCTGTAAAGTAACAAAGCATTGCTAGAAAAGATCTTTAAAAGAAAGTGCTAACTGTTAACCAGATTTAAAGTTAGGTACAAACAAAAGACGAAAGACGTACTGTGTGGAAATAGTCCACAGCATTTTCAAAGTTGCCCATCAGACTATGGATATACCCTATGGCAGAATAGGTGGACGCATTCTGAGGGATCAGCACCAGTGCCTGCCGGTGGTAGTCCAAGGCTTCAGCATACTTCCTGGGAGAGAAGACGGGGGGGGGGGGGGG
>NW_006793445.1:105271-131374 GCF_000442215.2 Lipotes vexillifer
GGGGGGCGGAGAGAAGAGGAAGGAAGAGAGGAGCCGTCAGTGGCACGGTGGGTGCTCCGCGACGCGGCCACGGAAGAACCACTTTCCTGTATCAGAGAACAGGCTAGACGGCAACGGTCCCTCGCATCCACTGCGTATCTTCAGTGGGTCTTCCTGCCTTCCAGCTGAGGGTGGGCACTCCTGCAGGGCTACCAGCTGAATCCCATTCTTGACCCTTGGGCCTGTGCCCCATCGCACAGCAAGACCTCTTTTATGTGAAGACAAGCCTCCTACACCAGGGATGGTTAAAAGCAACCAAACTGTTTTGCTTTAAGGTCTACAGGACTTACTTGGAGCAGCATTTCCCCAAATTCTCTGCAATACTTGCTCTGTAAAAACTCTTGTGAAAAAAGGTTTTGTGCTTAATAATGTTTGGGAAATGCTGCGGTTCATAACGCATAGTAAAGACTGCAAGAAATCCTGAAAAACCTGCTAAATTTTGAGTAACCTCCAGGTTCCCAAACTTAGTTAACCAAAGAATCTCTTTTTCAATTGTCATCTGTCACGTCAGTCATCACACCGCGAAAGTGGCATCTGGAGGAGGGTGAGCAGGCGCGGACGCGGCTCAAGGGGCTCCCCCTGTCCTAATTCTTCTAAACTACTTCTGAACACTACAGGTTTTAATCCTAGAAAAGAGAAGGTATAATTCTCAATATATTTCTAAAATAAAATCATACCAACAGAGGTAATAAAAACATTTGTTTTGCTCTTGTTATATCTGAGTAGCCAAGTACAGGAAAGCTAAATAAAAATATGGAAAAGAGCTACACAAAATTAAGTAACTTTTACTCACAAAGAATATTTCTGAAAATGCTTTACTTCACTTACTTAAGTTTTCTGCAGACATGGCCCAAGTTGTTCAACAAAGGTTCCCATTTGTCAACTGTTACCTAAAACAAAGCACATCAGACCCATGATTACAAGCTACTTTTCAGCCTGACCCGTTTGCACTGCACGACTTCACTCATCTGTGCGAGAGGGGCTCTCTCCTGGTGCTTGCACAGCACTAGGCAAGACTGTTGAGCTGTTTTTCCAGCTTTCCTACTAGAAGACACTTCCCGAGGGTTATTTTATTAGCACTGTTTTGTCAAAGAGCCCATCTATGCCAAAGAACTTCAAATTCTGTACCTCCAGCCCAGAGCTTTCCATCTGCCTAGTAATGTTGCTACTTAGCAACCTCACAAGCACTTCAAGTCCAACACACCACATGCTAGCCTCTTATCCCCTCTCCCCCGTCAGCCCAGCTCCCCAACCTCACCCCTCTGGTGCTCTGCCACTCAGCACACAGCACCACGTCACCCCGACCCCTCCGGGAATGGCTTATCAACCCCCTCATCAGAACGCCACCCCCATCACTAACACGTCTTGTCTGGGCCCCATCATATGAGTCTGACCACGCCACCTGTCTTAAAGCTCCTACTGTCCCGCCACCTCTCGACAAGGTGCAAACTCTAACATCATCTTCAAGGCCCTTGAAGACCCACACTTACCCCTCCTGCCCCATTTCTTGACGTTCTCTGTGAACTGAAAATTCAAGCCATACTGAGTTGGCTCCAGTTTTGCACATACCATTCTCTACACCTGAAATGCCCTTTTCCTTACTTTTGCCCGGCCAGCATCCATCCTTTAGGACTGAGGTGTATTTCCTTGAACCCAGAAGGCCTTCTTGACCGACCATCAAGTCTGTGTGGAGTCCTTTATTTCCTCAATCACAGCCCTTTCCGTGCACTGTATTATTACTGCCAATTTATTTGTCTGCACTGATCTGAGGGCATCAACATCAAACCAGTTTTCTGTTGCCTCCCAACCCCTAGCTCAGAGCTTACGACACAGTCGACATGCAGCAGTAAGTCAAAACTAAGGGAATAAACAGACCTGGTCACACCCTCTAACTCCCCTGAGCCCAGCTGTGGAAGGCACTGTCCATGTGAATGAAACAAACCCTCTACGATTCTTAGGCACACCTGCTTTCCTGGGCTACTCTGACATTTGCTGTAGTTTACAACTAAATCACACAATATCTTCCCCTCCTCATATAACTTTTTAATGAGCATTTTGAAAGTTTAATAGTATTGTGCTTTTGTATTTAAACTATTCCTTTAAAGGTCTGCAAGAATCCAAAGTGTCTTCTGGTCATCAAAGATGCATATAATTTCAACTTCAAATGTGGTTTATGACAGTGCATCTCAAACTTTTCTGTGCATGAGAATCACCCGGGGATCTTGCTAAAACTGCAGATTTTGGTTCAGAAGATATGAAGTTCTGCACTTCTAACGAGCTCCCAGGTGACGCTGATGTGGCTGGTGCAGTCCAAGGAGCAAGGTCCTAAGGTATTCAATTCTTTGAAAATGGGCAAGGTGATAAATGGCCACCCTATATCAACAGAAACACATGTATTATCCAGACCACCCAAGACTGAGCTGTGGAAGACCTGCTTTATATACATACATGTGCAAACACACAGATATATAGTGTTTTTAAGTTCATATGACAATTAAGAAGAGACCAAAATAAACAAAGCTGCGTCTACAGGGACAAGTAAACCGCCACCCGGCAGGGAGCTCAGGGGAGCTGTGTCTGTCTCAGTAAAGAGGAACTTATAGCCAAGGAAGATGTATGCTGTGGGCAAGTGTTCCTGGGGGCAGGAACAGAAGGACACTGGGAAGTGATCATCAGAACAGAGTAAGACAACACAGGCGTGAATAAAAAGAATCAGGAACCAAAGAGCAACAACGTGCAAATCTCTGACCTACAGAAGTTTACAGCGTCTAAAACTGTCAGCATTTAATATAATACCAGTGTTTACACATCCATGATAGCTGGAAGGTTAATTCATGAGCACAAATTCATGCACCTCTCATATGACAGAACCTGGTTAAAGATCTAAATATATACTAAGTATCAGGTAAGGAAGAGCAATGATAGGTCTAATTTTAATGACATCTGGCCCCATTCCTGCGGAAGTGGGATCTGCTGCTACATGTACCCATTGGTCAAAGAGGTTCTAGACAAGGACAAGTCAGATGCTACAGTGCCTACCAGCTTCCATGTATCATCACATATTCCCCGTATCAAATAATCATCGAATGTACTCTGATTACGCCCACAGATCAAAACTAGAGCCTCTTAAGAAGCAAAGAGCCAACACCTACCCTCTCAATTAGAAAGACTCATTTTGTACCATGTAATAAAACACTTCATACCATGACAAGCCAAACATTAACAAACGACTGCTATGATAAATATTAGGTTATTATATTCTAGGCAAGACAGACGGTCTAATATTATCTTCCTCATTCAATACTAAACACACTTATGTGTGTGTGTGTGTATTACAGATATTATATAGAATACCTCATTCCCAATTGCTTTAATTTTTTCCAAAGCATCGAGAAACCATTTTTCCGCTGTTTTCCATCTAAAATAGAGGGGGGGAAAGTTGCAGTTTATTCAAAATTAGCATGTATAAACATTTTAAGAAAAATCTGAATATCTCTTTCCAGTAATATTAAAATGAAATGAGGTAAACTTATGTAAACAGTTTTTTAAAAGTCAAATTTAAGTGAGATAAATGATTACTTTTATGGCATTAACATCACAAGAGTTCAAGATTTTAGGAGATACAGCATATTCTCAGTAATTAGGTTCTATAAAGGCACTGTTAACACTACTTTAGCCAACACCAAACCACTGCTCCCAGTGGAAAAACTACAATCCTCTGCTCACATGTTCACCAACTGTTCAATGTACCTGGTTTCACACGTGCTTCTGCTTGGCAACACCTTACTTAATGTATATTGTTGATTTGTTTACACTGAACTCACAGCCAAAAGCACTGTAACTGATGCCTGAACAAAGCTTATCTAACACCTGTATTCTGACCAAGGCAAATCTCAGCCTTCCTGAGCTTAGGACACTAGACAGCACTTTGGCATTCCGCTTGGGGATCGTTTTAAACTGTAAAATAACCAACATAAAGCACAAAAAAGGGAAAAGGGCATAAAATAGACTACAAATAAATTGACTGTATATGAATTTGTTACTACAGATTATTTTAAAAGGCTCCAAACTCTTTTATAAATATTCGATAATCGAATTTTTAGAATACACACAAATGCCACAAAAAACACTACAGTAGTACTAATTTACTGTTTTAAAATTTAAGTATAGTTCAGTGCAAAGGACTACAGACAGTTCCCTCTTTGAGTACAACACTGAATTGCTTATTCTATAAATATCCAAGACTACAGTAAGCCTCAACTACTGACCAGGAAACTCAGGGACTGGGCCATTCTAATTGGCTTAATTTTTGGATTATCTGCAAAGGAAACATTTTTGTTCCAAAACTGTGAGAAATCTTTCTCAAATGTATGAACCCAATTCATAGTCGTCAACAAAGAGACGACTAGGGATTCTGCAGTGCCTCCAGGCCACCCTGAGGGGTCCAGTGACTTAACAGAGTTGGCAACAACTGTCCAGGCCAGGACCTAAGAGCTTGTGACAGCCCACAGCAAAGGGGACCAAAACCCAGGTTTCGTAATTTTAAAGAATTCCAAGATAACACTTGATATTTTCGCTTTTTACCTGTTCGCCTCCTTCTCCTAAAATGAAATGTCTATGAAAAGCCATTCTGATGGGCTAAACTCTGGTGACTGAGGTTTTTGCTCTCTGTACAAAAAGGAAACAGAGGGGCCTCTGGCCTTTCAGTACTTACTCTCCATTTTGAAATGCGACCACGCCAACCTCATGCATAACAAAAGGGTCTTCTGGTGCGATGCTTAGAGCTTGGCCAAAGAATCTTTCAGCCAATTTTGAGTTATTGGTCAATCCATATTCTAATCCAATATAAAGCATTGGCAAATGACACCTAAAAATATTGGAAAATTTCACATATTCAACACTCAAAACTTTATAGTTCAGCAGATTTCAAATCCTGTCTGCAAAATCATTTTAACATAGCCAAAAATAGAGCACTTACTTGTTTTCTGACACTTCATTTACTAATATTTAATGAATATCTAATAGGCTCTTAGACTAATCAGCTGCCACTTCTAAAATCTACCAGCAAGCTATTCACCCTTACTTTTCATTATTCTACAGCAAAGAGACAAAACAAACCCCCTGCAAAGCAGAAGGCCAGGCCCCCCTGTGCCATCAGCACCCAGGCCCAGCCAAGACCACCTTCCTCCCTCCCTGACTCAGCAACACAGACCCTCATGGCTCTGCTCAATTCCACTTGCCTCTATGCAGCTGCTTCGGACTTCCAGCTAGACCAACCCCCCCACCCCTCGTGTGAGTCTCCCCTATCGGTTATTATCAGTTCTATGCTGCAGAGCTCTGAATTACGTCATGTGTATTCTACTCTCATACCGTCTGAAAACAGGTGTAGGCAGAGTAACTAGTTTTAACTGAATTTCCATCTCTTCACCCTGTCAGACCAGTGATCACAGTAAGATAACCTTTCCCCAAAGATGGATCTGACAATGTCAGTGAATACTGACTGCCTGGCTGGGAGGTGCCCGGGCTCTAATCTAGAAGCACGACTGAAGTTACAACTGTAGCATCTACAGAAGGGTCACGAAGAACCTTTATGGATGTACCTGGAGGAAATATGAAATGCACAGGAAGGAGCTCCAAAAATCTATTCCTCGGGCTTCCCTGGTGGCGCAGTGGTTGAGAGTCCGCCTGCCGATGCAGGGGACACGGGTTCGTGCCCCGGTCCGGGAAGATCCCACATGCCGCGGAGCGGCTGGGCCCCTGAGCCATGGCCGCTGAGCCTGCACGTCCGGAGCCTGTGCTCCACAACGGGAGAGGCCACAACAGTGAGAGGCCCGCGTACCGCCAAAAAAAAAAAAAAATCTATTCCTCCATAGGAGCAACAAAAACACTGCCAAAAATTGTCGAAATAAACTTTTCCAGAACTTTGCAAGTTAAGCAAAGGCTTACAACAATCTGAGGGGTATTTCTTCTAGAAAAACAGCTGAATCTCAGAAAGAACAGCAAACTCTATGACATTTAACTTGTCTGATTCCCATCTCCCTTTCCCCAGCTCCACATTAGCCTAGAAAATCAGCAGTCTGACAGCCCACTGGAGGGGACAAAAATTAGTTTGGAGCTTCTGAAATACCCCACAGAGACCTGTCACTATTTGACATATCTGGCAGCTCCCTGGAAAAGCCCCATTCACAGCTGTCTTATTTGACCTGACTCAGAGCTCATGCAGAGAAATGTCTACCCCCAAGGCATTTGTTGAAAACTATCAGCAGTAACTGTTTAACATTAACCTGAGGCAGCTACACCAGAAGGCCACACACAGGACCATATGCATGCACAGGAAAGGCTGGAGAAGGCCCTAATCTCTCATCTCTGGATGCCCCTGAGGCTCAGTGCAAGCAGGAATTGAAGAGGGCTAAGGCAGAATTACCAACCATGGGAACACTGAAGACATGCCCCTATACACGTCCAGGGCCCTTCAGAAAAGGGGGGAAAACTCGGCTCAAGATATGAAAAGAAGCCCTGAGCTAACTGAGCAGAGGCTTCAGCGGCCTCAGATGACAAAGGACACAGACTTTACAAAATTTTTAAAAGCTCAGCAAAGTCACCAAACAGCCACAACAAATAGCAACAACAACAAACCCTGGGGTGGCGCAGAGTCAATGTGGTTCCAGAATTGCCACATTATATTACTTTAAACGTCCAGTTTCAAGAAAAAATAAAGAGACATGGAAAGAAACAAGAAAGCATGGCAATATATAAGGGGGTAAAAGCAGGCAATAGAAACTACCCTGGAGGAAGACCATACACTGGGTTTACTAGAAAAACACTTTAAATAAGCTATTTTAAATATCCAAAGAACTAAAGGAAATTATGTCTACAAAACTAAACTATGAGAACAATGCCTCACCAAACAGAACAACAAAAGATAAAAATTATAACAAACGATCAGAAAACCTGGAGTTGAAAAACAAAATAACTAAATAAAAAATTCACTAGAAGGGTTCGTCAGCAGTTTGAACAGGCAGAGGAAATCATCGAACATGAATAAGGTCAAATGAGATTACCCAGTCTGAGGAACAGAAAGATAAAAGAATGATGGAAAACAACAGTCGCATAGAGTTGGGAGACACCACCAAGCATCCCAACACGTGCATAAAGAGAGCCCTGTAGGCGAAGGGAGAAAGTAAGGGGTAAAGAAAATATTTGAAACCAAAGAATATTTAGGCCAAACACACCCCAAAGCTCAAAAAACTCCCAAGTAATCCCCATCTAGACAAACCATAGTCAAACCACTGAAAAACACTAAATAAATATGTAAATAAAAATCTTTAAAGCAGTAACAAAATATAACACGAGATCCCTGATCACCTGACTTCTAACCAAATACCTGGAGGCCAAGAAGGCAATGGATGACACTCAAAAATACTGAAAGAAAAAGGACAACCAAGAATTTTATATCCAGCAAAACTATCCCTTGAAAATGAAGGTGAAATTAAGACATTCTCAGGGACACAAAAACTGAGAAATTTTGTTGCAGACTCACCTTACAAGAAATACTGAAGGAAGTTCTTAAGGGTGAAAGTGACCCCAGACAGTAATTCAAATCCACATGAAAAACACAGTACCAGTAGAAGTGATTACATTTCATCTTTCTTCTCTTGACTGACTTAGAAAGCAATTGTATGAAACAGTGTGATTAGGCCTAACGTATGTAGAAATGTAATGTTTACCACTAACGGCACAAAGGAAGTGGCAGGAGCAAAGCTGTACTGGGGTAAGGAAGCGACACCAGACAGTATCTCAAATCCACAAGGACAAATGAAGAGAACTTGAAATGGTAAAAGAAAGGTCAACATAACAAATGACATAAATATACACCTGCTTGCCTTTCTTCTCACAGCTTCTTTGAAAAACAACATTACACACGGAAATAATCATAACAACGTATAACTGAGAGAATTTGTTGTTAGCAGACCTGCCCAACAAGAAATACTAGTAGGAGTCCTCAATCTGAAATGAAAGGACACAAGATAGTAACTCAAATCCACAGGAACAAATAGAGTTTAGGCTAAGTAACCACATAGGTTAAAATAAGACAGTACAAATGTATTTTTGTCTGCAACCCTCCTTCTACTTGCTCTATTGAAATTGAGTTGGTGCCATAAAGTAAGAAATACATTTGGTTTTTGTCTCTGGTTGCTGGCACAGGGCTCCTAAAAGCCCTGGGACTTCCTGAATGAGAGGAGCGTCTTTTGTTAATGAGCCCCTTCTGATCACACCCAATTTATGCTACTGGGGTGACTCAGAGTGGGGCTGGTTACCAGGAAGACTGAGTGATGAGAGTACTGGAACTTTCAGGCCCACTCACAGGCCTCCTGGAAGGGAGGCTGGAGCCTGAGCTCTATAAAAACTCTTGGAACAGTTAGCTTCAGAAGAATTCCAGGTTGGTGAACATACTGAGGTGCTGGGAGGGTGGTGCCCAGAGAAGGTGCTCCACGCACTCCCACTCACATACCCTGCCCTATGTATCTCTTCCATTTGGCTCTTCCTGAGTTGTATCATTTATAATAAGCAAAATGCTTTCCTGAATTCTGCGTCGTTTTGGCAAATGATCAAACCTTAGGAGGGGGTTGTGGGAACCCTTGGTTTGCGGCCAGACAGTCAGAAGTACAAGTGACCCAGGACTTGCGACTGGCATCTGGAGTGGGGAGGGGCAGTCTTGTGGGACTGGGCCCTTAACCTGTGAGGTCTGCACTAACGCTGGGTAGTTAGTGTCAGAACTGAATGGACTTGTAGGACCCAGCCGGTGTCTGGAGAAGCAGAGAACTGGCTGTTAGTGTTGGAAAGTACCCCAGTCAGTATTAATCCAAACTAGATTGGATAAAAGCTGTTCTGGTGAAAAAGTGAAACTGAGAGAAAAATGTTTATCCTGATGAGCTGATTTGAAAATTTAATTAGAAAAGTGTCAGACTGGGAAACATTAAAAGTATTAATCATGTCATTTATTATCATTGGTTTTGACTCTTAGCTAGTAACTAACTAATAACTAGTAACAACTGTTCTGGGCTCGTGAGCACCCAGGGTAGCAAAATAAAATTAGCAGACTCTAGCATTTTCTCGTAAGAAACAACCCACAGTAAGTTATTATTTGCTGCCAGTTTACCAGATTGATGGATTAGGGGTATGGGCAGACACTGGAGCCAAGCTTCAGCAGAGCACTGGAAAGGGTCTCGCATGTCTTGGTGAATAGGATGGACTGGGTACGAGGACCGTTTAGATGGATCAGTAACTGGCTGAACAACTTTAATCTGGAGGATTACTCTAGTATATTACTATATCATGGATTTATGGACTGAATGTATGTCTGCCCCCAAATTCCTATGTCACGCCCTAGCCCTCAGTGACTATATTCGGAGAGAGGGCCTGTGAGGAAATTATAAAGGTTATGTGAGGGCATGAAGGTGAGGCCCTAACACAGCGGGGCTGGTGCCCTTATACGAGACACTAGACCTAGCTCTCTGCCCTGTGAGGACACAGTGAGAAGGCAGCCAGGAAGAGCCCCCCGCACCCGCCCCGGAACCCAATCACTCAGCCGGCCAGCCAGCCTTAGAACCGGAAGAAAATAAACTGCTGCTGTTTAAACCACCCAGTGTACATGGCGTTTTGTTATGGCAGCCTGAGCAGACTAACACAGTTAGGGAGCTATGTCTTTTACAATATTTTAATGGACAACTAGTTAGATATCAAAGTCATACATACCAAATTTAATATAACTAAAAAAGCTGGGGCCATAAATAATATAGATGCAGAACTGGGTGCCAAAATGAGTCTGACAGTCTGGAAAGGTAAACCAAACCAAACCAGATGAAATTCCAGCAAACAAGTTAAGGCAGCTAACTTTTACTGAGTGCTTTCTATGTGTCGGAAACTGACCAAAGTCTTTAACTGGAATTACCTCAATTATTCCTCACGGTAAGCCTAGGTGTTAAGTGTTGCTATTATTCCTATTTTTCAAGAGGTGCACAGCTTGCCACGATCGCCAGGCCGTCTGGCTCCAGACCAGCCCTCTGCGCGCCCGCACTCCCACTACCTCTCCACACAGAGGTGGGGCGGCAGGCAGCAAAAGCAGCCCGCACGAGAGAACGAGGCAAAGTAAAACCGACGGCAAACCCAAAAGTCAACAGGAATAACAGCAGTGCTCTGCTCCCCAAAGTAACATGTGCTCTTAGGGCAACACCAGCCAATACCAACACATTTTCTTTTCTTTTTTTTTCTTGGCTATTGTGAATAGTGCTGCTATGAACATAGTGGTACATGTATCTTTTTTTTTCTTTTTCTTAATTAGAGTATAGTTGCTTTACAATGTTGTGTGGGTTTCTGTGGTACAACAAAGTGAATTAGCTATATGTATACATATATGCCCTTCCCCTTGAGCCTCCCTCCCACTACCAACACATTTAACACTGATATAAATGTACAACGCTGGCAAACTCAGTCCTGAATCTGAATAATGAATTAAGCCACAGAAATACCTTCTGGACATAAGTAGGATATAAGTAGTAACTTTGCTCATGAATACTTTCATTCTTATATGAGCATGTGAAAAACAGCTTCCACCCTATTCTGTCCCCTTAGCCTAACTTGCTAGCCCCCTTTTGTATTGGTTAAGATAAACTGCTAGGCGAAATCACTACACCAGCTTCTTTCCCTCTCACTTCCATAGTTATTTCACAATCATAAGCTGCTAACATGATACATGATTCTTTTGTTCAGTTTAACAACCAAACGGCAGAGATAGTCATAATAAACTCTCTCTGCTTAAGCAACCTGCTCTGCGCACCCTTTCATCAGCTGCGCTGCCGTGAAGTAAGCAGCCATCGCTTGGTCATGTTCACTCTCAACTGCAAACGAGTGCCCGTAAGCGATCCACGCCGGCCCGTAGGTCTTCTCCAGAGTCGTAGCTTTGCTAAAACGAGAGCCTTCATTCGAGTGTGTAACGTTTATTCTTAAATTGTTAGGTTAATTTTATGTAAGTTCATGGTTTCAAGGACATCAGAATTAATGAATGAGTTGTCAACATATTAAACACTAATGTGACACTTATGTTAATTCACTTGAAACAAAATGTTTAATACTACAAGCAAATTTTTAAGTAATTTTAGGAGAGGTCCACAACTTTTTAGGTACTACAGTGGAGCCCATTAGCTTTCTGTATAGAATTTACAAATATTACTTAATCCAGGAGCTTCATTTCAAAACCTAGTAGATAAACGGTGGTAGCAGCAACCACTTAAGGAAGGCCTGTTTTGTGCCTTATATGCATCACCTAATCCTCATAACCTTCAAGATAAATTACTATTTGTATTTTAACGATAAGTATACTGAGGCTGGGAAGATTAAGTGACGTCCTACAGATGATTAAGAGATTCATGCTGGTTCCATGGACTGGACTATTTACATAGCCTTAAACAGTCTTCAACTAAGTGACCCACAATAAGGAATAAAGAGAACACATCACCAAAAAAAACATAGAAAATACAGAAGGTGAGATTCCCACTTCTTAGCATTTTATTCTCTAAGTTTTCTTTTACCCAAATGTTCCCTGTTTCATGTAGAATTCATCACTGAATAAGCACACTAAGTCAAAGATGCATAGTTCAAAGGAACCATTGTAACATGAAGCATGCTCCTCCCGAAAAAAACCCACAAGCACCCTTTTTCTTAAATGCTTAGCAGCCAACTAATCAGAGAGCTCGTCCTAATTTTCTCCTAGTGCAGGATCCTCTCCTGTCATCTTATCAGTTTTCCTCACAATCCTGACATACAACAACATCATTCCCATTTTTACAGAAGAAAGGAAGGTCGGAGAAATGAACTCTCCCAAGGAATTATAGCTAATAAGTGGCAGAATCTGGATTAGAATTCAAGTCTGTGTACAAAGTTTATGAACTTCACCACAGATCCATTTTCTATTTTGTTCACATGGAGGAAATCACAGGTATTATTAGACATATTTCTGTACTTGTGTATTGAATAGCACTGGTTAAGTAGCTTGATTGGGCTGCATGGAGTTCCTCAAGCTAAAACCACAGCAGATCCTTACATAAACCAGTTCACTATGCCAAGAATTCTGTTTTATAGTCACATTTAGTGAGCCTAACCGCACATAAAGTGTCATGTAATTTCACAACTATTAACAAAAGAAGTCCTAAGAGTAAGAGGCTAATAGTATCTCTATAAATAAAAAAACTTTCGAAATACTTTGTATTATTCCCTATTTTTTCATATTTATTCTCGTTTATAAATAAAAGTTTAAATACATCATAAGCTCCTTGAGGACAAGGTCTATACCACTGACTACTTTTATCTCCCCTCATGGCATCTTATAAAAAGCAGGGTAGACAATGGACGCAACTGAATGGAATCTGAAGAAAACACTTATCCTTTCACTGCTTTTAAAAGTACTACTAATTACTGCATTAAAGCAGATGACCAAGAAACTACAGACGGAGGAAAACGGTAAGTTCATACCTGAGATATCTTCTGGCATGTTCATTTTTATGACCAACCATGAGATAATAGCATCCCACTGCAAACCAAGACACCTAAAAAGTTTAAAATGTACCATGACCAAAGATGCTTAACCTTGAACCAGGAATCTGTAACAAGTCAGAGGTCCCAGCATATACTCTAGTTCAAGTCAGAAACGTTGCTGAGACAGGCTGTCTACTAAGGGTCCTGGGTGACATGAGACCAGACTCTCTACAGTTCTTGCTCCAGGTGCTTCCCATTGCACCCCTGCAGCATCTGAATCTCTTCCTATGGCAAAGCCAGCCTGAGTCCCAGCCTCCCACCTGCACTGTGTCTTCCCCGCCCCACCTTGGCTCTACAGATCCCACCTCTTCAGCTGACTTCTCTTGCACTGGTTTCGCCTCTTTATAAACTGTTTTCCCACTGGTCTGGGGTGCAGATCCTTGTCTGAGACTTAAACCCTGACCCCTGACTTTTGTCTTTAAGGACATGGTTCCTGATTCCATTTTCAATTTCTAGGTCTTCATTCTGATCCACGGCAGTTTGGAAGACACAATGATTCAATTCAGTGCATAATTCAGTAAGTTATCATACATGTAATGTGAGAAAGCTACCAAGCAGTTATTAGCATTGCTTATGAGAGGTATGAGTATGACTTTCACTTTCAATATTTAATTTTTCTGTATGTTAGCTATTTCAAGATAATAAGCATATACAATTTCTGTAATCATATTAAGTTATATACTAAAAAAAAATATACTTTCATGAATTGAAAAAGTGAATGCTGCTTCTAGTTATCATAAGCACTAGGAGATTCTGCTCCAACACCTTAAAATAAAACATTATTTGCCTGAATTTAAATTTAGCCTCTGTCTAAACACCTGTTAAGTATTTTCTTAAAGTTCAGGTAAGAAAAAAGACACTATAAGGGGGAAAAAAGTTTATATTTACTTACAGGATTACTAGGATATAAATCCACCAATTTATGAGAAAGATAGAAAAGTTCTACATTAGAGAAAAAGAAAAAAAAAGAATAAAATTATTCACAGCAAATGAACTTTACGATACGAGTTTCCCCCAGTTACAGCTCTTCACAATCATATAAATCTTGTTCTCGCAGCAATGATTTCATACTTTTCTTTCTTCCTGGATACAAAATCAATTTACCTAATGCCATATAGAAACTCCACGGAGCAGATACTACAGCTGTTTCACGTACCCCCACCTCCAATCCCTCAGACCACCCCAGGCACTAAGTGGGCGCTGAGCACTTATCGAGTGACTAGCGGCCTGGATGAGAGGCACACGACAAAGCACTCCACGTGCTTAAGAGGCTATTTCAAGGGGCCTCGCCTGTCTTGAAGCCCAGGTTTCTTACTCCACGGGCCTAGTACAGACCGTCTTGACCACCCACAGCCAAATTGGTTGACCAAAGCCTCCTGTTTATGGAACCAGCAAGATGATGTGCTCAAAGTCCCGGCATGTCACGGCGACATCTCCTAGGGCTCAACAGGCCAGGGCGGCTAGAGAGCCTGCACTCCAGCAAACTCCCCGGAGGCGTGATGCTGCTGGCCCACAGGCCATGCCTGGAGCAGCAGGGGCCCAGAGCTAGGGTGCCTGGCTAGTTTTCCTCCTGACCCAGCTGACGAGTCAGTTTAGAAGATTTAAGGGCAAATACAGTCCAAACCCTGTAAATGTTTCCAGAATATGGAAAACGTGAGCAAAAAGTCTGCCCCCTTCCCGTTTCTAAACAGTTACTGACTCCTGCCATCCCAGCTTTCTTATGGGTTTTACAAGGAAAGGGAAAAGGCACGCCTGCCACCCAATGCTCTAAAGCTAACACACCTTGGAGCACACATTACATCTGAGAAAAGGAGGCAGGAATTAGGGATATAGAAACAGTGTGTTCTGCTGGGATAACAGAAGAGACTGCTGGTTACGTGGATAAGCGTTCTTCCCCCAGTTGTTAACCTGCAATCTGAATTATCCAGGATTTATGAGACAGAATTTCCAGAGCTACAGAATACTTTTTGTCTTAAAAATTATTATCTTAATTAAAAAAAATTCTTACCATTTGCTTTATTCAGCTCCACAAGTGTCCCTATATGTACAGGTAAACAAGTTGCATGGAAAGGATCTTTTTCCATTACTCTGAAAGTTAAAGAAACACACTATGTACACACGTACAAACAGTATGTAACAGCACTCATTGCAATTAGCTCTGCTTATTCAAACAGTCATTACCACATTACATACAATACTGTGGGCTATAATACATTTTTACTTTCTTACCTCCATTATCTTCAGACTTGTTCAGTTAAGGCAATGATTAGGTTTTAAATGAAAGGGAAAATCCTGATTTATTCAGAAGCAATAAAAATAAACATCACCACATACATTCACTTTAAACTAACAGAACTGTACCACGTAAAATAAGTGGTCTAATTATTTAGAAGGATCAAAAATAATATGAAATATTAAATGAATCCTAACTATCTGTCAATTAAAATTTTAGTGAATTCAAGGATTTTAAGCAACCCGAAAGCTCCATTGAAAACGGTACATGTAAAGGACAAGTGTGAACTATGCACATGGAAAGACTGGTGCTGGGGGAGGAGGCCTGGCCAGTTAGTGAGCCTGATACCCAGGACCTACAGGATTTTATTAGACTCTGCTTTAACAAAGAACGGACTTTATAAAACTATGTGCCACACGGTATTCTCAAACTTGCAAATTATCTCCTGGGAGGGACACAGATACTCCCGAGTTAATAGAATAAAGCAACAAATGTGTACACACCTGTGTCAGTAAATTGCTCTTTTGAGATGACATGCCCCCCCCACCCCCACCCCCCTGTACTCCGCGAATGGAAAAGGCAGCTTAAATGATCATCCATCAGTTTGACATTATTCAGAAAGCAGGTCCCACATATTTCTCGTGTAAAATGGACTAAACTCTACGTTCCTGCACAAAAATAAATGGATGTACTTACACAGAAGTCAGCTTGTAGCACATTTTAAAATCACAGTTATAATAATGCCTTTCAGCTAAAGACACGACCACATCCAGATTCTCCTGCAAACCATCTACAGACTCGGGGATGACAGTTTCACTAGGTTTATTATACTGAAACAGAGAAATGCAAACATGACAGCGTGCGGCACCGAATCAAAAGGCAGAGACTCAGCTTGGCCCGAGTGTTTCAAGCTTTAACACAGTGACATCTGTGAGATGCTTGAAACTTTTCTAACTTCAAGTATCACCAAAGTCTAATTCTCTTCTCAATTTTATCACAGAATTCCATGGTAGGAAGTATTTTACAAAACAGTAGTTCAGGAAGCATGAGGAAAAAATCCTCATTTTCACACATCATTGATTATCTGACAGTTCAATCTTTTAAAAGTGTGAGTTGTTCCTGGGAGGAAGACAGATATTTTGGGAAGCTTCTTCAGGAATCACATCATGTATTTTAAATAATCTAAATCTGTCCTTGCAAATGTGCTAAACTGATGAAAATTAATTTCTAAATTCTTAGCCTGTGAAAGAATAGAGGACAAATTTAATGAAGTAAGATGCTCATACAAAGCAAATACTAACTTTGTGTTTTCACTTACCTTTTTCAATTTGTTCTCAAATAGAAAGCGTAGCAATTCCTGTTCTTCAGCACAGAGCTTGCTAAGAGGTAGTGATTCAAGAAGTTCTTTTTCTAAAAAATGTTGAGAAAAAAGGAACGTCCTCACAGTATTTATGGGGAAAAAATCAGCAATGAAAAATATTCTTCTATAGTTCTTGGTTTAAGTAAATTGAGCTCAAAAGAGAAAATAACAAGACAGAATGAACTGGAGAAAACTAAGACAGGGGTTCCAGACCCAGGTAATAAGAATCACCTTGAGGGCTCTGCATGAACCTGCCAGGCAATTCTAGTCATCACCAGACTTAAGAACCACCAAGCCACTTTCCCACCCTCAGCACTACGGATGCTGTGGGGACAATTCTCTGCCGTGCTGGCTGTCCTACACACTGTAGGATGTGTGCAGGACCTCTGGCCTCTACCCACTAGATGCCAGCAGCAACCCCCCACGTCCCACCCACCTGCAAGTTGTGACAATGAAACTCTCCCCAGACACCACCAAATGTCCTCTAGGGGGCAAAATCACCCTGGTTGAAAACCACGCATTAGGCTAAAATGTCTGAATGCCATTAATACAACATCTCCACTTTCTGTTTCTCTTGTTTATCCACCTCACACCACTGGCAACATACTAGGTCAATGGTTCTCAGCCCTTGATGGATCTCAGGATCATCTGGGAGCTGTAAACCATCTGATGCCAGGGCCCCACCACCAGATTCTGATTCGACTGGTCTGGAGTTAGGACCTGCACAATGATGTTTTTAAAACTCCTGGGGGTTTAAAGTGCAGCCATGTTGGAAATCACTGAATCAGACCCTGAATTCTTTACAACTTTAAATCACTCATCACATCACAATCCCTGAAGATTCTGACTGCAAGAAGCACCGCACAATATTGTATTTTGCAACGTGCTTCATGTGTGAAGATGTGAAGGAAGTTAATAGGTTTATTTAAACCTGCACATAATAGCCTGCTCTTGATTCTATAGATTTCAGAAAAAAAAAAATCCAAACAGTATTAATTGTGCTAAACATAAAAACACCTGGGTTTCCAAACCTTCTTGGGCTGTCAACATGTGGTGTGACGTTAAAAGATCAAATGCTTCAAAGCAGTAGACGTCAAGCTTCAAAGCTTCTTTATAGCTGTAAGTAGCGAGGGTTCGGTTATCTAGAGCGTCATAGATTTTTCCTCGTAAAAGACAAATAGAACTCTTTATCTGTTGGAAAAATGATGAGTGACATACTAAGTCAGCACTACTGAAAGTAATTTTTCAAAAATCATATATTGTCTGAAGGCTAAGTCTTTTTTTTTTTTTTTACATCTAAAAGGATGTGCTCCATCCAATGTCAGACACAATATAAATTAATAGAAACATAAAAGCAAAGTAAAACTTCTCTCATCTATTTTCCTTAGGCTCTCCTCACTTCAACAAACCTTTATAACTAGCTTACACGTTACTGCTATTTTGTTCATTACTTGTTCTGTCTCAAATAGGGTAATGGTTTAGAGACAGCATACAGAGCGTACATATATTAAATCAAACACGAAGACCGTTTGATAGGTAGATCTCAATGAACGAACCTTAGTAAACATTAGAAAACCGGCAGCAATGCAGCACAGGGGTTAGGAGCGTGGACTTTGGGAACTGGAGACCTGAGCTCAAATCCCAGCTGTGACACTTACGAGTGACCCTGGACAATGCTCTAACCTCTCGTGACTCAGTTTCCTCCCCTCATCTAACTCACAGGCTCTGTAAGGATCAGAGGTGGTACCATCTGTAGCCAGCACATGGTAAGCTGCTCACACAGCAGCCACCTCACTGCTACCATTAACAGGAGGATGCAGAAATCTGACTTATGTTCCATATTCTGAACCTCAAAAAACAAATAAGTGAGCTTAAAGATGGTCCAGAGATGCAGCTAAAATTGGTAATGGGGACTTCCCTGGTGGCACAGTGGTTAAGAATCCGCCTGCCAATGCAGGGGACACGGGTTCGAGCCCTGGTCCGGGAAGATCCCACATGCCACGGAGCAAACTAAGCCCGTGCGCCACAACTACTGAGCCTGTGCTCAAGAGCCCAAGAGCCACAACTACTGAAGCCTGCGTGCCTAGAGCCCATGCTCCGCAACAAGAGAAGCCACCGCAATGAGAAGCCCATGCACCACAACCAAGTGTAGCCCCCGCTCGCCACAACTAGAGAAAGCCTGCACGCAGCAACGAAGACCCAACGCAGCCCAAAATAAACAAACAAATAAATAAATAAAAATTGCCATCTCTCAAACCACTAAAAAAATAAATAAAATTGGTAATGGGATTCATCATAAAATCACAGTTCAAAAATAGTAGAGGACATTATGAGAGAATCTTAGACCTATGCAGTATCCTATGAGTTATTAAAAAAAGTAAACTCATAAAATAAATAAAGCATTACAAATAAATCATGCATTTCTTAGCAGTTAATGGATAAGAGGTCCAAGAATAATGATAATCCTCAACTCCCTCATAAATGTATTTCTTCGCAAAAAATGTGCTTCTTAAAAAGAAAAAAACCTAAGAATGTATAGTATTCCCACCTTCTTGAGATGAACAGTAGAGTAACCAAGTTCCTTCATAGACATGTTATAAAGAACAACTGGGAAATGGAGGATTGGTGGGTAACAGCTAAAGGGTACAGGGTTTCTCGCTGAAGTAAAAAAAAAAAAAAATGTTCTCAAACTGACTGTGGTAAGGGTTGTACAGCTCAACAAATATATTAAAAACCGAGGTACTAGGCACTTCAAATGCATGAATTGCATGCTATGTGAATTACATCTCAAGAAAGCTGTTAAAAAAAAAAAGAGTTAACAGTCCAGATTAGCAATCTGACCATGGATGTTATTTATCATGTTACATTATATCAGTATAATCTCTGCCAGCAAAGGAATTTGCAATTTTATGCAGGTATGAAGTATACAAACTGAAATACACAAAATAACATAAACAGTAACACCACACCACTCCCTGGAAAGAAACAGTCTAAGGTAATCAAGGTTTCTTGGGAGTAAGTACAAAACACTGTTGAAATACAGTAAGAAGGCAAAGGAGTTTAAGGCATCAAATGTAAGAAGAAAGAGCTTAAGTCTCTGCCTATTTCAGATTCAAGCATCTGAGGACACAACTACAACTTCTAACTGACGGCTCAGAAATGTCTCAGAATCTTCTTGGGTTGGGAAAATTAAGTAAGTTGGCAATCAAGCTATTTTAACATGATTGTACTCAAGTAAAAGAAGGTGATTACATTTGCCCTATCATGTGGGCAATTCCTACTGATGTTACGGGAGCATGGTTATCACAGCGTTACTTACTGAGGACTGGGACATTTCCCAGTCACTGGAGGGGTCTTTCAAGCTACTTTCATCCTTCAAGCATTTCCCAAACAGTCTTTTGCTGATCGGCTCCTCCAGATCAAGAATGTCAAGGGCCTGCTGGTGTTCTTTTGCAGCAAACTGTAGAAAACAGAAATAGCGTTTGTCAGCCATGACTTCTGACGCTAGATACACACACAATCACAGTAGATTTTAAAAGGGTAATAAATATTATACCCACTCATTACTTAAATTTAAAATGTCTAAAGTAGAATTTTCTTCATGCATATGAGCTTTTAGTAAATGGAGAGTCAGTATTTTGAATTCTCACATTCATGGGAGGGATGTGTAACATTCACATCATTAAACCTTTATCGAATAAAACTGAGAGCACACTTACATGGCATCTAGCTGCAAGGTAGCGACACGCTTCATACAACTAGGAAAGAAATTAATCTGTTAAAAAAGTGATCAAGATAATATGCATCTTCAATCAAAAAGAAAACTATAACCACGAAGTGAAGAAAGCCATTTTCATAATTCCTCTTTTACTCTCGCAGAGAAAAAAAACAGTCTTTTTAACCCATATTCATCATGAACCTACTGTTTACCAGTCACCAAGGATTCAAAAAGGGATAGGGACCTGCCCTTAAGGAGGCTGTGGCAGGGGAGACATAAACACAGCACATAGTTTCTTTCATAAACTATGAAAGAATCACATAAAAAATACTAACCAGTTGAATAAGAAAACATCTCCAGGGGAGAGGGTAACTTAGGAGTTGGTCAGCATTCCAGCACTGAGTCTGAATAACTGTCACACATCTAAGGAACTGCAAGCAGTCAGCATGACTGGATACACATTCCATGCACTGATGGTGGTGCTGGGTCAGACACAGACTGGAGAGAAATCAAGAAGCACCTGGGGTGCCTATGAATGCATCTGACTTTATCCTGTAGGCAATAGGAAATCACTGAGTTACACTGTGAGTGATGTGATCAGATCTGTTTTAGGAAGACCACGCTTTGACAGTTTAAAAGATGAACTGGAGACAAGGAAGGTGGGGTGTGGGAAAGATGTTACTGGAGACAAGAGAAAGGAGAGAGGCTAAAACAACAAAACAGACAAATTACAGGCCTGACGTGTATGAATGGTAATGCGATAGAAAGGATTATCCATACTTTCAGAGCTATTTAGGAAACAGAATTTTCAAAACTTAGTGATTAGATAGGGGGGTGGGGGAGGGAGAAACAAAGTGACCGAGATTAGGAATAAGAAATTTTCTCTTGGACTTCCCTGGTGGTTCAGTGGTTAAGACTCTGCACTTCTAATGCAGGGGGCGCGGGTTCAATCCCTGGTCAGGGAACTAAGATCCCTTATGCCGCACGGCGCGGCCAAAGGAAAAAAAAAAAAACGTATACAAGAAATATTCTCTTTACATTTAATATGAAAAATTGAATCCTTAAAAATATTTTAACATAAAAAGAACATATACCTAAAATACTAATATAATAACATTTTTTAAAAAGCTTTAAGGTTCATACAATCACTTACTTTGTCCAGTTTTCGTGACCGAAGTGCATGAGCTGCTCTATGATACTGGGCTGTCAGGTAAAGACACTGAGCCAACCAGTAAATGTCCTGGGGCTCCTCTGGAGGGAAAATTACATAAGTGGTCAGAGGTGCAAGGTAAAGTAGAAAGTTTTTTAAGGATAGAGAAATCAGGAAAAAAAATTAGAATCTGTCACTTACCATGAGAGAGTGAGGCTACTTTATCTGCCCAAAATAAAGCACTCTGATACTGTTGCTGTATCCAAAAACAAACAAAAAAAAAGTGGTAATTGCCCTGTTACTTCAATCGTTTTACACAGATAGATATTATTAGAATGCTATATAATAAATCAACATCTCAGTACAATCATTTTCTACGTGTAGTAAAGGGTCTGTCAGTCATATCTCTATCTTATACCTCAGGTAGGTGAGTTTTAGTTCAATGGTGCAATAAAAATATTATTGGAAGACCTTTGACATATACAGTTGAAGAAGGCAGTTTTTTTTAACTTATACATTGCAAAATTGTATCAGCAGGTATCTAAAGTAGATAACTTAAGTGATCATTTTACAACATCTAGCCATTAGTAAGGTTCTCAGTCTTTGCCTCAGTCCTCCTGGATGCAAACCAGCAACTCCGTTGCCAGTCAATTTGGGAGGAGGAATGCTTCTGGGACGGTTACAAATCTGCTCAATGTTAGTGCCTGGAGGGTGGAACCAGGCCTGTCTCCTTCCTCACTGCATCCCCAGAGCCAGAGAAAAAATGCGCAGGAAGCATTTATTCAATTCAGCTGACTTATGGCAAAGCAAAATACAGCCCTTCAGCGTGCTGCCAAACATTCAGCTGCTACATTTCACATCGAACAGTTCACCGTGAACACGCTTTTCTCTCCCCTTCCTGGTTTCCAATTTATTGGGAGAGCATACATTTTACAAAAACTAAGTGACATCGCACTGATTTGGAGACTACAGATTTGTTTTTACCTTTATTCAGTTAAATTCGGCCAAATAAGAATGACAACTAAACTTTTCAAAAATGTTCTATTAGCTAGCTAAATTCAAAGGCCACCCCGCAACTTTCATCCTAAAATAATCCTTCAACTTCCACTTAGCACGAAGTATGTACTGAGCACCTCTGTGTCCGGGGTGGGCCGGCTGCGGAGCGGGGCTTGAACACGTGTAAGGCTCGCCGCGCGCATTAGTGGCTTCACGCTCAGCGTTCCTCAGCCTCCCGGCTGCAGAGGGCGGGGGGCTCGACCTCTCCCTTCGGGGGGCTCTACCCCGAACCAAAGCCCAGGCCCTTAGGACCGCGCGCCGCCAAGACCCCGACAGCAGCCGCCCCTGCTGCCGCCCGAGCCCCGGCCCGCGCTCCCCGGATCGGGCCGCCCACCTGGTCCAGGTACTGCCGGACGCGCTTCCGCAGCCGCTCCAGGTTCATGGCTGCGTGGCCGGGGTCCGGCGCGCACCCTCCCTCCTGCTCCCGGCCGGGCAGACCCGGCCCCCGCGCCGCCACCGCCCCGCGCCCCAAGCCCGGGACCGACCCCACCCGGCCGCGCGCGCTGCCCGGAAACTTCCGCTCGCGGCCCGGCCCCGCCCCGGAAGTCCTCCGCAACCGCGTCCCTCCTGGCGACGGAAACGGGCTTCGCGCCGTTAGTGCCGAGGCTCTCTCTCGGCCCTTGGGTGGCCGGGGTTCTCGTGCGGCCGTGGACGCCTTTCCTCTGCAACTCAAGCCGCCGCGGACGCGCAGCCAATGACGTATCCGTGCGCGATTCGCTGATTAGCTCGTTCGGAGGCGGGAGCTTGGCAGCTACGGCCCCGCGGGCTCCGTGGTTCCGAGTGTGACTCGTATTTCCCGTGTAAACACGGCGGTAACCACCTCAGAGGCTGGTTGTGCGGACCGGTGGGTGCACACGCCGTCCCGGCACGTGATGTAGGAGTTCTGCCTGTGGTCGCCATGGCCAAGTGTCCCTTTCAGATTGTCTTTTGGCAAAATCCAAAGGCTCATTCCTCAACCTCAGATAGAGGAACCTGTGATCAAAAACGAGTAAGAACTGGAAAAGCGGGTCTATTAAAACCTCGGATCCATACAGTGGAACATTATTCAGCAGCAAGTGAATGAGCTGTTGACACATGTATGAACCTTATGCTGAATGAGAGAGGCCAACCGCAAAGGACCTCATGTTGTATGATTCCGTTGACCGATTCTCTCATTGACCAAAGTCTGCCCAGGCTCCCCGAACTTTTTTCAGCTAGGCCTGGCTTTTGGACTTCCATGTTCCTTTCTGCATTGTCCAATTTTTGCAAGAATTCTGATGTCAGTTTAGCCAGAATCCCCCACCCTGTAGCTTCCTCATCCATTACAATCTCCCAGGTGATATCATCTGATCACCCTGGCCCGCCTTCAGGGAGAATCCTCCGAACCCTGATGCTTCCTCTTAGCCACTTCCTACTGGGGACCCCCACCCGGCTCCTTGGCTATACATTCCCACTTGCCTATGCTGCGTTCTGAGCTGACCGCAATCTCTCCCTCACTGCAGTTTTCCGTCTCAGTGGTCCCTATACCTGTGTTGGTAGTTCTCCACCTTTGAATAAAATCTTACAGTGCTTTAACAAAGGTCATTTGAATATTTTTTTCTTTAACACCATTTAAATGAAATATCAGAATAGGCACGTCAATATAGACAGATAGTTGAGTAGTAGTTGTCAGGGGCTGGAGTGAGGGACGGGGTTGGGGGGATGACAAGTGACCGCTAAAAGGTCCGGACTTCTTTCAGGGTTATGACAATGCTCTAAAATGGATTGTAATGGTTGCTGCGTAGCTCCGTGAATAAACTAAAAGCCACGAGCTCTACACTTTAAACTTTATGGTACGTGAAATATATCTCAATAAAACTGTTAAAAACCCCTTTTTTGACAAGTTGAACGCAGAAAGAAACATCATTTGACAAATATGTTTCACTCGACTTAATCTGCACAACATGGTGCCAGCAGTTAGCTGTGCAAAGATGAAAAAGTTATGCACACTACCTGAGAGCAATCTCTGCACATGTAAAATGTTCAGTCTAGTAGAAGGAAACGTGTGTAAATATGTAAGCGCAAAGATGCAAGACTCATGAAGGAGTGGAGCGACTAACAGGGAATAGTCAGTACTACCCAAGTGAGAAATCAAGTGACATGTAAGCAATTGAAATGGAGATGACAGAATCTGAACCTTTCCTTCCCCATAATGAAGTTCAACTTTTAAAATAAAGGCAGTGCATTCTCATTACCTAAAAACAATTTAATGTAGACACGCAAACAGCAAATGAAGTCAAAAGACAAGCTAGGGAGGAATTTGAAATCTACCATAAGATGCTAATTTCCTTTAGATGTAATAAGCCAATATAAAGAGACTGATGGCTCAAGAGAAAAAAGTGGGTAAATGACATGAAACTACAGTTCACAGGAAAAGAAATGCAAGAGAATAATAAACATATGAAAGAAAGCTCAACTTCACTCATAATAAGAAAAATGAAAATGGTGAGGTATCACTTTATATACAGCAGCAGAGATCAAAAAGTTTGGCAACACTTTGTTGGCAAGGGTGGGGGAAACAGGCCTCCTCATATATTGTTTTTGTGAGTGATGCTGATATACTCTCTATGGTGAACAAGTCGGCATGTCTTCCAAAACTAAACACGTATATACTCTGCCCTAACGCTTCCAATTCTGGGAAACCTCTCGTAGAGATGCGTATTGCATGTGTGCAGAGTGACCTGCCCCATATGGATAGTCATTACAACATTGTCTGCAAAAGCAAAAAATTAGGGATGATTTCACAACCCATCAGGTAGGAAACTGATTAAAGAAGCCACAGCATACTCACGTAGCGGAATACCATGCAGCTGTTTAAAAGAACAGGCGATTCTACATGTGGATATGGAAAAACCTCCAAGATATATTAAGGGGAAAAAAAACAAGGGATAGGGAAGTGTTTATCATATGTGACCGTTTGGGTGAAATAGAAAACTAAAGAATGGGTAGAAAGATCATTAAACTATCCCTGGGAGGACAAATTAGGCCATTGGCAACAGTGCAATGCCTCTGGGAGAAGCGCTGGCAGTTAAACGATGTTGGGCGTGGGAGAGCCTTTTCCCTGGTATGCCTTTGAGCTTTTTGACTTTCAGACCATGTCCTGTATTGCCTTTTAAAAGTAGATACAACCTTTATCAATATAAAATCCTAGGAAAGAAAGACAATGCAGAGAAGCCACAGGAACATAAAGCTTTTCCCATAAAGATTCCGCGTCTTAAAATCTCTCCTCTCACTACTTTTGTGAGTTGCCTGCCGTGTCCTTTTTCCATGCATACACGTACACTGGGTGATATTTTGAAACAGTCCTTTTAAATTTCTTCTCCTGTGTCTTTCCCTTTCCTTTCCCACCCCTTCCATGCCAGCAGGTAATAATCAGCTCCATGCTCATTAACTTGGGGTAGGCGTATGGCAGGCTATAGTTCAAGCCGTATTCTCAATTGCTTCTTTCATTTAATGATACTATATATAATTATGTGTGCATTACCTCCTTAGATTTTGTCTTTTTCTGTCACTTAAGTTTCACATGGAGGCACTCTATAAAAGACTCCCGTGATGACCGTGTACACAGACTGGGGACGTTCCCCTGACCCGTCCCTCCTCTTCTTAAAAACTATCATCGTCAATTGTTGTGCGTTTTCTACTCTCCTTTCTGTGCTTTGAATGCACATATGCACATTTACAAATATATCTCTTTTCTTTTCTACAAAAATGAGGGATACAGTATGTGATTATTCTGAGAATTTCCTTGTTCACTGGTATACCTTGGAGAAGTTCCCAGTCAGAACCTGCTTTGTTCTTCCTGATGACTGAAAAACGTTTCACGTTATATTCATAAGACTAGGCAGAGTGATGATGCTTTACAAACTAACACTTCAGGTCAACCTCAGTGGCTGTGGTGGTTGATTTTATGTATCAACTTGACTAGAGCACGCAGATAT